>NC_140016.1:38592173-39033946 GCF_964263955.1 Coregonus lavaretus | reverse complement strand
ACAAATTACAGTATGAGACAATAAGTAAGACTGCCAATAACAGCTCTCACTGACAGCCCTCCATACACTATCAACACGAGCTGCCTATCCTACACTTAAATGATTTCACCATATGTACCAATGCACTCCTCCTTCCTCCCCTCAGATGAAAGCTGCCCGCTTGGGCTCTGTCAGCAAGAGAGACCATCTGAGGTAGCACAGTTTATTTCCCTCCCAGTAGATGAGTGGGGCGGCGTGGTGAAGAGGTCAGCTACACACTGGGGACCTCCTGACAGTGGGCTGCAAGTCCACCAGGGTGAGAGGGAAGATGGAATGACAGGCCACATTCTGATCCCCACTCCTTCAGGGCAGCAGAGAGAGAGAGAGAGAGAGAGAGAGAGAGAGAGAGAGAGAGAGAGAGAGAGAGAGAGAGAGAGAGAGAGAGAGAGAGAGAGAGAGAGAGAGAGAGAGAGAGAGAGAGAGAGAGAGAGAGAGAGAGAGAGAGAGGAGAGAGAGAGAAGAGAGAGAGAGAGAGAGAGAGAGAGAGAGAGAGAGAGAGAGAGAGAGAGAGAGAAGAGAGAGAGAGAGAGAGAGAGAGAGAGAGAGAGAGAGAGAGAGAGAGAGAGAGAGAGAGAGAGAGAGAGAGAGAGAGAGAGAGAAAGAGAGAGAGAGAGAAGAGAGGGGAAGAAGAGAGAGAGAGAGAGAGAGAGAGAGAGAGAGAGAGATGCTGTACGTACGTCTATGCTAGTGTGTGCTTGTGTGCGCATGACTGTATACACTATTGTAGTGAGGAGTGAAGACTATTGTAGCCTATACATTATTATTAGCAGGTAACAATCAAATAAGGGGTCATTAATTAACCCTAATCTAACTAGCCTAATAGAGACCAGGTAGTCCCTGACAGGGAGCGATTTGGTCCCTAATCCCTATAAAAGTTACTTTGATTTACAATAAACAGTTAATCTGAATAGTGTCATCGTTCCAAACGTTTCAAGTTTTATTAGTTGTATGTACAGGATACACATGGTATATACTGGCCAAGGAAATGTTTACTTGCAGGTTCCTTCTCGACAATGCAACAACATTAAGAAATTATAAAATATAAGAATACCCGATGGTAAAGGAGTGAACGGCTCATGGCTGAGGTGTGTGGGGTCCTTGATGATGCTACGGGACATCCTCAGGCACCATTTCAAGTAGATGCCCTGGATGGGTGGGAACACAGCCCCTGTGATGTACTGGGCCGTCTTGACTACCCACTGATGGGCCTTGTGGTCGCGGATGGAGCCATTCCCGTACCAGGCCATGACGCAACTCGTCAGGACGCTCTCGATGATGCAGCGGTAGTGTTTGGAGAGGACCCGGGGTGGCATGCCAAATTTCTTCAGCCGCCTTAAGAAATAGAGGCCCTGTTGCGCCCTCTTGACAAGAGTGGTTGGTTCCATGTCAAGTCATTGGTGATGTGGACACAGAGGAACTTAAAACTGCTGACTCTCTCTACTGCAGTCCTGTTGATGTGGATTGGGCGCAAAGCAAATCAACTCCTTTGTTTTGCTGACGTTGAACAAAGGAGTTGAAACACCATAATGTCTGAAAGGTATGATAGTCGGATTCACATATGCCATTGAAATCCCCATGCACCCTTTTATAAAAGCTGGTATGTTAGCCTGTGACTGTGACAGCTCAATAACGTCAGCCCTGTTTGGCATGACTCAGAACTCTCTGCAGTGGGAGTCAAGGGCTTAAAGAGGCAGGGCAACAACCTCAATGATGGATGACAGAGAATTAAATATCTGGGCTGCGGGAAACATCTAATTAAGAGAGGAGTGGCCTTGTTCGTTTGTCCCAGGGGTGCTTCTTAGACCCTCAGCCTTGAATAGGATAGTGTGGCAAGGGAGATGTGAGGGGCTGCAGGGATGGATGAAAGGTGGGTACCTTGGCCAACCTAAGCATGTGGCCTGCCTCACCTCACCACATGTGATCAGCACTGCCACGTGCCGCGGCCCGTCACATAATTGTGCCCTTCTAATCCCATCGCAAAAAAAGCCCTACTTTGGAGTACATTCCCTCTAATTTATTGGCTTATAAAAAGGACTTTAGGTCAGATTTCTGTGTCTCTAAAATTACCAGGCTGGTTTTCCCCCCACATAGTGCCCCATTCATCATATGTTTGAGTAGGAAGACCTACTTCTCTTATATTTCCTGTACTTTCAGTGGCAGAGCTCAAGGGGTTGGCACAAATCAAAAAGTACCCTCAAATGAATTATTTCCAGATGTGTTTTTGCTACCAAAAGGGACAATCTGTAATATCTTTACCATCTGCACAAGGGTGTTCTGTTGAATCGTGATTGTTTGGTACAAACCAATATGTTACTTTTATTATTCTCTCTACTTCCCATTGTGTGGAGGGAGCCTGTGGTGTTCTAACTACTCTCCCCTTAGCTTGCAGACCTTGGTGGTGAATCTGGTGTTATTGTCTGCATCACTTCCAATACCCATGTATTATTTTCACATATACAGTTGAAGTCAGAAATTTACATAAACTTAGGTTGGAATCATTAAAACTCGTTTTTCAACCACTCCACACATTTCTTGTTAACAAACTATAGTTTTGACAAGTCGGTTAGGACATCTACTTTGTGTATGACATAAGTATTTTTTCCAACAATTGTTTACAAACAGATTATTTCACTTATAATTCATAGTATCACAATTCCAGTGGGTCAGAAGTTTACATACACTAAGTTGACTGTGCCTTTAAACAGCTTGGAAAATTCCAGAAAATTAGGTCATGGCTTTAGAAGCTTCTAATAGGCCAATTGACATAATTTGAGTCAATTGGAGGTGTACCTGTGGATGTATTTCAAGGCCTACCTTCAAGCTCAGTGCCTCTTTGCTTGACATCATGGAAAAATCAAAAGAAATCAGCCAAGATCTCAGAAAAAAATGTGTAGACCTCCACAAGACTGGTTCATCCTTGGGAGCAATTTCCAAAAGCCTGAAGGTACCACGTTCATCTGTACAAACAATAGTATGCAAGTATAAACATCATGGGACCACACAGCCTTCATACCGCTCAGGAAGGAGAAGTGTTCTGTCTAATAGAGATGAACGTACTTTGGTGCGAAAAGTGAAAATCAATCCCAGAACAACAGCAAAGGACCTTGTGAAGATGCTGGAGGAAACAGGTACAAAAGTATCTATATCCACAGTAAAACGAGTCCTATATCGACATAACCTGAAAGGCCGCTCACCAAGGAAGAAGCCACTGCTCCAAAACCACCATAAAAAAGCCAGTCTACGGTTTGCAACTGCACATGGGGACAAAGATCATACTTTTTGGAGAAATGTCCTCTGGTCTGATTAAACAAAAATATAACTGTTTGGCCATAATGAACATCGTTATGTTTGGAGGAAAAAGGGGAACGCTTGCAAGCCGAAGAACACCATCCCAACCGTGAAGCACAGGGGTGGCAGCATCATACTGTGGGGGTGCTTTGCTGCAGGAGGGACTGGTGCACTTCACAAAATAGATGGCATCATGAGGAAGGAAAAGTATGTGGATATAGAGAAGCAACATCTCAAGACATCAGTCAGGAAGTTAAAGCTTGGTCGCAAATGGGTCTTCCAAATGGACAATGACCCCAAGCATACTTCCAAAGTTGTGGCAAAATGGCTTAAGGACAACAAAGTCAATGTATAGGAGTGGCCATCGCAAAGCCATGACCTCAATCCTATAGAACATTTGTGGGCAGAACTGAAAAAGCGTGTGCGAGCAAGGAGGCCTACAAACCTGACTCAGTTACACCAGCTCTGTCAGGAGGAATGGGCCAAAATTCACCCAACTTATTGTGGGAAGCTTGTGGAAGGCTACCCAAAACATTTGACCCAAGTTAAACAATTTAAAGTCAATGCTACCAAATACTAATTGAGTGTATGTGACGAAAGAAATAAAAGCTGAAATAAATCATTCTCTCTACTATTATTCTGACATTTCACATTCTTAAAATAAAGTGGTCATCCTAACTGACCTAAGACAGGGAATTTTTACTAGGATTAAATGTCAGGAATTGTGAAAAACGAAATTTAAATGTATTTGGCTAAGGTGTATGTAAACTTCCGACTTCAATTGTACATACAGTGGGGGAAAAAAGTATTTAGTCAGCCACCAATTGTGCAAGTTCTCCCACTGAAAAAGATGAGAGAGGCCTGTAATTTTCATCATAGGTACACGTCAACTATGACAGACAAATTGAGAAAAAAAATTCCTGAAAATCACATTGTAGGATTTTTAATGAATTTATTTGCAAATTATGGTGGAAAATAAGTATTTGGTCAGTAACAAAAGTTTCTCAATACTTTGTTATATACCCTTTGTTTTTGCAGGGGAGGCGGAGCCAGATGTCTCTGGTAGAGAGCCACACGCTGTCTGGGGTGAAAGAGTGGCGTAGGTCGGCGGTGTCTGTCGGTTAGGGTTTCTTGTATAGCAGAGTGAACCTCCCACTGTACCAGTCCCATAATGCAAGAGGAAGGAAGAATGGGTGTAGGGTCTGAGTTACTGGTCGGAAGGTCAAACTGGCGGGAGAGAGCATCAGCTTTTACGTTTTTTTCCCAGGGATGTAACATGAAAATGGAAGCGTGTGAAGAAGAGAGCCCAGCGGGCTTGTCTGGAGTTTAACCTCTTGGCCCCTCTGATATATTCCAGATTATGATGATCTGTTAGGACGAGAAAGGGATGTTGTGCACCCTCCAACCAGTGGCGCCACTCCTCGAGGGCCAGCTTGATGGCGAGGAGTTCTCTGTTCCCCACATTGTAATTCCTCTCAGCGGCGGATAACTTCCTGGAGAAGAAGGCAGGTGTTCCCACCCGCTGAGAGAGTATGGCTCCTACTCCTACTTCAGAGGCATCCACCTCCAGGGTGAACGAAAGGGTCGGATCAGGTTGGTGAAGGACAGGATCTGAAGTGAAGAGGCGTTTCAAGTTGTTGAAAGCAGTCAGGGCGGTATCAGTCCATTGAAGGCTCCAGGTCTTTTGGCTGGTAAGGGCAGTGAGGGGAGCGGCCGTAGAACTGAAATTCCAAATGAACTGGCGATAGAAGTTGGAGAACCCAACGAAACATTGGAGTTCCTTAACGGTGGTGGGTTTGGGCCAGTTACTGATGGCGGTGACTTTGTTCTCATCCATGCTGACCACTCCAGGTGTCAGTACAAAACCGAGGAAGTTTACCGAGGTTACATGGAAGGTGCTCTTTTCAGTCTTCACATAAGGGTTATGGTCAAGGAGCCGTTGAAGAAACTTTTTGTACATGCTGTACTGGGCGTATTCAGATGGTATAGTGGGTGGCACTGCAGAAGCAGAGTCCTCAACGGTGGTGGCTCTGCAGGGTAGGCTGAGACTGGTGAAGCAGGTAGAAGACCAGGACTGTAGTTCAACTTGTCGCCACAAGATGGCAGGGTTGTGATGACAAAGCCAGGGGTGTCTGAGAATGAGTGGCTGTTTGGGGGATGAGAGTTCCATAAGTTGAATGGTTTCGGTGTGGAAGACTCCAATCTGGAGGGTGACACTCTGTGTCAGGTGCGTAATGAAGCCCGTGCCCAATGGCTGCCAGTCCAGGGCGTTAATCCTTAAGGGAGGGGTGACAGGTGTTAGATCAATGTCAAGCTCTTGTACTAGCTGGTGATCGATAAATGTACGTGCTGCTCCTGAATCTATCAAGCCCTCTACGTACTTAGTAACCCTCTTCGCAGTTATCAATACTCGGATGGAGAATTGCTTCTGGGAGATATTTAGAAATAAGGACACGCCTACCTGCATGGCAGCGGAGGGACCCTTCTCATCTCTCCTTGGGGCGCGAACAGGGCAATGGCTGAGTAGATGATCTTTCCCTCCACAGTATAGGCAGACCCCTTCTTGGATTCGCCTTTGACGTTTGAGACACGGGAGAGGAGCATGGCCCAACTGCAAGGGCTCTGGAAGACTCGGACGGGATGACGGAATCATGGAAAGAGATGATTTCAAGTTCCTGGGTGGCAGAGTTCTTCAACGGTCGGCGATGAGGTGGTAGATGGAGATGGACATACGAACGTATTGATTTAAATCCTGAAGGTCACCTCTACAGGCCAGCTCCACCTGAAGTTCCCTGTTGAGCCCTCTTCGGTAGACGGTAAGTAAAGCAGCCTCACTCCATCCACTCCCTGCAGCAATGGTGCGGAACTCGAGGGCATACTCGGCAGCTGAATTGTGTCCTTGTTGAAGTTCTATGAGGAACCATGGCTGGAAGGAGAGTGATCGAATACCTCTTTGAAGAGGGTGTGGAAATGGTTCTTGGCTCCGAGTTCTGTGCTGTTGGCAGTCCATATGGCGGTGGCCCAATCTAGGGCTTTGCCTGTGAGTAGAGACACAACAAAATCCACTCTGCTCTTGTCGGTGGCGAAGTTAGTGGGGTTGTGCTCAATGTATTTGCTGCATTGCATCAGAAATCCCTGACATTTCCCAGGTGAACCGTCATACTTTCCAGGCATGGATATGAATGAAGGAGGGCTATGGGTTACGATACCTGGCATCGGAGGAGTAGGGATAGGCTGGCGGAGAACAGGTGAAATCAATGAACAAAAATTAAAGACAGGGCTACGTTCAAGAACACAAAGAAACAGAGCTATGTTCAAGAACACAAGGTTGACTAAGAAAATAAATACAGAACCTTACACAAGCGGCACCATGAAGACCAAGGAGCTCTCAAAACAGGTCAGGGACAAAGTTGTGGAGAAGTCCAGTTCAGTGTTGGGTTATAAAAAAATATCTGAAACTTTGAAAACCCCACGTCGCACCCTTAAATCCATTATTACATTTTTTTAGGAATATGGCACCACAACAAACCTGCCAAGAGAGGGCCTCCCACCAAAACTCATGGACCAGGCAAGGAGGGCATTAATCAGAGGCAACAAAGAGACCAAAGATAACCCTGAAGGAGCTGCACAGCTCCACAGCGGAGATTGGAGTATCTGTCCATAGGACCACTTTAAGCCGTGCACTCCACAGAGCTGGGCTTTACGGAAGAGTGGCGAGAAAAAAGCCATTGCTTATAGAAAAAAATAAGCAAACACGTTTGGTGTTCGCCAAAAGGCATGTGGGAGACTCCCCAAACATATGGAAGAAGGTACTCTGTTCAGATGAGACTAAAATTGAGATTTTTGGCCATCAAGGAAAACTCTATGTCTGGCGCAAACCCAACACATCTCATCACCCCGAGAACACCATCCCCACAGTGAAGCATGGTGGTGGCAGCATCATGCTGTGGGGATGTTTTTCATCGGCAGGGACTGAGAAACTGGTCAGAATTGAAGGAATGATGGATGGTGCTAAATACAGGGAAATTCTTGAGGGAAACCTGTTTCAGTCTTCCAGAGATTTGAGACTGGGACGGAGGGTCACTTCCAGCAGGACAATGACCCTAACCATAGCAACAAAATAGGAAAAATGCCAAGGGGGGTGAATACTTTCGCGATCCACTGTATCTGATGCTGTCTGGACAGAAAAAGTATGACATCCTTTTGTCCCGTCTGGATTACTGCAACTCGCTGTTGGCTGGGCTCCCTGCCTGTGCCATTAAACCCCTACAACTCATCCAGAATGCCGCAGCCCGCCTGGTGTTCAACCTTCCCATGTTCTCTCACGTCACCCCGCTCCTCCGCACACTCCACTGGCTTCCAGTTGAAGCTCGCATCTGTCAGCATCAGATACATGGTCTATAGATACAGAGACAGAGACAGAGGAGCGCTGTTTCGCTTGCTAGGATGCTTTATCTGAGATTGATGCGTCTTTCTGTCGGCGCACGTCTTGGTCAAATAAATGATCAATATTTCAATTATTTATTTGGACGGGCAAGGAGGTACTGTTGGACAGGCCAATCGCCCTAGGGCCCATAACTCCCATACCTCCGGCCCTGGGCAGATGTCTGAGAACAGAATGAAGTTGTCGAAACTAAACAGGTTGAAATTGGTGATTATATTGCAGTGGTGGTAGTGTCATGTTTTTTTGTCCAAGATTTTCAGTGCTTCTTTGTAAAGTGATCTGATAGGTTTCAGGGCTGTCTTACATGCTTGTGACCTGCTGGTGATGCAGTAGGTGAGATGGGAGAAAACCATAGCATGTAAGAACATTCTGGAAGCCTCGATAGAGAGTTTCTGATGAACTGGAAATTGGCTCGGCTGTATTTGATTGTGTTGGTCGTTTTTTTTAAGTTGAGAGTGGATCAAGGATTATATCGAGATATTTGAATTCTGAGACAGTTTTGATCTTTTGGCCTTGTATGAGGATGTCGGGGTAGAAATACATATCTTTTGTCATGGGGATTGATGGAGAAATACATGGCCACTGTTTTTCCCAAATTTGGGGTGAAACAGGAGTCATTGCGCCATTGTGAAACATTCTCGATAACTGATGTTAACTTGGCAGCCACTTGCTCAGCACTCTTTCCATACTCTTTTCATGGGTGTAGATGACCATATCGTCAGCATACATCTGGATCTCCACTCCCTGGCATACAGTAGGAAGGTCATTGATATACTATATAGGCTGAACAACAGGGGCCCAAGGATGGGCCCATGGTGCACCTCCTTGGTGGTGACAGGTCATTGTTTATCTGGACACACTGGACACGGTCGCTAGATAGGATTCCATCCAGTCAAGAGCATTTTGTGAGAGGTTGAAACTGGAGAGTTTGGAGAGAAGGACGTTATGGTTGACGGTGTCAAACGCCTTCTGTAGGTTGAGGAAGAACGCCCCTAACACATCTCCTTTATCCAGCTTGGCCTTGATCATCTCTAGAAGATAGCAACATGCTATAGTTGCTCACTTCCTGCTAGTCTTCAGATTTATGTACAGGGGTCACAATGGCAGTCTTCCATGAGTTCGGGGAATTTCTTGCATTGATAAGTTTATCTGGGTCATTGGGGTGGTTAGGCAAAATTTTTTGTTTTTGCTCAATCTGATTGGTTGGGCCTGGTAGGGCCTGGCTCCCCAGTGGGTGGGCCTGTGTCCATTAAATAAAGTTATTAAAGGTGGTTGCTATCACTGAGCTGTTGTCTTGAAGCATTCCATTGACTTTCAGTTTCAGTTTACCAGACTTGGCATGACCTTTCCCAGTGAGTTTAATGTTTATTCATATTACCTTGCTGTTCCCTTTTGCCTCATTGATGATATTGAGAAAGAAATTGGCTTTGGGTTTCCTGAGACTCATTGTCACTTTGTTTCTCAGTCCTTTATAGATTAGTCGGTCAACATCTAGGCCACATTTTAGAGACTTTTTCAGAGCAGCATCTCTCTTTTTCATAAGTTGCCATAGAGTATCATCGAACCAGGGTAAGCCATGTTTTTTGTTGGGTTTGTGAGGCACCTATTTAGTGAACTTGGTGAGAATCTGTTGGATTTTGGCCATTAGTTAATTACAGTCATTTTCAAGATTTTCACCAGAGGTTACATCCCTCAATTTGGTTTGCTTTATTTAATTCTCAAATTGATCCATGTCTTTCTTTGGGATGCAAGACACAGTTTTTTTTAAACTAGTGCTAGTCTTCATAGAATAACCAGCTACCACAGGAATTCTTCCCACTGGCTCAAATGCTAAAGTCCAGTCCAGTATACACTCACGTGTTCTCTCAAAGTGACACAGGGTGCACAGTAAATTGTCAGACCCTTAGATTGTTTTGCTGTGTCACAGTACAAATGGCTGTTAAATGGTTATGGTACAAACACTTGAAGATGATACACTCAAAAGGATAATACCCAGTATTTATTCCAAGACACACTATTCTACCTTCCAGTTGACGGTAGAACAAGTGTTAGAGTTATGTGCACTGAACAAAAATATGAACACAACATGTAAAGTGTTCGTCCCATGTTTCATGAGTTGAAATAAAAGATCCCTGAAATGTTACATACCCACAAAAAGCTTATTTCTCTAAAATGTTGTTTACATCCTGTTAGTGAGCATTTCTCCTTTGCCAAGATAATCCATCCACATGACAGGTGTGGCATATCAAGAAGCTGATTAAACAGCATGATAATTACACAGGTGCACATTGTGCTGGGGACAATAAAAGGCCACTCTGCAGTTTTGTCACACAACATTTTAGCAGACACTCTTATCCAGAGCACTTACAGTTAGTGAGTGCATACATTATTATTTTTTCATACTGGCCCCCTGTGGGAATCGAACCCACAACCCTGGCATTGCAAACGCCATGCTCTACCAACTGAGCTACATCCCTGCCGGCCATTCCCTCCCCTACCCTGGGACAATTGTGCGCCGCCCCATGGGTCTCCCGGTCACGGCCGGCTACAACAGAGCCTGGATTCGAACCAGGATCTCTAGTGGCACAGCTAGCACTGCAATGCAGTGCCTTAGACCACTGCACCACTCGGGAGCCCAACACAATGCCACAGATGTCTCAAGTTTTGATGGAGCATGCAATTGGCATGCTGACTGCAGGAATGTCCACCAGAGCTGTTGCCAGATAATTGAATGTTCATTAATCTAGCATAAGCCGCCTCCAACATTGTTTTAGAGAATTTAGCAGTACATCCAACCGGCCTCACAACCGCAGACCATGTGTAACCACGCCAGCCCAGGACCTCCACATCCGGCTTCTTCACCTGCGGGATTGTCTGAGACCAGCCACCCGGACAGCTGATGAAACTGAAGAATTCCGGCACAAACTGTCTCAGAGAAGCTCATCTGGGAGCTCGTTGTCCTCACCAGGGTCTTGACCTGACTGCAGCTCGGGTTCCTAACCAACTTCAGTGGGCAAATGCTCACCTTCGATGGCCACTGGCACGCTGGAGAAGTGTTGCGCTGCATGAGGCAAATGATGGTCACACCTGATACTGACTGGTTTTCTGATCCACGCTCCTGCCTTTAAAAAAAAGATATCTGTGACCAACAGATACATTTCTGTATTCCCAGTCATGTGAAATCCATAGATTAGGGCCTAATTTATTTATTTCAATTGACTGATTTCCTTATATGAACTCTAACTGAAAATGTTGCGTTGCGTTTATATTTTTGTTCAGTGTACAGCATACATTCGTGAATGATTGAATGTATGATTTTTTTTTATACATTGATTACTGTATTACACATAATACAGGTGACACACTGAATCCTGTGAGCAATATGAAGATGGAATTCTTAAAAATTCCTGAAATATACCTTTTTGTGTCGCAAATGACCTCATGGTGGGTTTAGTAGTGTTGCGTATGTATTGGTGGCAGCGGTGGGTTGAAGGGGTGAACAACCACTTCAGTTTGTGACATTAAAGGGACAGTTTAGCCAAATTTCACATATACAGTATAAATGTGTAATTTGGCTGAACTATCCCTTTAAGGATAAGAAATCACAGGAATTATTCATGAAGTTGGGTAGAGAGTTCCGAGAGTTCCAATTTTTCCAATTCTCCCTGAGATTATTTATCACTCCGGCCAGCCTGCAGGGCCCACAGGAAGTGGGCCGTAAGTGAAGAGGGGAAGAACGGACGGTCGGCTCCCCAGCATGTAAATCAGGCTTCTTTTATGAGGCTGGCCACCCTGGAAGATGAAGTTCTCTTGTTGTGAGAGAAAACAGTGGAGCGGTACACATGTCATAACATTGACACCTCGGAGGGGTTCTACTGGGAGCCATCCCAAATCTCCTCTCTCTCTCTCTCTCTCTCTCTCTCTCTCTCTCTCTCTCTCTCTCTCTCTCTCTCTCTCTCTCTCTCTCTCTCTCTCTCTCTCTCTCTCTCTCTCTCTCTTTCTCTCTGAGTGATGCCCTGCTTCTGGGTCCTCCAAACCACTTTTTCCAACAATAAACACAAGGCCTAGGTGGTCCTGTCAGGGGTGATAGTCTTCATAGAATAACCAGCTAGCACAGGAATTATTCCCATTGGCTCAAACTCTGAAGTCACATGTTTTCTCAAAGTGACACACAGGGTGCACAGTAAATTGTCAGATCCTTGGATTGTTTTGCTGCAAGTGCCACAGTACAAATGGCTGTTAATTGGTTCTGGTAAAAACACTTGAAGATGTTATACTCAGTATTTATTCCAACACATACTGTTCTACCTTCCAGTTGATAGTAGAACAAGTGTGAGAGTTATGTACATCATACATTTGTGAATTATTGAATTTGTGTACCTTTTATACACATAATACAGGGAACACACAATCCTGTGAGCATTGTGAGGATGGAATCCTTTGAAAAAACTTTTTTTTATGGTGTCGCAAGTTGGTTTCAAGTTTTAATGTCACATGCACAAGTACAGTGAAATGCCTTTCTTGCAAGCTCCAAACCTAACAATACAGTAATCAATATCAATGTAGTAATTGGTGGTGGCGGTGGGCTGTAGGTGTGAACAACTGCACTGTTTTATTAGTTACATTAGTCCACCTCATTACAGGCACAGGTTATGTTTATTCCCAGCATGGCTTCACATGTATTTAAACAAACATTACGGACACACTTTATTAATTGACCTTTTCACTGTAGGTTACCCCGATGGTGTGTTTTTGGACGTCTTTGTTTTCATCGCCAATCACTCGAGCCTGAGTGATTTAGTGCTGTTGTGGCCTGATTTAATTGCAAGTGCAAGTGTTCGCAGTAAGCCGTGTGAATACCTCAAATGTGTGACAGGAGCCAGAGAGTTGGAGTTTATAATGGAGTTTATTTAGGTTCGCACTCACTTACCCTGGCCAGTGTCTGGCACCCCAAACCAGGGGGACACATTCTTAGGGGGAGACGTCATGGTGCCGTTGCAAAGGGAAACAGTGTTCTCCGCCACTTGGTCAGTCAGAGGGATTTTTCAAATTGCAACAAGCAGGCAGTGGAATTTTTTTTAGATCTTCGTCAAATGTTTTTCGGACATTGCAATCACAAAATCAACACCCCGGTTGAACCAGTTAATCAAGTTTATTTGTTGCCGGGAAATAGTTTGTTGGGGAGTTAAAAAATGTATTTGCTTGTTGTCATTCAAAAAATACATGCAAGATTCTGTAGTCTCTTTTGGGGTATCTGGCCTAACTACAGGTAATAAGTTAAGTAGTAGATTTACATTTTAAAATGACCACAGTGCTGTTATTCAGCTGCAATTGCCATAGTACTGTCTTATAGTCACAATCTGGAGTATTTCCTGCTGTTTAATGGTCATTTTAAATAATCATTGATTCTTGAAGAATATAACTCATACTCTAAAAGAATCACCATATTAATACTACCCTATCATAGCCCAGAGCTTCAAAATATGTTTCAAATATGTTTCAAATGACCATGTTAATCTCATGAACTTTCACTCATAGCTATGTCTATAATTTGAGAGGGGTTACATTTCTTCAGCCACAGTCCCTCAGTTTCAGTGGCTGTTGGGTTGAAACTCAAACTTAAGTTTGTGGCTTTAAATCGTTTCACAGATTAAATCACGTAAACCTTGTATATTTCCTGTAATGAAGGTAAATGTGTAGTCACTGTGTTATGACAGTTAATTACAACAAAGTTGACGTGTAACAATGTTTTTTGGGGGAAAATGTAATGTAGATTGATTTCTCAATCAATCAATCAAATTTCAATCAAATGTATTTCATAAAGCATCCTTTACATCAGAAGTTGTCACAAAGTGCTCAACACACAAGGATCAGCAGGCGTGTTTTCACAGAAAACCTTAAGCATAACGTTAGTCAATGGTCCCTTTAAAAAAATGACAAATTAACACTACCCATTACACATTACAGCAACCTGTTAAGGAAAATTGTTACAGCCCCAAAAATGTAAAATGTCTATCAAATATTCCTAGTGAGAAGCCATAAACCTATTTGACTGTATCCTTTCATAGTTGACTAATATTAATACAGCACTAATAAAAGACTAATGCTTGAGTAATAAATTCTGTCTCCAAAATATATACATTTGTGCAAGGCAAGCATATATTCCAAAGATTTGATTTAACATGAGTGAAACACAACATTACTTGTACATAGACCAACAGTATTTTGATTTAAAGCAGTCAATATGTCTAGAGATATATTTATGCTGGTCTATTTATAGTGGCTTGCGAATGTATTCACCCCCCCTTGGCATTTTTCCTATTTTGTTGCCTTACAACCTGGAATTAAAATGGATTTTTTGGGGGATTGTATCATTTGATTTGCACAACATGCCTACCACTTTGAAGATGCAAAATATTTTTTATTGTGAAACAAACAAGAAATAAGAAGAAAACTTGAGCGTGCATAACTATTCACCCCCCCCCCCAAAGTCAATACTTTGTAGAGCCACCTTTGGCAGCAATTACAGCTGCAAGTCTCTTGGGGTATGTCTCTATAAGCTTGGCACATCTAGCCACTGGGATTTTTGCCCATTCTTCAAGGCAAAACTGCTCCAGCTCCTTCAAGTTGGATGGGTTCCGCTGGTGTACAGCAATCTTTAAGTCATACCACATATTCTCAATTGGATTGAGGTCTGGGCTTTGACTAGGCCATTCCAAGACATTTAAATGTTTCCCCTTAAACCACTCGAGTGTTGCTTTAGCAGTATGCTTAGGGTCATTGTCCTGTTGGAAGGTGAACCTCCATCCCAGTCTCAAATCTCTGGAAGACTGAAACACGTTTCCCTCAAGAATTTCCCTGTATTCTTGACCAGTTTCCCAGTCCCTGCCGATGAAAAACATCCCCACAGCATGATGCTGCCACTACCATGCTTCACTATGGGGATGGTGTTCTTGGGGTGATGAGAGGTGTTGGGTTTGCGCCAGACATAGCATTTTCCTTGATGGCCAAAAAGCTCAATTTTTGTCTCATCTGACCAGAGTACCTTCTTCCATATATTTGGGGAGTCTCCCACATGCCTTTTGGTGAACACCTAACGTGATTGCTTATTTTTTTCTTGAAGCAATGACTTTTTTTCTGGCCACTCTTCCGTAAAGCCCAGCTCTGTGGAGTGTATGGCTTAAAGTGGTCCTATGGACAGATACACCAAGCTCCACTGTGGAGCTTTGCAGCTCCTTCAGGGTTATCTTTGGTCTCTTTGTTGCCTCTCTGATTAATGCCCTCCTTGCCTGGTCTGTGAGTTTTGGTGGGCGTCGCTCTCTTGGCAGTTTTCTTTCAATTTTTTACTAGTGGATTTAATGGTGCTCCGTGGGATGTTCAAAGTTTCAGATATAATTTTTTTGAACCCAACCCTGATCTGTACTTCTCCACAACTTTGTCCCTGACCTGTTTGGAGATCTCCTTGGTCTTCATGGTGCCGCTTGCTTGTTGGTGCCTCTTACTTAGTGGTGTTGCAGACTCTGGGGCCTTTCAGAACAGGTGTATATATACTGAGATCATGTGAAACTTAGATTGCACACAGGTGGACTTTATTTAACTAATTATGTGACTTCTGAAGGTAATTGGTTGCACCAGATCTTATTTAGGGGCTTCATAGCAAAGGGGGTGAATACATATGCACGCACCACTTTTCCATTATTTATTTTGTATAATTTTTTGAAACAAGTTATTTTTTTTATTTTACCAATTTACCAATTTGGACTATTTTGTGTATGTCCATTTTTTTTATTTTATTTAACTAGGCAAGTCAGTTAAGAACAAATTCTTATTTACAATGACGGCCTACACCAGCCAAACCCGGAAGACGCTGTGCCATTTGTGCGCTGTCCTATGGGACTCCCAATCATGGCCGGTTGTGATACAGCCTGGAATCGAACCAGGGAGTCTGTAGTGATGCCTCACTGAGATGCAGTGCCTTAGACCGCTGCGCCAGTCAAGAGCCCATTACAGAAAATCCAAATTAAAATCCATTTAAATTACAGGTTGTAATGCAACAAAATAGGAAAAACGCCAAGCGGGATGAATACTTTTGCAAGGCACTGTCCAATGTGTTTCTTTAATATCTTATATTCTGAGAACATGGCAACCATGTTCTGTGTATGTTTGGTGGGACGTTGATGGAATATTCTCCTAACCCTCAGAAAACTGGGTACATGAATATTCTTGCAATGTTTCCATGATATTGAATACTTTGAGAACATGGTAACCACTTTCTGGGAAAGTTCTATTTTACATTAACAAAATAGGGAAAACGCCATGGGGGATGAATACTTTTGCAAGGCACTGTTGCTTGGCACTCCACTGCTGATGATTTATGACAGTTGTAGTGTCAATGTGCCATCGCCCTCCTTATAAAAGATCCCCAAATCATGAAAATAATATTTAAAATGTAAAAAACCTTGTTATAAATTGGATATGATTTGCGGGAATATCTTTTTGCTAGGTATTTGGGTAAGAATCCACTGGTGTCTTAAGCTAGTCAGGCTTTGCATAATTGGGACCGCCTCCATTGCTAACACCATACTGTAACTAACATGATGGCCAGGACCATTGCTAACACCATAACTCGGACAAAAGTAACAGCAGTAATAGAAAAAACCTCTATATCTAAAAATACATCTCCGGTGGGGGTACGCCCACCCAGGTAGTGGCAGTGCTGGCAACACTGGCTGCAGTAACCCATGGGGAGGGGGTCACACTCGGACAATCAGAGAGGGGGTTTATCATTGCAGCCCAGGTGGCACAAAATAATCAAAGGTCTGACCGCATGGAGATGCTTGGGAAAATGGTTACAACAGGGGATCAGAGTGTTGGTGTCTCAGGTGAAGAGGGTGGATCTGATCTCCATCACCTAGGACTTGACATAGATTAAGTAGATTAATCAAATCTCACATTGTTTTCAATTTCTGCTCAATCTGCATGCTTTCTCAATCAGCTTTAACTGTATGTGCACTCGTAAATCAAGTTATTTCTCGAGTTGGGCTCTGGGATATAACAGCCGATGAGTATCTGATTTTATGGTGGATTGTGGAGGAGGGGGGTTGAGTGTGTTGGAGTATGTGAGTATGTGCGTGTGTGCTTGTCTGGCATCTGTTGTGGGGGGGTGGGGATGTTGGGGGGAGGGTATGGGATGGACTACGGGAATTATTTGCTGGGATAATAATTGCTTGTCAATGAATTAAATGTAATACAATGGCAATCCGGGTTATATGTTAGAATCCTACGCGTGAACTGCCGACATTATTACGCATATTAATTGATAATGATGGAAAATAGGATATGCATAATTTTAAAAAAATAGTTATATATATAGAGAGAGGTGAAAGGATTGGAAATGCTTTTGGCGGTTAATCTGCTTCTGTTTTGTGGGTGGTACTGTGTGCTGTTTTCGATGGATGGGTCCTGGCCTCTCGGGGCCTTAGGGATGCGGAGGGACGTGGGTGGGATGCTGATCACTGGGATGACGGCTCAACTTGGGATGGGGAGGGGCTTTAGCGGGGGAATTAGTGGAGATCAATTGAAGGGTTGCTCCGTAGCAGTGCAAATATCACGGTACAGCTATATGGACACTCAATCATTACGCTATTTTTTATTGGTAAATTTACAAACATATATATTATGATAAATCGACTTGAAACTTGTATCTCATTATGGTGTATGGTGAAATAAGTATAGCCAGTGTAACACCCTGGCTCTGGGACTCTATATGTTGAGCCTTTCTATGTGTTATATTTCTATGTTGGGAGTTCTAGTTTGTTTATTTCTATGTTGGCCTGAGTGACTCCCAATCAGAGGCAACGAGTGTCAGCTGTGGCTGGTTGTCTCTGATTGGGAGCCATATTTAAACTGTCTGTTTTTCCCTTTGTGTTTGTGGGTTCTTGTTCCAGTTGATTTTGTGTTTTGTACCGTGGACTTCACGAGTCGTTTGTTGTTTTGTTTATTGTCAGTATTTATCGCTAATGATAAATAAACATGTTCATTCATCACGCTGCGCCTTGGTCCTCCTCTGTATACGATGATCGTGACAGAAGAACCCACCATACAAGGACCAAGCAGCGTGTCCAGGAGCAGGCAGACTGGACATGGGAGGAAGCGCCGGGAAAGGAGATGGAGAGGCTGGCGATGGCCCAGGTGGGCAAATCGTGGTCCTGGGAGGACATGCTCGGGGGCAAAGGGCCATGGGCTAGGATTAAGGCCCTGGCGAGAGAGGAGCAGCGGCGTCAGCAGTGTCATCGTCGGACGGACGAGAGGCAACCCAAAAAATTTTTTAGGGGGGGGCAAACGGCATGGGCGGCTGGGCAGCAGGAGGCTGCCACAGGGCGATTTGGAGAGGAGGCCACCGGGTTTTGGGGGCCAGAAGGCAGGTTGGCGGAGCCTGGATGGAGAGCAGAGCCAACTCCCCGTACTCAGGCATGGCAGCATGAGACTGGGCAGGTTCCGCGGTATGCGGAGCTGCGCACTGTGCCACGAGTGGTCCGGCATAGTCCGGTACGTCCTGTGCGAGCACCCCGCACGTGTTGTGCGAAGGTGGGCATGCAGCCAGGACGGAGTGTGCCGGCTCAGCGCTCATGGCCTCCAGTGCCTCTCCTCGGTCCCGGATATCCTGCGCCAGTGTCACGTGCTGTTATGCCAGTACGGGTACACAGCCCTGTACGTCCTGTGCTGATGCCTCACACAGAGTGTGTGAAGGTAGGCATTCAGCCAGGACGGGTTGTGGCAGCTCTTCACTCCAGGTCTCCTATTCGTCTCCACAGCCCGGTCCGGCCTGTCCCTGCTCCACGCACCAAGCCTACGGTGTGCGTCGCCAGCCCGGTCCGGCCTGTCTCTGCTCCTCGCACCAAGCCTACGGTGTGCGTCGCCAGTCCGGTCCGGCCTGTCCCTGCTCCTCGCACCAAGCCTACGGTGTGCGTCGCCAGCCCGGTCCGGCCTGTCCCTGCTCCTCGCACCAAGCCTACGGTGTGCGTCGCCAGTCCGGTCCGGCCTGTCCCTGCTCCACGCACCAGGCCAGGGGTGCGCATCGTCAGCCCGGTCCGGCCCGTTGCTGCTCCACGCACCAAGCCAGGGGTGCGCATCGTCAGCCCGGTCCGGCCCGTTCCTACTCCACGCACCAAGCCAGGGGTGCGCATCGTCAGCCCGGTCCGGCCCGTTCCTACTCCACGCACCAAGCCAGGGGTGCGCATCGTCAGCCCGGTCCGGCCCGCTCCTACTCGACGCACCAAGCCAGGGGTGCGCATCGTCAGCCCGGTCCGGCCCGTTCCTACTCCACGCACCAAGCCAGGGGTGCGCATCGTCAGTCCCGCACAACCCGTGCCTGGGTCACCGGTGCCTGATAAGGTACCGGTCAACTGCTCCACTACGGAGCTGAAGCTAACCGCTCCTGCTAAGTCCGGTTCAGCTCCAGCCAGCGGGGCCAGACCGGACCAGGGGCGCTATGGGGGGTTTATTGGAGGGTGGTGGGCAAGACCGGAGCCAGAACCGCCGCCGAGGAGGAATGCCCACCCAGCCCTCCCCTGTTTTGCTCTAGTTGAGGCGCGGTCGCAGTCCGCGCCTTTAGGGGGGGGTACTGTAACACCCTGGCTCTGGGACTCTATATGTTGAGCCAGGGTGTGTTCTTTCTATGTGTTATATTTCTATGTTGGGAGTTCTAGTTTGTTTATTTCTATGTTGGCCTGAGTGACTCCCAATCAGAGGCAACGAGTGTCAGCTGTGGCTGGTTGTCTCTGATTGGGAGCCATATTTAAACTGTCTGTTTTTCCCTTTGTGTTTGTGGGTTCTTGTTCCAGTTGGTTTTGTGTTTTGTACCGTGGACTTCAGGAGTCGTTTGTTGTTTTGTTTATTGTCAGTATTTATCGCTAATGATAAATAAACATGTTCGTTCATCACGCTGCGCCTTGGTCCTCCTCTGTATACGACGATCGTGACAGCCAGTTATAATTGTAATGGCTTAACTGATAATAACAAAAGAAGAACAATATTTACATGGCTCAAAGAGAAGGAATATAATATCTATTGTATACAGGAAACTCATTCAACAATTCGAGATGAAGTAGCGTGGAAAAAAGAATGGGGGGGGGGGGGAAATATACTTCTCCCATGGGCAAAGAAATTCATGATATTAATTAATAGTAATTTCGATCCGAATGTGCAAATTGTACAAATAGATACACAAGGTAGATGGATTATTTTAAATATGTTATTGGACCATAAACAGATAAGGCTCATTAACCTTTACGGACCAAATAATGATGATCCACAATTCTTTGACAATATATATAATAAATTATCAACCCTGCAAGCAATTCAAGACAATATTATTATGGTGGGGGATTATAATACTGTTTTAAATAGCTCAATGGACCATAAAGGAAATCACACCACAAATAATCAACCACATGCTCTTAAGGAAATTGTGAATGTCATGGATACATTAGAACTAGTAGATATATGGAGGCTTAAATATACTGATCTAGTGAGATATACATGGCGGAGACTGAATCAAGCAAGTCGTCTTGACTTCTTTCTTATCTCATTCTCGTTGGCACCAAAAGTAAAAAAAAGTGTTGATAGGGGACAGAATGCGGTCGGACCGTCATATAATAGGCATATACTGTACATTACTCTTACTGAATTTCCACGTGGGCGAGGATATTGGAAATTTAATCAAAGCCTATTGGATGATAATTTATTTATAATTAGAACAAAGGAATTTATAACTGACTTTTTCCAACATAACATAGGTACAGCGAATCCCCTTATTGTATGGGACACCTTTAAATGTGCCTTTAGGGGCCATGCAATTCAGTACTCATCTCGAAAACAAAAGCAATTTAGGTCAAAAGAGTTTATACTAAGAAAGGAAATAGAAAGTCTAACAGAACAGATAGATGGCAATAAAAACTGTAACATAGAGGCTCAGAATAAATTAGAGGAAAAACAAAAAGAAATGGAGAAACTTATTCAAGAAAGATCAAGTGTAATATATTATAAAAATAAAGCAAACTGGATGGAATATGGGGAAAAATGCACAAAATTATTTTTAATCTTCAACATAGGAATGCTACCAAAAAGAACTTGATAAAACTGGTTACAATTGACAGAGTCACCCATAATTCACCAAATGATATTTTGAAGGAAGAAACAAGGTACTTTAAGCATATGTTTTATTTTCAGTCGCCTCCATCTCCTCTAACTGAAGCTAATTGTAGAGATTTTTTTTCTATTGATAATGTCAAATTAACAGCCACACAGAAAGACTCATGTGAAGGTGAAATTACAGAGGATGAACTTCTGGATGCAATTAAAGACTTTAAGTCTGGGAAAACTCCAGGGTTGGATGGCATACCAGTCGAGGTATACCAAACCTTTTTTGATATACTAAGAGGACCGTTATTAGCATGTTTTAACCACTCCTATGTAAATGGTAGATTATCTGACACTCAAGAAGAAGGTCTGATCTCATTATTACTGAAACAGGATACAAGTGGAAAATATAAAGATCCAGTCCATTTACAAAATTGGAGGCCCCTTACACTTCAGTGTTGTGATGCAAAAATCCTAGCAAAATGTATAGCGCATAGAATTAAAAAGGTATTGTCAGATATTATTCATTCTAATCAGACAGGTTTTTACATGGAAGATACATTGGAGATAATATAAGGCAAGTATTCGAAACAATAGAACACTATGGAAAATATGGGAAACCAGGCCTGCTATTCATAGCAGACTTCGAAAAGGCATTTGATAAAGTTCGACTGGGGTTTATATATAAATGCCTGTAGCATTTCAATTTTGGAGAATCTCTTATAAAATGGGTCAAAATCATGTATAGTAACCCTAGGTGTAAAATAGTAAATAATGGCTATTCCTCAGAAAGTTTTAAACTGTCAAGAGGAGTGAAACAAGGTTGTCCACTATCGGCATATCTATTTATTGTGGCCATCGAGCTATTAAAATCAGATCCAATAATAATATCAGAGGATTAGAAATACAGGGCTTAAAAACAAAGGTGTCATTGTACGCTGATGATTCATGTTTTCTTTTAAATCCACAACTAGAATCCCTCCACAGCCTCATAGAGGATCTAGATACATTTTCTAACCTCTCTGGATTACAACCAAATTATGACAAATGTACTATATTACGTATTGGATCACTAAAAAATACAATTTTTACATTACCATGTAGTTTACCAATAAAATGGTCTGATGGTGATGTGGATATACTCGGAATACATATCCCAAAGGAAATAAATGATCTCACTTCAATACATTTTAATAGAAAGTTAGCAAAAATAGATAAGATCTTACTACCATGGAAAGGAAAATACCTGTCAATTTGTGAAAAAATCACCCTGATTAACTCTTTAGTATTATCCCAGTTTACCTATTTGCTTATGGTCTTGCCTACGCCTAGCGAACAGTTTTTTAAATTATATGAGAAAAAAATATTCAATTTTATTTGGAACGGCAAGCCAGACAAAATTAAAAGAGCATATTTATATAATGAATATGAATTCGGAGGACAGAAATTATTAAATATTAAAGCATTAGACCTATCACTAAAAGCTTCAGTCATACAAAAGTTATACTTAAATCCGAACTGGTTCTCAAGCAAATTAGTAAGATTGTCTCACCCAATGTTCAAGAAAGGCCTTTTTCCCTTTATTCAGATTACAACCTCTCACTTTCAGTTATTTGAAAAGGAAATAATCTCCCAAATGTCACTATTTCTAAAACAAGCCACAGAAAGTTGGTTGCAATTTCAATTTAATCCTCCAGAAACGACTGAACAAATAATGCAACAAATATTGTGGTTAAATTCAAATATACTAATTGACAAAAAACCTTTCTTTTTTGACAGAATGTTTAAAAAAGGTATAATCTTCGTAAATGATATCATTGGTAGGACTGGTGGAGTTATGTCGCACATGCAGCTGACAAAAACATATGGAAATGTCTGCTCTACCCAAAATTACAACCAAATAATTGCAGCCTTACCGCAAAAGTGGAAGAGGAAAGTGGAAGGGGGAGAAAGTAAGGAACTTGTCTGTCGGCCTTGCATTAAAGAACATAATTGGTTAAGGAAAACTGTGATAAATAAAAAAGTATATCAGTTTCACTTAAGGACCAAAGGATTGACAGCCGTCCCATATAGATTGCAAAATAGTTGGGAAGAGATCTTTGACTTACCGATCCCATGGCATAGTGTTTATGAACTGACACGCAAACGACACCGGATTCAAAAATTAGAATCTTTCAATTTAAATTATTATATAAAATTCTTGCTACCAATAGAATGTTATTTATATGGGGGATACAATCTTCCCAGCTCTGCAGATTTTGCTGTGAAGAGACAGAATCATTAAATCATTTGTTTTGGTTCTGTCCATTTGTAGCTTGTTTTTGGACACAGATCCAGGAATGGCTAAAGGATTGCAATATTTACCTGGAACTAACCTTGCATATAGCATTACTGGATGATCTGAAAAGTCATAGTCAATCAATCAATAATATAATAATACTTTTAGCAAAACTGTTTATTTTTAATTCACAATCTGTAGAAGCAATGAGAATAGAAAAGTTCAGAACTTTTGTAAAACATCACAGTACGGTTGAAATATATATGGCAAATAGAAATCCTATATGGATGGTGTTAAGAGATAGATGGGAGGTATTGAATAGAGTTGAAGGATGGGACTAATAACAAATAACAACAAATAATAACAAAGATAGCTAATAATGTAAGCATACTGTGTCCATAATAAGCATATAGGTTGTATGTTGGGAGCTTTTGGGAAAGAGCACAGTTAGAAAGATATGGCATATAGAAGCAAACCGGATGGACATCATGAAAATGATCGGAGAGGTTGAGAGTAGAAGAAGTTCAGGAGCAATAAAAAAATATATATATATATTTATAATAGAATTATTGTAAAATTAACTCTGTCCATAAGGTGTAGATAGTAAGTATAGACCGGAAGTAGAGGCCTGGGCATTGTTGTTCACTAATTTACTCCAAGTAGGGAAAGGATGGTGGGGTTGAAAAGTAATAAAGGGGAGTATATATATAAAAAATATATATAAAAATAAAACACGGGGGATTGGAAGTGATGCAGACAATTACATTGATAGAAGATACAATCTATCTGCAATATTAAGCTGATCCATTCCCCCCCCCCAAAAAAAAAAAAAAAAAAAAAAAAATACATCTCAGAATTTCAAAACCAAGTAGAAATATGATGGTGTACTATAACACTTGAAAACACTTAAAAACTGTAACACTTAAAAAGAGACTTAAAAATAGTTAGAAAATGATCAATCTATCTTATGGTCACTTTAGATATGATTCTATCAATAGTCCCCTTCCTGTCACAATGTCGCTAGATACCACAGCTACATCATACAAATTCAGGAAAACAAACATTTGCTTTTTGGTCTTAATTTAAGGTTAGGGTTAGGCATAATGTTAGTAGTGTGGTTAAGGTTAGGATTAAGGTTAGGTTTAAAATCAGATTTTATGAAAGTAACCTTGTGTGTATGACATCATTTTAGTTTATTATCTTCTCAATGGCAACCTTTCTTGTACCCCCCTTTTTGGGGCCGTTGGGCACTTATACCCAGAAATGGGATCTTACTTCCCCTAGGAGATAAGGTGATAAAGAACAACTGAAAGTATAAAGGTTAGCATACAGTGCCTTTAGAAGGTATTCACACCCATTGACTTTTTCAAAATTTTGTTGTGTTACAAAATTGGATAAAATTTGATTTAATTGTTATTTTTGGTCAACAATTTATGTAATTGTCAATTTTGGTCAACAATCTACAAAAACTACTCTGTAGTGTCAAAGTGGAAGACAAAGTCTAAGATAATTTTTTTAAATAATGAAAAATAAAACACTAATACATCTTGATCATTGACATCCCTTAACTTTTTCCACATTTTTTTGTGTTACAAAGTGGGATTCAAATTAATTTGATTGTCATTTTTGGTCAACTACATAAAATAATCTGTAAAGTCAAAGTGGAAGACAAATTCTAACATTTATTTAAAAATAACGAAAAATTAAAAACTAATTTACAGTGAGGGAAAAAAGTATTTGATCCCCTGCTGATTTTGTAAGTTTGCCCACTGACAAAGACATGATCAGTCTATAATTTTAATGGTAGGTTTATTTGAACAGTGAGAGACAGAATAACAACAAAAAAATCTAGAAAAATGCATGTCAAAAATGTTATAAATTGATTTGCATTTTAATGAGGGAAAGAAGTATTTGACCCCTCTGCCAAGCATGACTTAGTACTTGGTGGCAAAAGCCTTGTTGGCAATCACAGAGGTCAGATGTTTCTTGTAGTTGGCCACCAGGTTTGCACACATCTCAGGAGGGATTTTGTTCCACTCCTCTTTGCAGATCTTATCCAAGTCATTAAGGTTTCGAGGCTGACGTTTGGCAACTCAAACCTTCAGCTCCCTCCACAGATTTTCTATGCGATTAAGGTCTGGAGACTGGCTAGGCCACTCCAGGACCTTAATGTGCTTCTTCTTGAGCCACTCCTTTGTTGCCTTGGCCGTATGTTTTGGGACATTGTCATGCTGGAATACCCATCCACGACCCATTTTCAATGCCCTGGCTGAGGGACGGAGGTTCTCACCCAAGATTTGACGGTACATGGCCCCGTCCATTGTACCTTTGATGCAGTGAAGTTGTCCTGTCCCCTTAGCAGAAAAACACCCTCAAAGCATAATGTTTCCACCTCCATGTTTGACGTGGGGATGGTGTTCTTGGGGTCATAGGCAGCATTCCTCCTCCTCCAAACACGGCGAGTTGAGTTGATGCCAAAGAGCTACATTTTGGTCTCATCTGACCACAACACTTTCACCCAGTTCTCCTCTGAATCATTCAGATGTTCATTGGCAAACTTCAGACGGGCATGTATATGTGCTTTCTTGAGCAGGGGGGACTTGCGGGCGCTGCAGGATTTCAGTCCTTCACAGTGTAGTGTGTACCAATTGTTTTCTTGGTGAATATGGTCCCAGCTGCCTTGAGATCATTGACAAGATCCTCCCGTGTAGTTCTGGGCTGATTCCTCACCGTTCTCATGATCATAACAACTCCACGAGGTGAGAACTTGCATGGAGCCCCAGCCCGAGGGAGATTGACAGTTATTTTGTGTTTCTTCCATTTGCGAATAATTGCACCAACTGTTGTCACCTTCTCACCAAGCTGCTTGGCGATGGTCTTGTAGCCCATTCCAGCCTTGTGCAGGTCTACAATCTTGTCCCTGACATCCTTGGAGAGCTCTTTGGTCTTGGCCATGGTGGAGAGTTTGGAATCTGATTGATTGATTGCTTCTGTGGACAGGTGTCTTTAATACAGGTAACAAGCTGAGATTAGGAGCACTGCCTTTAAGAGTGTGCTCCTAATCTCAGCTCGTTACCTGTATAAAAGACACCTGGGAGACAGAAATCTTTCTGATTGAGAGGGGGTCAAATACTTATTTCCCTCATTAAAATGCAAATCAATTTATAACTTTTTTGTCATGCGTTTTTCTTGATTTTTTTGTTGTTATTCTTTCTCTCAGTGTTCAAATAAACCTACCATTAAAATTATAGACTGATCATTTCTTTGTCAGTGGGCAAACGTACAAAATCAGCAGGGGATCAAATACTTTTTTCCCTCACTGTATCTTCATTAGATAATCATTGACAATATATTTAATTGCCGTTTTTGCAAATAATCTACACAAAATACTCTGTAATGTCAAAGTGGAAGACATATTCTAACATTCATTAAACATCAATGAAAAATAAAACACTAATATACAGTTGAAGTCGGAAGTTTACATACACCTTAGCCAAATACATTGAAACTTAGTTTTTCACATTTCCTGACATTTAATCCAAGTAATAAGTCCCTGTCTTAGGTCAGTTAGGATCACCACTTTATTTTAAGAATGTGAAATGTCAGAATAATAGTAGAGAGAATGATTTATTTCAGCTTTTATTTCTTTCATCACATTCCCAGTGGGTCAGAAGTTTACATGCACTCAATTAGTATTTGGTAGCATTGCCTTTAAATTGTTTAACTTGGGTCAAATGTTTCTGGTAGCCTTCCACGAGCTTCCCACAATAAGTTGGGTGAATTTTGGCCCATTCCTCCTGACAGAGCTGGTGTAACTGAGTCAGGTTTGTAGGCCTCCTTGCTCACACACGCTTTTTCAGTTCTGCCCACAAATTTTTTATAGGATTGAGGTCAGGGCTTTGTGATGGCCACTGCAATACCTTGACTTTGTTGTCCTTAAGCCATTTTGCCACAACTTTGGAAGTATGCTTGGGGTCATTGTCCATTTGGAGGACCCATTTGCGACCAAGCTTTAACTTCCTGACTGATGTCTTGATATGTTGCTTCAATATATCCACATAGTTTTCCTTCCTCATGATGCCATCTATTTTGTGAAGTGCACCAGTCCCCTCCTGTAGCAAAGCACCCCCACAGCATGATGCTGCCACCCCTGTGCTTCACGGTTGGGAGGGTGTTCTTTGGCTTGCAAGCCTTCCCCTTTTTCCTCCAAACACAACGATGGTCATTATGGCCAAACAGTTCTATTTTCGTTTCATCAGACCAGAGGACATTTCTCCAAAAAGGACAATCTTTGTCCCCATGTGCAGTAGCAATCCGTAGTCTGGCTTTTTTATGGCGGTTTTGGAGCAGTGGCTTCTTCCTTGCTGAGCGGCCTTTCAGGTTATGTCGATATCGGACTCGTTTTACTGTGGATATAGATACTTTTGTACCTGTTTCTTCCAGCATCTTCACAAGGTCCTTTGCTGTTGATCTGGGATTGATTTGCACTTTTCGCACCAAAGTACGTTCATCTCTATTAGACAGAACGCGTCTCCTTCCTGAGCGGTATGACGGCTTCATGACCAACAAAACATTAATATCTTGATTAGGGGGTCTTACTTCCCCTAGGAGATGACGCTTACCCTATGCAGCTAAGGTGGTAAAGATCAACTGAAAGTATGAAGGTTAGCATACAGTGCCTTTAGAAGGCATTCACACCCATTGACTTTTTCCATATTTTGTTGTGTTACAAAATGGGATAAAAATTTATTTAATTGTTATTGTTGGTCAACAATTGATGTAATTGTCAATTTTGGTCAACAATCTACACAAAATAATCTGTAATATCAAATTGGAAGACAAAATCTACCATTTATTTTTTTAAATAATGAAGAATAAAACACTAATATATCTTGATTAGAAAGTCATTGACAATTTATTTAATTGGAATTTTTGGTCAACAATCTACACAAAATACTCTGTAATGTCAAAGTGGAAGACACATTCTAACATTTATTAAACATAATGAAACATAAAACACTAATATATCTTGATTAGATAATCATTTACAATTTATTTAATTGTCATTTTTGGTCAACAATCTACACAAAATACACTGTAATGTCAAAGTGGAAGACAAACTCGAACATTTATTAAAGAATAATGACAAATAAAAAACTAATCTCTTCATTATTCACACCACTTGACTTTTTCACATTTTGTTGTGTTCCAAAGTAGGATTAAAATTGATTTAATTGTCATTTTTGGTCAACAATCTACACAAAATACTCTGTAATGTCAAAGTGGAAGACACATTCTTACACTTATAAAACAATAAGATTTTTTTTTAACACTCATATATGTTGATTATTCACACCCCTTGCGTTTGTTCACATTTTGTTGTGTTACAAATTTGGTGAAAATTGTTTTCATTGTCATTTTTGGTCAACAAACTACACAAAATACTCTGTAATGTCACGTTGGAAGACAAAATCCAAACTTTTTTAACTATAATAAAAAATTTAACATTAATATATCTATAATTAATATATATATATATGATTATTCACACCCCTTGACTTTTTCCAAATTTTGTTGTGTTACAAAGTGGGATTAAAATGTATTTAATTGTAATTTTTGGTCAACAATCTACACAAAATAATCTGTAATATCAAAGTGGAAATCAAATTCTAACATTTATTAACAAATAATGGAAAAATAAACACTAATATATCTTGATTAGAGGGTCTTACTTCACCTAGGAGATGAGGCTTACCCTGTGCAGCTAAGGTGGTAAAGATCAACTGAAAGTATGAAGGAAGCATACAGTGCCTTTAAAAAGTATTCACACCCGTTGACTTTTCCCACCATTTTTGTGTTACAAAGTCGGATTACAATTGATTTAATGTTCATTTTTTTCCCACAATCTACACAAAATACTCTGTAATGTCAAAGTGGACGACAAAATCTAACAGTTATTAAAAAAATTATGACAAATAAAAAACTAATATCTTCATTATTCACAACACTTTTTTTGTGTTACGAAGTGGGATTAAAATTGATTTAATTGTCATTTTTAGTCAACAATTATGGGTAATTTTCTAGTACATATGTTATGAAATGATAAGGGCAAAACAGAATAAACATTATTGACAATTTGTAATCCTGATGCATGCCTGGATAGTGACTATAAGCAACACATTATGTAATTGTCCTTAATGTATATACGTATATTATATTTGCCAAAGTGTCCTAGTCACGCCACCAATATAATGAGAAGACGGGGGGCCAGTATGAAAAAAAATAATTATGCACTCACTAACTGTAAGTCGCTCTGGATAAGAGCGTCTGCTAAATTACTAAAATGTAAATAAGAGGCAGAGGCCCTGCCTAGAGAGACAACACGTGGACTTCAGAAGTAAATGGTGCATGGCACTTGGACTTTGGAAGCTAATGGTGGCATGGCACTGAAATACGTTAATCAATTACATAAAGAGGAGTAACTATGTACGTTGCATAAGCGTGACTATGCATGTTATGTAAGCATGAAACTGTATAAAAGGAGAGCTCCGAGTCAGGGCAGACAGTTGCTCCATGGACCAGCTCGGCTTTGGTACTTTGTAATAAAGTCTATTCTGAATTCACAGGCTCTGGTTTCTGAGAGATATTATTGAACTAATATTTCTACCACACAATCTACACAAAATACTCTGTAATGTCAAAGTGGAAGACACATCCTTCCATTTATGAAATAATAACGACAAAAAAAAACACTAACATATGTTGATTATTTACACCCATTGACATTGTCCACATTTTGTTGTGTTACAAAGTTGGTTAAAATTGTTTTAACTGTCATTTCTGGTCTACAAACTACACAAAATACTCTGTAATGTCAAAGTGGAAGACAAATTCTAACATTTATTAACAAACAATGAAAAATAAAATACCAATATATTTTGATTAGGGGTTCTTACTTCCCCTGAGCAGCTGTGGTAAAGATCAACTGAAAGTATGAAGGTTAGTGCCTTTAGAAAGTAGTCACACCCCTTTACTTTTTCCACATTTTGTTGTGTTACAGAATGAGGTTGAAATTAATTTAATTGTAATTTTTCGTCAACAATTCAATTAATTGTATTTTTTTGTCAACAATCTACACAAAATACTCTATAAGGTCAAAGTGGAATACAAATTCTAACATTTATTTAAAGTATAATGAAAATAAAACACTAAGGCATTCGGAAAGTATTCAGACCCCTTGACTTTTTCCACATTTTGTTTCGCTACAGCTATGGATAAATTATGTTTTTCCTCATCAATCTACACACAATACCCCATAATGAAAAAGTGAAAACAGGTTTTTAGAAAATTTAGCAAATTTATTAAAAATAAAATACAGAAATACCTTATTTACATAAGTATTCAGACCCTTTGCTATGAGACTCGGAATTGAGCACAGGTGCATCCTGTTTCCATTGATCATCATTGAGATGTTTCTACAACTTGATTGGAGTCCACCTGTGGTAAATTCAATTGATTGAACATGATTTGGAAAGGCATACACCTGTCTATATAAGGTCCCACAGTTGACAGTGCATGTCAGAGCAAAAACCAAGCCATGAGGTTGAAGGAATTGTCCATAGAGCTCCGAGACAGGATTGTGTCGAGGCACAGATCTGGGGAAGGGTACCAAAAAATTTCTGCAGCATTGAAGGTCCACAAGAACACAGTGGCCTCCATCATTCCTAAATGGAAGTAGTTTGGAACCACCAAGACTGTTCCAAGAGCTGGCCGCCCAGCCAAACTGAGCAATTGGGGGAGAAGGGCCTTGGTCAGGGAGGTGACCAAGAACCAAATGGTCACTCTGACAGAGCTCTAGAGTTCCTCTGTGGAGATAGGAGAACCTTCCAGAAGGACAACCATCTCTGCAGCACCCCACCAATCAGGCCTTTATGGTAGAGTGGCCAGATGGAAGCCACTCCTCAGTAAAAGGCACATGACAGACCGCTTGGAGTTTGCCAAAAGGCACATAAGGACTCTCAGACCATGAGAAACAAGATTATCTGGTCTGATGAAACCAAGATTGAACTCTTTGGCCTGAATGCCAAACGTCAAGTCTGGAGGAAACCTGGCACCATCCCTACGGTGAAGCATGGTGGTGGCAGCATCATGCTGTAGGGATGTTTTTCAGCGGCAGGGACTGGGAGACTAGTCAGGATCGAGGGAAAGATGAACGGAGCAAAGTACAGATGAAAAACTGCTCCACTGAGCTCAGGACCTCATATTGGGTCAAAGGTTCACCTTCCAACAGGACAACGACCCTAAAGACACAGCCTAGACAATGCAGGAGTGGCTTCATTACATGTCTCTGCATGTCCTTGAGTGGCCCAGCAAGAGCTCGGACTTGAACCCGATCGAACATCTCTGGAGAGACCTGAAAAAAGCTGTGCAGCGACACACTAAATGTAATATTAATTTTTTTTATTTGTGATATATTTGCAAACATTTCTAAAAACCTGTTTTTGCTTTGTCATTATGGGGTATTGTGTGTAGATGGACGAGGCTGTAACGTAACAAAATGTGGAAAAAGTGAAATGGTCTGAATACTTTCCGAATGCATTGAATATGGATAATGTATCTGAACTGGAGTTCTGAGTGAGGTGAAACCTACTGTATTTTTGTTTGACAATCACAATATAGCTCTATATTGTAAGATGTCTCTTTAAATTGTGCATTTAAGGAGATTCCCACACAGTTTATGTGAATTGACATCATTTATATGCAAGAAACCCAAAACAGGTCTCACGGTGTCTAATTAAATATATTGAAATGTTTGAATTAAGCATTTACAGCATACTCTGAAAAGTTTGCCCTGGCTGGCATAGTATTCTCTACAGTGAAAGCAAACGAGAGAGAGGAGGTTGGAAAGAGGGGAGGTCACTGAATGTTTCATTATATCTATATATATATATATCTATATATATATTATTTGTTGGCCTAATAACACCCTTTAACTGTGATTGTATTGACAAAATAGCAGAGCCTCTTGTTCCTTATTCCTTAAACATAGAGTACATCGTCATTTAACCCTTTGACGGGTATGCTCACGTATTTGTGATCATTGTTGAGTGGTGCCTGCAGCATACGATCTCAAATGTGATTGGAACAGTAGCAACAGAATGTATGATGCAACAAACGCGTTTAAACAACATCGTTGTCTGAACAGCATCTAAATAAACAAATTTACTGATGAAAAATATAGGTCTTAAACTTTATTCCTCAATTTTACCTTTTATTGTAAAAGATAAATGCGAACTTCATCATCAAGCACCACACGAAACACATCCACAGCCAAACTCATTCCATAAACCGGTCTAAATAACAAAACATAAGTTAGCGACCTAACAGCTAGACTAGTTTACAATGTACCACATCTCTGGTGAGCACAACATGTACATTACATTTACGTCATTTAGCAGACACTCTTATCCAGAGCGACTTACAAATAGTTGCATTCACCTTATAGCCAGTGGGATAACCACTTTACAATGTATGTTTATTTTTTTAATTTTAATTTTTATTTTGGGGGGGGGGGGTGGGGGGGGGGGGGGGGTTGGGATGGGGTAAGGGGGGGGTAGAAGGATTACTTTATCCTATCCCAGGTATTCCTTAAAGAGGTGGGGTTTCAAATGTCTCCGGAAGGTGGTGAGTGACTCCGCTGTCCTGGCGTCGTGAGGGAGATTGTTCCACCATTGGGGTGCCAGAGCAGCGAACAGTTTTGACTGGGCTGAGCGGGAACTATGCTTCCGCAGAGGTAGGGGAGCCAGTAGGCCAGAGGTGGATGAACGCAATGCCCTCGTTTGGGTGTAGGGACTGATCAGAGCCTGAAGGTACGGAGGTGCCATTCCCCCCACAGCTCCGTAGGCAAGCACCATGGTCTTGTAGCAGATGCGAGCTTCAACTGGAAGCCAGTGGAGTGTGCGGAGGAGCGGGGTGACGTGAGAGAACTTGGGAAGGTTGAACACCAGACGGGCTGCGGCATTCTGGATGAGTTGTAGGGGTTTAATGGCACAGGCAGGGAGCCCAGCCAACAGCGAGTTGCAGTAATCCAGACGGGAGATGACAAGTGCCTGGATTAGGACCTGTGCCGCTTCCTGTGTAAGGCAGGGTCGTACTCTCCGAATGTTGTAGAGCATGAACCTACAGGATCGGGTCACCGCCTTGATGTTAGCGGAGAACGACAGGGTGTTGTCCAGGGTCACGCCAAGGCTCTTCGCACTCTGGGAGGAGGACACAACGGAGTTGTCAACCGTGATGGCGAGATCATGGAACAGGCAGTCCTTCCCCGGGAGGAAGAGCAGCTCCGTCTTGCCAAGGTTCAGCTTGAGGTGGTGATCCGTCATCCATACTGATATGTCTGCCAGACATGCAGAGATGCGATTCACCACCTGGTTATTAGAAGGGGGAAAGGAGAAGATTAGTTGTGTGTCGTCAGCGTAGCAATGATAGGAGAGGCCATGTGAGGATATGACAGAGCCAAGTGACTTGGTGTATAGCGAGATTAGGAGAGGGCCTAGAACTGAGCCCTGGGGGACACCAGTGGTGAGAGCACGTGGTGCGGAGACAGCTTCTCACCACGCCACTTGGTAGGAGCGACCGGTCAGGTAGGACGCAATCCAAGAGTGAGCCGCGCCGGAGATGCCCAGCTCGGAGAGGGTGGAGAGGAGGATCTGATGGTTCACAGTATCAAAGGCAGCAGACAGGTCTAGAAGGACAAGAGCAGAGGAGAGAGAGTTAGCTTTAGCAGTGCGGAGAGCCTCCGTGACACAGAGAAGAACAGTCTCAGTTGAATGACCAGTCTTGAAACCTGACTGGTTTGGATCAAGAAGGTCATTCTGAGAGAGATAAAAAGAGAGTTGGCTAAAGACGGCACGCTCAATAGATTTGGAGAGAAAAGAAAGAAGGGATACTGGTCTGTAGTTGTTGACATCAGAGGGATCGAGTGTTGGTTTTTTGAGAAGGGCTGCAACTCTCGCTCTCTTGAAGACAGAAGGGACATAGCCAGCGGTCAAGGATGAGTTGATCAGCGAGGTGAGGTAAGGGAGAAGGTCACCGGAGATGGTCTGGAGAAGAGAGGAGGGGATAGGGTCAAGCGGGCAGGTTGTTGGGCGGCCTGCCGTAACAAGTCGCAAGATTTTATCTGGAGAGAGAGGGGAGAAAGAAGTCAAAGCATAGGGTAGTGCAGTGTGAGCAGGACCAGCAGTGTCATTTGACTTAACAAACGAGGATCGGATGTCGTCAACCTTCTTTTCAAAATGGTTGACGAAGTCATCCACAGAGAGGGAGGAGGGGGGGGGGGCAGGATTCAGCAGGGAGGAGAATGTGGCAAAGAGCTTCCTAGGGTTAGAGGCAGATGATTGGAATTTAGAGTGGTAGAAAGTGGCCTTAGCAGCAGAAAAATATGAAGAAAATGTAGAGAGGAGGGAGTGAAAAGATGCCAGGTCCGCAGGGAGTCTAGTTTTCTTCCATTTCCGCTCAGCTGCCCGGAGCTCTGTTCTGTGAGCTCGCAATGAGTCATCAAGCCACGGAGCTCGAGGGGAGGACCGAGCCGGCCGGGAGGATAGGGGACATAGAGAGTCAAAGGATGCAGAAAGGGAGGAGAGGAGGGTTGAGGAGGCAGAATCAGGAGATTGGAGGGAGAAGGATTGATCAGAGGGAAGAGATGATAGGATGGAAGAGGAGAGAGTAGCGGGAGAGAGAGAGAGCGAAGGTTGCGACGGCGCATTACCATCTGTTTAGGGGCAGAGTGAGTAGTGTTGGAGGAGAGGGAGAGAGAAAATGATACAAAGTAGTGGTCGGCGACATGGAGGGGAGTTGCAGTGAGATTAGTAGAACAACAGCATCTAGTAAAGATGAGGTCAAGCCTATTGCCTGCCTTGTGAGTAGGGGGGGACGGTGAGAGGGTGAGGTCAAAAGAGGAGAGGAGTGGAAAGAAGGAGGCAGAGAGAAATGAGTCAAATGTAGACGTAGGGAGGTTGAAATCCCACAGAACTGTGAGGGGTGAGCCATCCTCAGGAAAGGAACTTATCAAGGCATCAAGCTCATTGATGAACTCTCCAAGGGAACCTGGAGGGCGATAGATGACAAGGATATTAAGCTTAAATGGGCTAGTGACTGTGACAGCATGAAATTCAAATGAGGAGATAGACAGATGGGTCAGGGGAAAAATTGAGAATGTCCACTTGGGAGAGATGAGGATTCCTGTGCCACCACCCCGCTGACCAGATGCTCTCGGGGTATGCAAGAACACATGGTCAGACGAGGAGAGAGCAGCAGGAGTAGCAGTGTTTTCAGTGGTAATCCATGTTTCCGTCAGCGCCAAAAAGTCGAGGGACTGGAGGGTAGCATAGGCTGAGATGAACTCTGCCTTGTTGGCAGCAGAACGGCAGTTCCAGAGGCTGCCTGAGACCTGGAACTCCACGTGGGTGGTGCGTGCAGGGACCACCAGGTTAGAGAGGCAGCAGCCACGCGGTGTGAGGCGTTTGTGTAGCCTGTGCAGAGAGGAGAGAACAGGGATAGGCAGAGGCATAGTTGACAGGCTGCAGCAGATGGCTACAATAATGCAGAGGAGATCGGAATGAAATGAACTAAACATCTGGGAAAGGAGAGAGCGGGGCCTCCCTCACCACAACTCCCAAATATAACTCTCCCAATTTCCACCTCAGAAACTATAATTGTTGTAAACTACAGCGGTTCAATGTTTTCTAGGAATAGACTAACTTAGTTTATTCAGCTAGCTAACTAGGTGCAGTATTATTCCGTGAAAATCGTCCGGGCACCTCGTCATAAGACGCCACAGCCAGCTAGCATGCCGGACTCCAACAACACGGTTTAGCGCCAATACTCGGCCACAACAAACCACCAGTGTATCAACACGCAAGCAGATCGTTCGTGTCCGTGTCTAACGTTGTGGGTTAGTCCCGACAGCTTGAGCGAGTCCGTCGTCAACTTATTCAGCCAGTTAGTTAGCTGGAATAGTTAGCAAACTAGCTAGCCATTGCTTTCAGACAAAGAAGAACCCCTCCTTTCACGGCACGAACACACAGAGAGAGCCAAACTAACGTTAACTAGTCACCCATGTCCCGAATTCCTTGAACGACTCGGGCTATCAATATGTAAAAAAACTAAACACAAATGTAGGTTATGACTTACCCCTAGCAGCTACTGTTAGCTAGCCAAGTGCAAAGCTAGCCACTGAATTGACTCAGCCAGTTCGCGTCTGTTCGCTCGGTCGTTCCAGCTATTGTTTACTAGTAGCTATCCAGGTAGCAACAAGCTAGCTAAATTTCAAGCACAGTAGCCACTTGCTACCTAACATTAACGGTTCAGACAGTGAGGTTAGAAAACAGCTGAATGGTAGGTAATTATTGTATGTAATTATTGTAGGCAGCCAGCTGGCGTAATTACAGGCACTCTCAGGCGTGAAACAACTATACCGTTGCTAATAGCTACTCGCCAGCTAGTCCAGGTGGTGGGTTAGCTAGCTAGCTTCGTGCTACACCGGGCACATCCGAATACAATACTAACCTACAATAATTACATACAACAACCCACGATAACTACCTACAATTCCTAACTACAATCTAAATACATAGTTTAAGCCTTACTCGACAAAGCCCAAGCTATGTATAAAGCCAAGCTTACCCGACGCCAAGCTTACCCGATGACCTCCTCCTTCGACCACAAACAAGAGGCCCATCGCCTTAATCGCCACAAGAGACTAATGCAATATTGTTTGGAAAATAAATGTGTGTCTGCTAAGATAAAAGCAGCTAAATTCTTTATGATGGCAGCCATGTTTGTTTATGTTTGACTTGGTGAAAACTCCCTAATCCCAGAATGCCATTCACTATAAGACACAAATAAACAAAGTCAAAGATGGCTGAGCTCATTGCCTGAAAAATATGAACTTACTTTAGCCACTTTTCAGCATATTACAAATAGTTGAAGTACGTGTTACAGTGTACACAAGAACCGGAGCACATGACTTGACAAGTCGTTTACCATTTTTGACAAATCACAAAGCATATAAAATGTTTTCACCTCACAGATCATCACAACAAATACAAACCCACTGCCTAGCCTAACCGTAGCGCGAAAGCTAAATATGGTTGAAACCATTTTAGGGGGGTTTGTAGGGGGGTTCATTTCATTTGTGGGGGGTTTTCAAGTCCATGTGGGTAGAAATGGGGGAAGGTATCATGGGGGGATATGATGCAGGAAAGAGGACTATGATTGGGGATTTATCAATAAATGGGGGGCAAACACAAGAGAAGTTTATACGCTAAATAAAAATAAAACCCCTGGAAAGGCGGGTCTGAGCTGGCAACCCTGAGGTACCAAAGTTACAATCTGATGCCGCTTTCAAAATACTGGGAAATGGGAAATCTCCGACTTCCGATTTCATTGCGTTCAAGACAACTGGCATCTCGGGAAAAAACGAGCTCCGATTGGGAAAAATCGTTTTGAACGGTCATCCAACTCGAAATTCCAACTTTCTAGAGCTCCGACTTTCCGACCTGAAGATCATAGACGTCATGATTTTACCTAGTATTTTTCCAAGTTCACAGTTGTCTTGAAAGCATCATAAGTCAGTCGAGTGAACTATCCCTTGTCATAACATCTTTGGTCTGACAGACGCTTACGTGACAACCAGAATGCATTGTATAATGTCAACAAACATGGCGCCCCACATAGCCGGCAAATAGCATTAGGTCATCATAATCCGTACAACATTTTACACACATTATGTGTCCCTTACAATCTATGCAAGAATCGGAATGCATGATTTGTCACCAGTACTTGAAAACGTGAATAAAACAGTAAATACATTATGATCCATACATTCATACATTGTGCTACAGCAGAAACGACAACACGATATACAGAAAATAAGCCACTTACTTTGATAGGAACGCACACATGTCCGAAGTCCAATTTCTAAGGAAAATAACCATGAAGGCAATGCGGGCGCCAGCCAGAAAATGTGCAGGGGGAAAACATTTGTGTAAGGCCTGTTCTGACTAGAGATGTGCAATGTCTTCATACTTGATCTGGGGAAACACTAGGGAAGTGCTTGGGCTCTCAGTAAAGCCTCAAACATAAATTGTCCGAAACAGTGAAATGGGCTATTTCTTATGTGAATTAACGAGGAGGCGGAACACACCTCAATTCAAACTGTTGTTAGAAAATAAAACTTGTTAGAAAATAATTTGAAATTTACAAGTTGAAACATAGCCTATAGATAATTAGCAGGCAGCGTGCCTTGATTTGAGGGCAGCGTGGGTAACTCTCTTGTTGCGTAACAATCACATTTTGGAACAGTGAGAGCATTCTGACATCACGCGCTTGAAAAAACTCACACGGGCAACAGTTAGAGATTTTTGGAACTCACACGTGAAAAAGTTAATTCTATTACAATATCATGGTGACTTCCACTACTATGACACTATGACACAATATATCATATTCATACTTATTTTTAGCTAACAAAACAAACAATAACCATATAGAATATCACATTTTCAATGCAAAATAGAAAAGGACAAATGTGACTCGTTTCATTGCAAGTTAAAGTGTACTGTTAGCTAGCTAAACTTAGCTGGCTGGCTCTCTAGCTAACATTACGTGTATGATCTGTGTAGTAATAGTATTAGTATCTCAGAAAGCGATTTGCATTCCTAGTTATAGCCTAATGTTATCTAGCTATCTAACATTGAACCTAGTTGGTTAAATTTAGTTACAGTGAGGGAAAAAAGTATTTGATCCCCTGCTGATTTTGTACGTTTACCCAATGACAAAAAAAAAAGATCAGTCTATAATTTTAAAGGTAGGTTTATTTGAACAGTGAGAGACAGAATCACCCCCCAAAAATCAAGAAAAACACATGTCAAAAATGTTATAAATTGATTTGCATTTTAATGAGGGAAATAAGTATTTGACCCCCTCTCAATCAGAAAGATTTCTTGCTCCCAGGTGTCTTTTATACAGGTAACGAGCTGAGATTAGGAGCACACTCTTAAAGGGAGTGCTCCTAATCTCAGCTTGTTACCTGTATAAAAGACACCTGTCCACAGAAGCAATCAATCAATCAGATTCCAAACTCTCCACCATGGCCAAGACCAAAGAGCTCTCCAAGGATGTCAGGGACAAGATTGTAGACCTACACAAGGCTGGAATGGGCTACAAGACCATCGCCAAGCAGCTTGGTGAGAAGGTGACAACAGTTGGTGCGATTATTCGCAAATGGAAGTAACACAAAAGAACTGTCAATCTCCCTCGGCCTAGGGCTCCATGCAAGATCTCACCTCGTGGAGTTGCAATGATCATGAGAACGGTGAGGAATCAGCCCAGAACTACACGGGAGGATCTTGTCAATGATCTCAAGGCAGCTTGGACTATAGTCCCCAAGAAAACAATTGGTAACACACTACGCCGTGAAGGACTGAAATCCTGCAGCGCCTGCAAGGTCCCCCTGCCCGTCTGAAGTTTGCCAATGAACATCTGAATGATTCAAAGGAGAACTGGGTGAAAGTGTGGTGGTCAGATGAGACCAAAATCAAGCTCTTTGGCATCAACTCAACTCGCCGTGTTTGGAGGAGGAGGACTGCTGCCTATGACCCAAAGAACACCATCAAACATGGAGGTGGAAACATTATGCTTTGGGGTTGTTTTTCTGCTAAGGGGACAGGACAACTTCAACGCATTTAAGGGACGATGGATGGGGCCATGTACCGTCAAATCTTGGGTGAGAACCTCCTTCCCTCAGCCAGGGCATTGAAAATGGGTCGTGGATGGGTATTCCAGCATGACAATGACCCAAAACACACGGCCAAGGCAACAAAGGAGTGGCTCAAGAAGAAGCACATTAAGGTCCTGGAGTGGCCTAGCCAGTCTCCAGACCTTAATCCCATAGAACATCTGTGGAGGGAGCTGAAGGTTCGAGTTGCCAAACGTCAGGCTCGAAACCTTAATGACTTGGAGAAGATCTGCAAAGAGGAGTGGGACAAAATCCCTCCTGAGATGTGTGCAAACCTGGTGGCCAACTACAAGAAACGTCTGACCTCTGTGATTGCCAACAAGGGTTTTGCCACCAAGTACTAAATCATGTTTTGCAGAGGGATCAAATACTTATTTCCCTCATTAAAATGCAAATCATTTTATAACATTTTTGACATGTGTTTTTCTGGATTTTTTTGTTGTTATTCTGTCTCTCACTGTTCATATAAACCTAGCTTCAAATTATAGACTGATCATGTCTTTGTCAGTGGGCAAACGTACAAAATCAGCAGGGGATCAAACACTTTTTTCCCTCAGTGTACCTGCAAATTCATGCATGGTAGTAATGTTATGAGTTGGGATTATGGTTAATTGTTTAACTAGTTAGCTAGCTACATGTCTAAACAAAAGACTCCACTATTCAAGTGACCATTTCAATGTACCATTTACACCTTCTGTATCCTGTGCATGTGACAAATAAAATTATAATTTATTTGATATAGTGTATGTTTACGAGAGACGGTAATGTGAAGAACAACATGACCTGCACCAAAGTCAAATTAAGATATAATGTTAGGCCAACGAAACAGTGTTCAAGTTAAAAAATTCTCCGGTAGAATGCCCTGCTTTTATTTCGTCACACTTTTCTGTAATTAGATAGCCATGCACTTGTCATCTAGCCTGTCGTTTTTTGTGTTTATACTTTTTCATAACGACAATGACAAGTTTGATGTCAGACTACAATATAATGTTCATGATGTCACTGCGACAACTGTCTACAGACATGTCGATAGACGTAGTATAAACCAGCCTTTAGTGTTGAAGTCTTTGGTTGTTTAGCACATGGCCTCACATGTGAATCCTTCAAGAGATGGGTGGGGCTAAGGCTTAAGAGGGTGTGAATGATGCTGAATGGGTCAAAGAAGAGCTCTCCAGTAGGTGTACCAAAACATTCAAGGGCCATTTTCTCTACATAGCTAAAATAATGTGGACACCCCTTCAAATGAGTGGATTCGGCAATTTCAGCCACCCCCTTTGCTTACAGGTGTATAAAATCAAGTACACAGCCATGCAATCTCCATAGACAAACATTGGCAGTAGAATGGCCCATACTGGAAAGCTCAGTGACCTTAAACGTGGCACCGTCATAGGATGCCACCTTTCCAACAAGTCAATTTGTCAAATTTCTGCCCTGATAGAGCTGCTTTGATCAACTGTAAGTGCTGTTATCATGAAGTGGAAGCGTGTAGGAGCAACAACGGCTCAGCCACGAAGTGGTAGGCCATACAAGCTCACAGAATGGGACCGTCAAGTGCTGAAGCATTAAGCACGTAAAAATCGTCTGTCCTCAGTTGCAACACTCACTACCGAGTTCAAAACTGCCTCTGGAAGCAACGTCAGCACAATAACTGTTCGTGGGGAGCTTCATGAAATGGGTTTCCATGGCCGAGCAGCCACACACAAGCCTAAGATCACCATGCGCAATGCCAAGCCTTGGCTGGAGTGGTGTAATACTCGCTGCCATTGCACTCTGAAGCACTAGAAACACGTTCTCTGGAATGATGACTCACACTTCACCAGCTGGCAGTCCGACGGACGGATCCAAGTTTGGCGGATGCCAGCAGAACGCTACCTGATCGAATGCATAGTGCCAGCTGTAATGTTTGGTGGAGGAGGAATAATGGTCTGGGGCTATTTTTCATGGTTCTGGCTAGGCCCCTTAGCTCCAGTGAAGGGACATTTTAATGCTACAGCATACAATGATTTTCTAGATGATTCTGTGCTTCCAACTTTGTGGCAACAGTTTGTGGAAGGCCCTTTCCTGTTTCAGCATGACAATGCCCCTGTGCACAAAGTGAGGTCCATACAGAAATGGTTTGTCGAGATCGTTGTCGAAGAACTTGACTGGCCTGCACAGAGCCCTGACCTCAACCCCATCGAACACCTTTGGGATGAATTGGAACACAGACTGCGAGCCAGGCCTAATCGCCCAACATGAGTGCCAGACCTTACTAATGGTCTTGTGGCTTAATGGCAGCAAGTCCCCGCAGCAATGTTCCATTATCTAGTGGAAAGCCTTCCCAGAAGAGTGGAGACCATTATAGCAACAAAGGGGGGACCAACTCCATATTAATGTCCATGATTTTGGAATGAGATGTTCGACGAGCAGGTGTCCATATACTTTTGGTCATGTAGTTTACATAGGACTGAATCCAGGTGGTCGGTCACAAATACAGTATATATGGTGCCTGCCTACAAGCGCAATAATTTTGTAAGCACAATCACTTTGACTGTGATACAAGTCATATCAAATTGTTACTATAATTAATGATGAAAACCAGGTGACACTAAATGAGTGGTCAACCTTACAGTTTGATGATTCTTGGCCTGACATCTGGCATTGGACTCTGGTATCAATCCAAGAGCTTTGGGTTCGTCACATTGTGAATGAGAACACAGTTGTGCTTTGTTGACACAAATCAAGGCGTGACATCCACTGACACTGCCCCCGAGACATCCACTGAACATTAAGAATGATCGTAATTGCCCCCCATTATTTTGGCTAAATGTGTAATGGATACGGTGATTATCCCGCCGGCCGACTGCTCATTGCTTTGATTTCCCCAGGCCGGTATGTGTGAGGACTTAGTGCACCAGCCTGGAGACATCTGCCATGGGCTGCCACTGCCAAGCACAGTCTGTGCATCATGAAAACATGGTGGGTGTGATGGTGATTTTACTGTGATTATGTTTTTTTCTGTTTGATTTCTCATAATGTGTCAGCTCTGTGTCAGTTTGCTTTGGAAATAAATGTTGGTTCACTGTGGATGTCCATTATTGTATCTCATCTTTTGAGTTAATCTTAGAAAGGGGGAAGGTTGATTGGAACAGTGGCGACCCGTTTTGCATGTTATTTTGGCATCAATACGTGTCACATATCAGTTTGCAAACAATGTAAAAAGAAAAAACCATTGCGTTAATAAAGCCGCATACAAACATGGTCTCTTTTTTGTTTCTTGAGTAAGGCAGCTCCAAAATGCAGGTGTTTCAGCCTAGTTCAATGCTTTCTGTTGTGGTGGGGCAGCCAGTGGAAAATATGGAGTGTAGGGGTTGGTAATGTTTTCTAGTTGCACCGTGATTGGCTCAGTGTTCTGTCACTCATGGGGACACTACATCACCGCAAAATCTACGGTGAGAGCTCGAAAATTCAAGCCCCTTGGGTGCTGCGATAGAGTTACATTAGAAGTGCCCATCCAAGAAGGTTCAAGGTCATTGGCCACAGATACAATTACGTCAAATCACATTATGTCTACCGTAGCTTTGATTGGACTGATCATGTCAACATCATACTTTCAAAATCTTAGCTAGAAAGCTAGACAAGCAGTCATCATCATGACTCAAGTCTAAAATCTACTGGCAAATCCTTTTCAATCCTTGTCATATGAAGATTAATTATAGATAAAACGTATCTGTGCTCGTCGAACACTAGACATAAACATTACACAACAAGTTGGAAAACGCAAATTCAACAAAGAGTGGTTTGGAAGGAATCAGTGTCTAACTGCAAGCGTTGCAAAGCAATCACTAGCCTGCTATTCAGTGGAGTTGGTGTGTGGTCCAAGTCTGTGTTTAAGGGTCTCTTTTCCAAGCTTAAAAGGATAAACATTCAACACCATGGGCAAGAAAAGTTTGAATACATTGGCTATGCTGTCAATCCAGCATGACTTCAGCCGCGTTCAAAACAACTGGAAACTCGGAACTGGGAAATCTAAGACTTCAGTGAGTTAAACACAACTGGGAACTCTGAAAAAAATTTGCTCCGACTGGGAGAATACGTTTTGAACGATCACCGAACTCGGAATTCCAAGTCGGGAACTCAGGACTCTTTCTAGAGCTCCGACCTGAAGATCAGTGACGTCATGATTCAAACTTTTTTTTCAGAGTTTCCTGTTGTCTTGAAAGCACCACAAATCCAGAGAATGCCAGACTTTGAAGACAAAGTTTGATGACAAAATTTGCTCACAAGTTCCGCCGCACCACCTTCCTGTTCAAGTGAGCACAGCACAACAAGGTGAGTCCAAAAATGCCTTGCATGCTGCTGCATAAATGATGTAATATGCCAGGGAGATATGTATACTGTAGCTAAGCAAGTAATACTAAGTGTATGTTGTGTAGTAAGCTGTTAGTAGTCCATATGCCTCACCCTAATAATTTGGTCCCTTTCCCCCTCATAACTTAGCCTACTGTTCTGACTTGGTGGTGCACAAAGCCTGTTTTAGAGAAATGTAATCATCTAATTTTGTTAGAGCTTTCATTGTCCGCTTATATGCCCCCTTTATTTATCTTACGGTTCTGACTTGGTGTACAGGGAGAACACTGTACGAACGGCCCATGTTCTGAATTCTGTTGCTGTACATTTCAAAAGTGCTGAACAAATAGTTATACTGACTTTGTCCGTCATAGCTCGCTTATTAATGTCTTAATCGAAATTACGAATTGCCTCTTATCCGCTTGTCGTCCCCCTATGCCATCGTTTGTACATCTCAATTGTCAGTAGAAACCACATTTGTTTAAACAATCAGCCATATCAGCTATGTTTTCTTAAAAGGCAGTGAAACAGGCTGAATGTACTGTTTCGCTGCCAGACAAGGCTCCGCTGATAGCCAGGTGTAGCAGTAGTAAGGAATCACTCCATGGTGCTGAAAAGAAAGCTCTGCTGTTGGGACAGCTTTATGTAGGCCCTAACAGTTTGTGGGCACCGTTTGTCACCTCTATAGTGCAATTAATAAATATGTATTGTTTAGTGTTGTGTAGTGGCTTTGCTGGCATGCATCTAAAAACATATTTTTGAGTTTGCCCCACCAAGATTTACAAGCTAAAACCACCACTGGATTGGATTAATATAGGACAGAATCTACTGTTTTCATTTCTATCATACTTCCTATGGTTTTAGAATGAGTACTTTCTTATGACTTTTGCAAAGTGTATACCTTTTTCACAGACATACTGTTTATTCACTCTAGCTTTAATATTTGTAGAGCTTCTAAACAGTAAATTATTTGATGGTAGAACTAAATTAAATTTTTCAACTGTTAACAAAACTTCAGAAAGTGTTCATACCCCTTGACTTATTCCACATTTTGTTTTGTTACAGCCTGAATTAAAAATGGACTAAATATATTTTTTTTCTCAACCATCTACACACAATACCCCATAATGACAAAGTGAAAACATGTTTTTGTTTTTGTTTTTTTAGCAAATGAATACAGAAATATTTAATTTACATAAGTATTCACACCCCTGAGTCAATACATGTTATAATCACCTTTGGCAGCGATTACAGCTTTGAGTCTTTCCGGGTATGTCTGGAGGAGCCTTGCACATCTGGATTGTACAATATTTGCCAAGGGCTGTAGCTTTTGGAATGCATGTGGGAGCAAATCATTTTAGCAACTATCTTTAAGCCTTTGTCTAGGGAAAAATGTAACCATAACTGTTATAGGGGTCTACCGTATTCCCTCACTAAACTTGTGTACTCAAGGAGTTTTTTGTCTCGTTTTATTAAATCAGAATATTTATCCTGGGTGACCTAAATTATGATTGGAAATGCAGGCTTCAGACAATCAAAAGGACATGTGTAATGATCTAAACCTAACCCAGCTGGTGACTAAGCCTACACGGCCCAACCCTAAAGATCCTTCAACGACAACTCTGATTGAGCTTATTTTAACGAATACACCAGAGAAATATGTTTATACTGGTGTCTTTGCCCAAGACACTAGTAACCATTGCCCAGTTGTTTGTGTTAGAGATATGAGAATACAAAACTCCAAGCCTTGTGTCATCACAAAGAATAACTTAAAAAACCTCAGTGAACAGGTTTTTAACATGATCTTTATTTTAGTGACCATGATTCTATTTCAGCTATCCCTGAGCCTGATTTAGCTTTGAGCCTTTTTGCAGATGTCTTCAATACTATTGTGGATAATCATGCTCCCTTAAAAAAGGGTTAAAGGTAAATTGAATGCCTGGTGCACTGTGGAATTATCAGAAGTTATTCATAAAAGAGATGATGCATCATATTTCAGATGATGCAAGGCCAGGAACACAGGCTTAGGCCCGGACTGGCAAGCTTTTAAGCAACTGAAGAATCATTGTGTAAGACAAATCAGAAAGGCTAAATCTGATTATTATGTAACCACTCTTTTGGATTGTAATGGGAACCCGGCTAAATTCTGGAAAACTGTCAAATCCCTGAAGGGGACACTGGCCTCATTGCGGAAGAAAATGCTTTGTTTGTGGACGTCTCAAATGTTTTGATACTTTATATTTTATTGAATAAATTGTCCTCGATAGGCCTGAGATCTGATGCCTGTTCATGATTATCTTAGTGACCATCGTGATTAAGTCTGGATTTCTTGAAGTACATAAAGGTGTACCACAGGTGTCCAATTTGGGACCTGTTGTCTTCACTACTTACAGTGCCTTCGAAAGTATTCAGACACCTTGACTTTTCCAGATTTTGTTACGTTACAGCCTCATTCTAAAATTGATGAAATAGTTTTTTTCCCCTCATCAATCTACACATAATACCCCATGAAGACAAAGCAAAAACAGGTTTTAAGAAATGTTTGCTAATTTATTAAAAACAAAAAACTGAAATATTACATTTACATAAATATTCAGACCATTTACTCAGTACTTTGTTGAAGCACCTTTGTCAGCGATTACAGCTTAGAGTCTTCTTGAGTGTCACACTACAAGCTTGGCAAACCTGTATTTGGGGAGTTTCTCCCATTCTTCTCTACAGATCCTCTCAAGCTCTGTCAGGTTGGATGGGGAGCATTGCTTCACAGATACTTTCAGGTCTCTCCAGAAATGTTCGATCAGGTTCAAGTCCGGGCTCTGGCTGGGCCACTCAAGGACATTCAGAGACTTGTCCCGAAGCCACTTCTGCGTTGTCTTGGCTGTGTACTTAGGGTTGTTGTCCTGTTCGAAGGTGAACCTTCGCCCCAGGCTGAGGTCCTGAGCGCACTGGAACAGGTTTTCATCAAGGATCTCTCTGTACTTTGCTCCATTCATCTTTCCTTCCATCCTGACTAGTCACCCAGTCCCTGCCGCTGATAAACATCCCCACAGCATGATGCTGCCACCATCATGCTTCACCGTAGGGATGGTTCCAGGTTTCCTCCAGACGTGACGCTTGGCATTCAGGCCAGATAATCTTGTTTCTCATGGTCTGAGAGTCTTTAGGTGCCTTTTGCCAAACTCCAAGCGGCCTGTCATGTGCCTTTTACTGAGGAGTGGCTTCCATCTGGCCAGTCTACCATAAAGGCCTGATTGGTGGGGTGCTGCAGAGATGTTATCCTTCTGGAAGGTTCCCCCATCACCACAGAGGAATTCTAAAGCTCTGTCAGACTGACCATCAGGTTCTTGGTCACCTCCCTGACCAAGGCCCTTCTCCCCCGATTGCTCAGTTTGGCTGGGCGGCCAGCTCTTGGAACAGTCTTGGTGGTTCCAAACTACTTCCATTTAAGAATGATTGAGGGCACTGTGTTCTTTGGGACCTTCAATACTGCAGACATTTTTTGGTACCCTTCCCCAGATCTTTGCCTCGACACGATCCTGTCTCGGAGCTCTACGGACAATTCCTTTGACCGCATGGCTTGGTTTTTGCTCTGACATGCACTGTCAACTGTGGAACCTTATATAGACAGGTGTGTCTCCTAGCAAAGGGTCTGAATACTAATGTCTATAAGGTATTTCCGGTTTTTATCTTTGACACCTTAGCAAAAATTTCTACAAACCTGTTTTCGCTTAGTCATTGTGGGGTATTGTGTGTAGATTGCTGAGATTTAAAAAAAATCTGCAATTTTAGAATAAGGCTGTAACGTAACAAAATGGGCAAAATGAAATACATGCTGTTTTTAAACTCTCGTAAGAACGTTTCATTTGAACTACAGGTTTACTCATTGAATGATTCTCCAATCGAACGTGTTCCAACATATAAATACTTAAGCATTTTGATTGATATGGAGTTGACGTTTAAAAAACATATAGATGAGCTGGTTAAGAAGCTAAGATTTCAAGTTCGCTTTTTCTACAGAAACATATTGTGCCTTTCTCTAAGCAGTAGGAAGCAGATTATTTAGTCAACCTTTTATCTGTTCTTGATTATGGTGATATTATTTATCAAAGTGCAGCTGCTACTACTCATAAACCTTTGGATGCCATCTACCATGGTGCCCTTCGTTTTGTTACAGGTGTTAGTTTTGATACTCATCCCTGCATACTGGACTTCGCTAAAGACATGTAAATCTCTACAATACTCCCTTTTTGTTTACAAGGCCCTACTTTATCAACTTCCGTCTTATCTAACTTTGCTTTTGAAGGATTTGTTAACTCTTGAGGTTCCTTGGGTCTCCACGGAGCTAGGTAAATCTGCTTTTAATTCTAAATACATTTAATCTTGATGTTCTGGTGCTTTCAGGCAATTTAAAATATTGATGGGGACTTATTTGTGGAGGAATGCAACTGTTTTTCTGGGGGATTTGTGATGTGTGTTTTTGTATTTTAATGTGTACATACAGTACCAGTCAAAAGATTGGAAACACCTACTCATTCAAGGGTTTTTCTTAATTTTTACTATTTTCTACATTGTAGAATAACAGTGAATACATCAAAACTATGAAATAACACATATTGAATCATGTAGTAACCAAAAAAGTGTTAAACAAATCAAAATATATTTGATATTTGATATTCTTCAAAGTAGCCACCTTGATGACAGCTTTGCACACTCTTTGCATTCTCTCAACCAGCTTCACCTGGAATGCTTTTCCAACAGTCTTGAAGGAGTTCCCACATATGCTGAGCACTTGTTGGCTGCTTTTCCTTCACTCTGAGGTCAAACTCATTCCAAACCATCTCAATTGGGTTGAGGTCGGGGGATTGTGGAGGCCAGGTCATGTGATGTAGCACTCCATTACTCTCCTTCTTGGTCAAATAGCCCTTACACAGCCTGGAGGTGTGTTGGATCATTGTCCTGTTGAAAAACAAATAATAGTCCCACTATGCGCAAACCAGATGGGATGGCGTATCGCTGCAGAATGCTGTGGTTGCCATGCTGGTTAAGTGTGCATTGAAATCTAAATAAATCACAGACAGTGTCACCAGCAAAGCACCCCCACGCCATCACACCTCTTCCTCCATGCTACACGGAGGGAACCACACATGTGGAGATCATCTGTTCACCTACTCTGCGTCTCACAAAGACACGGCGGTTGGAACCAAAAATCTCAAATTTGGATTCATCAGACCAAAGGACAGATTTCCACCGTTCTAATGTCCATTGCTTGTGTTTTTTGGCCCAAGCAAGTCTCTTCTTATTATTGGTGTCCTTTAGTAGTGGTTTCTTTGCAGCAATTCGACCATGAAGGCCAGATTAACAGGGTCTCCTATCAACAATTCATGTTGAGATCTGTCTGTTACTTGAACTCTGCGAAGCATTTATTTGGGCTGCAATTTCTGAGGCTGGTAACTCTAATGAACGTATCCTCTGCAGCAGAGGAAACTCTGGGTCTTCCTTTCCTGTGGTGGTCCTCATGAGAGCAAGTTTCATCATAGCACTTGATGGTTTTTGCGACTGCACTTGAAGAAACCTTAAAAGTTCTTAAAATGTTCCGTATTGACTAACCTTCATGTCTTAAAGTAATGATGGACTGTCGTTTTCTCTTTGCTTATTTGAGCTGTTCTTGCCACAATACGGACTTGGTCTTTATACCTACCCTACCTTGTCACAACACAACTGATTGGCTCAAACGCATTAAGAAGGAAATAAATTCCATAAATTAACTTTTAAAAAAGGCACACCTGTTAATTGAAATGCATTCCAGGTGACTACCTCATAAAGCTGGTTGAGAGAATGCCAAGAGTGTGCAAAGATGTCATGAAGGCAAAGGGTGTTTAACACTTTTTTGGTTACTACATGATTCCATATGTGTTATTTCATAGTTTTGATGTTTTCACTATTATTCTACAATGTAGAAAATAGTAAAAATAAAGAAAACCCCTTGAATGAGTAATTCTTAATTCATCTCCCAGTATCTGGAGGAAAGCAGACTGAACTAGGTTTTCCTCTAGGATTGGCCTTTGCTTAGCTCCATTCCATTTATTTTTTATCCTGAAAAACTCCCCAGTCCTTAACGATTAGAAGTATGCCCATAACATGATGCAGCCACCACTATGCTTCAAAATATGGAGAATAGTACTCAATAGTGTGTTGTAGTAGATTTGCCCCAAAAATAACACTTTGTATTCTCTTGCTTTGCCAAATTTTTTGCAGTATTACTTTAGTGCCTTGTTGCAAACAGGATGCATGTTTTGGAATATTTATTAATCTGAACAGGCTTCCTTCTTTTCACTCTGTCAATTAGGTTAGTATTGTGGAGTAACTACAATATTGTTGATCCATCCTCAGTTTTCTCCTATCACAGCCATTAAACTCTGTAACTGTTATAAAGTCATCATTGGCCTCATGGTAAAATGTGACCCACCACCTGGATTCAGTCCTTTGTAGCAACATTTGAGATATTATATACATATTTTTGGATAAAAGTAGAGACTCAGAGCTAAAAAATTGTATATCATACCCTACATTTGAGGAACAATGGGAAAGTAATTCTGCTTTGAAAGTTAAGTTGTAACCCCACTTTTGAGAAAATATCCCTTTTAGCTCTTCTTTGTCTACACCCATTCAGCATTATTCACACCCTCTTAAGCCTTAGCCCCACCTTATCTCTTCAAGTATTCACATGTGAGGCCATGTGCTAAACAACCTAAGATTTCAAGACTAAAGGCTGGTCTATACTACGTCTATCGACATGTATGTTGACAGTTTTCGCAGTGACATCATGAACATTCTATTGTTGTCCGACATCAAACTTTTTGTTGTTGTTATGAAAAAGTATAAACACAAAAAACAACAGGCTGCATGACATCAGCAGCCTGGTGGTCCAAAATAGCATAACGGGTGTATTTTAACACCAATAAACCCATCCGTTGAAAAATGAATTTAGGATATGTCAATCTAGCAAACCAGGCAACTAAAAGCAACTTTCTAAACAATGTTTTGGTTTGTTTCTAGCTTGCTAGCTAGCTAACGTTAAGTTAGCTGGCTAGCCAGTTCAAGTAATGACCAAATCATAGCTGACAACGTCTTTACTTTAGCACATTTTTGTTCATTATTACAGGAAAATAAACTCACAACAAAATCAATATTGACAAGTTAATGGTGAGCTAATTACAGAAAATAGCTTACGGTTGTGAGTGTGACGAAATAAAAGCAGGGCATTCTACTGGAGAATTTTAGAACTTGGGCAGTGTCTCGTTGCTGACTTAATCAAGTATCCATGACATCTGACGCAGCGGCAGAGTTTTTTCATCTGTCTGCGACAAGGACACCGACAGTCGCAGCGACGGTCTAGAGACATTCCACCGGACTATAAATTAAATGTCATTTTGACCAGCGACACTTGTCACATTCTAATTGTCTACAGACATGTCAATAGACAAAGTAAATAACATTTACATTTTAGTCATTTAGCAGACGCTCTTATCCAGAGCGACTTACAGTTAGTGAGTGCATACATTATATATATATTTTTTCATATTGGCCCCCCGTGGGAATCGAACCCACAACCCTGGCGTTGCAAACACCATGCTCTACCAACTGAGCTACATCCCTGCCGGCCATTCCCTCCCCTACCCTGGACGACGCTGGGCGCCGCCCCATGGGTCTCCCGGTCACGGCCGGCTACGACAGAGCCTGGATTCGAACCAGGATCTCTAGTGGCACAGCTAGCACTGCAATGCAGTGCCTTTGACCACTGCGCCACTCGGGAGAAATATAAAATAACCAGTCTTAACCCTTACCCCACTCTCTCAGTGTTAGTATGTGAATGTCTGTGTATACTTGTAGTTGTATGTGCATATTTGTGTGTGTTTCTGTGTGTCTGTGTGTGTATGTCTCAGTTCAAATTTTGAGTGCTTGTGTGCTTACATAAATGTGCATGTGCCTGGTTGTGGTTGACCTGTATGTGTTTACTCTATGGGTTCAGCAAGCGCTCTCATTTGTCTCTATAATGGGCTGTGTTGGCTTGTGTTGGTTTATTAATTGGGGATTGACTGGATGTTGAACAGCACTACTGCTGCCCAATCTGTCCAAGAGTGATTGAAAGCCAGCTCCCTCGGTTACCCAATAAGTGCTCCAGTGAAAACATTTTGCTTGTCTTGCATCTTTCAGAGTTATTACACCTGTCAATCATCCAAACCCTGAATGCATCAAAGCTAATTAGCATTGAAATTAATCTATCGTAAAAACACGATGAAGGGCTACTTTTCATTATGTGTGTGAGTGAGCGATGCCTTTCCCAAACAGTACACACGGTGGTAAATTCTACACAGCTCACTTATTTTTTAATTATTATTCACCATGTTAGCCATCCTCCAAGAAAGACATATTTAATTGTTTGGATTACACAGAATAGGAGGGGATGAACAAAAATATAAATGCAACATGCAACAATTTCAATGATTTTACTGAGTTACAGTTCATATAAGGACATCAGTTTAAATAAATAAATTGGGCCCTAATCTATGGATTTCACATGACTGGGCAGCCAACAAGAATTAGTTTTTCCCTACAAAAGGGCTTTATTACAGAACAAAATACTCCTCAGTTTCAGACAATCCCACAGGTGAAAAAGCCAGATGTGGAGGCCATGGGCTGGCGTGGTTACACGTGGTCTGCAGTTGTGAGGCCAGTTGGATGTACTGCCAAATTCTCGAAAACGACGTTGGAGGCGGCTTATGGTAGAGAAGTAAACATTAAATTATCTGGCAACAGCTCTGGTGGACATTCCTGCAGTCAGCATGCCAAGTGTACTCTCCCTCAAAACTTGAGACATCTGTGCCATTGTGTTGTGTGAAAAAACTGCACATTTTAGAGTGGTATTTTATTGTCCCCAGCACAAAGTATAATGATCATGCTGTTTAATCAGCTTCTTGATATGCCACACCTGTCAGGTGGATGGATTATCTTGGTAAAGGGGAAATGCTCACTAACAGGGATGTAAACAAATTTGTGCGCAAAATTTGAGTGAAATAAGCTTTTTGTGCATATGAAAAATGTCTGGCATCTTTTATTTCAGCTCATGAAACATGGGACCAACACTTTACATGTTGCGTAGATTTTTTTGCCAGTATATATTTAACTACACAGTGTTTCTGCTTGGACAAGTCAGCCAAGGCAAACTAGTTTTTTCAGGTGCTTTTACTTTGGAGGACGGTGAGCTGCAACCTTGGAGGTTTCCACGTAGAAGGACCGGAGCCAGAGCCGAACTGAAGCAAGGAAAGGCAGTGTGTTGGCGCATTTGACGATGGATGGTGGATAATGATGCATGAATGCACTGTAACGGATGAGATGCTCGTTCCCATTGCGTAGCCACTCATGGTCTCCTCATTTACAGTATATATGCTCGTTAACATCTATGATGTTGTCTAGAAGGGACTCAGTGAGGCTTGAGATGGGCTTTACATTAATGGCTCATCCTGTCAGATGCTCTCTTTTCCATCTGGACGTATTAATGTTGCTTCCACAGACATGTTAGCTGTATTGTAATCATTACTGATGCATTATGACATTCTATTGACCTTTTAAAATGGGCTATTATCCAAATCTGAAACTAAGAAATACATTCGTGTGGTTGACATTTGAGAGTGTGGAAGAAGGCCACTGAGAAATGACGGAATTATAGGCCTACATTTTCGACATAATACCTGACCCAAGTGACGTTTACGAACAGATATACGGTACAGTCCTATCTCTCTCGCTCGCTCGCTCTCTCTCTCTCTCTCTCTCTCGCTCGCTCTCTCTCTCTCTCTCTCTCTCTCTCTCTCTCTCTCTCTCTCTCTCTCTCTCTCTCTCTCTCTCTCTCTCTCTCTCTCTCTCTCTCTCTCTCTCTCTCTCTCTCTCTCTCTCTCTCTCTCTCTCTCTCTCGCTCTCTCTCGCTCTCTCTCGCTCTCTCGCTCTCTCTCCAGGCCTCACGTCTCATGTGAACGTAAACAAATAAAGCTGCCTTTCAAACAAACAGTGGTGTCACTGAGCTCTCTCAGCAGAGTAAAAATGTCTACTCACAAAGCAGCGTGACAGGGGCAGAGGGGAAAATGCCACTTTTGTTGCTGTTGTCTTACCAACTGTTTTTTTCTCTCCATCTGGCTGCATGGGGGATAGAGGATAATAAACATAGTGGATGGGATACAATAGTAGGTTCCCTCTCAGGGAGTGGTTGTGTTTGGTGTAGTCAGCCTGGGGAGTGACAAACAACCTTGTAGGGGAGGTTAAGAGATGGCGGGAAAGAGGGCAGGAGAGAGAGAGAAAGGGAGAGAGAAAGTGAGAGAGAAAGGGATAGAGGCATACAGACAGACAGACAGACAGACAGACAGACAGACAGACAGACAGACAGACAGCAACGGAGAGAGAGAAAGAGAGAGAGAGAGAGAGAGAGAGAGAGAGAGAGAGAGAGAGAGAGAGAGAGAGAGAGAGAGAGAGAGAGAGAGAGAGAGAAAGATACAGAGTGAGAAAGAGAGAGAAAGAGACAGACAAAAATACAGAGACAAAGAGACAGAGACAGAGAGAAAGAGAGAGACAGAGAGAAAGAGACAGAAAAAAAGATACAGAGACTGCAGAGAAGGAATTAATGAAAGAAAAAGAGAAAGAGGGAGTAAGAGATGGTGGGGATAGAGGGAGTAAGTGAGGGTAGGGATAGAGGGATGGCCTGATAATATCATATTGTAGTGTAAAAAGAAGAAAAAAATATGTCTGAACAAAGAAATCTGGAATTACAACTATCTGTGTTAAAACAGGAACATAAACAGCACCTGTCCAAGGACAACTGGGAGAAATTGGTGGTGGCAAGGACAACTCTTAACACATTTCTTTCTTAAAGATCAGAAATAAAGCTATTCAGTAATACACAAAACCTGTATGAGCATGGTAATAAATATGGACGCCTATTAGCTAATCTGATCTGTTGTCGCCTTAATCACAACTATGTTGTGTGCGTTAAAGATGGATTAGGCAAACAATGTTTCGGCGCTAATGAGATTAACAGAATGTTTACTCAGTTCTATAAATTACTACACTCTACATAATTCTCTAAACATAACTACGTTGCAGATAAATATATGGATCGCTTAAAACTTCTTCAGGTCTCAGAGCATGACTGCTCAATCCTGAACATGTCAATAACTAGTACGGAAATAGCTGAATCAATCAATGAATTACCCTCTGGAAAAGCTTCAGGGCCAGATGGGTTAGTTAAAACTAAGGTCTTAGTTTCCCTAGTGGCGCAGTGGTCTAAGGCACTGCATCGTAGTGCTAACTGTGCCACTAGAGATCCTGGTTCGAATCCAGGCTCTGTCGCAGCCGGCCGCGACCGGGAGACTCATTGTCGGTGCACAATTGGCCCAGCACCGTCCAGGGTAGGGGAGGGAATGGCCGGCAGGGATGTAGCTCAGTTGATAGAGCATGGCGTTTGCAACGCCAGGGTTGTGGGTTCGTTTCCCACGGGGGGCCCAGTATAAAAAAAATTAAAAAAAATGTATTCACTAACTGTAAGTCGCTCTGGATAAGAGCGTCTGCTAAATGACTAAAATGTAAATGTTAGTTAAAACATTGGATCCTATTCTACAGTCCTTTATCGACCCAGACCAGACTGTCTTCGTTCATGGACGCCAATCATATACCAATGTTAGACGGCTTCTTGGAGTAATTCAATATGCTAAAATTAAGCAGTTAAAATATGTTGTCTCACATGACGCGGAGAAAGCTTTTTACCGAATAAAGTGGCCGTACTTATTCAACTTGCTCAACCACTTCTCGCTCTGCAAAACATTTATAGACTGGGTTAGACTTCTGTAAGGGAACTATTATGATTAATGGCACAACATATGCCCCCTTCGCTCTGGGAAGGGGCACACAACAAGTGTCCCCTTTCCCCCCTGCTGTTTGCCCTAGTCATGGAACCCCTGGCAGAAGCCATCAGAACCCATCATAGCATCAAGGGTATTGAGACTAAAAAGAAGGAGCACATGTATTACTGTTCTTGAATGACCCGATCAAGTCTACCCAATCAAGTCTGAATTTGGTCCCGCTTTAAATTAAGTGCAGCTTATAAAGGCTTCATAAAGCCTTCATAAACACTACATACATGTTTTGCAACTCAACTATTACCGTATGTCATGCTTTATAAAGGGTTCATAAATGTGGCATAGTTGTGTGACATAACTGCCAAATGTCAAATGTGACACAACCCACTATGTCAAATGTGACATAAACCTGTGTTTTATAAAGGGTGGCATAAGCACCGCTTAATAAAGGCCTTATAAATCATAATAATTTGAGGCTTCACAAAGCATTTATAACCCTTTCATGCTTCTTGTAATTTTTATCATAGGTACACTTCAACTGTGAGAGACGGAATCTAAAACAAAAATCCAGAAAATCACATTGTATGATTTTTAAGTAATTAATTGCATTTTTAAGTAATTAATTGCATTTTATTGCATGACATAAGTATTTGATACATCAGAAAAGCAGAACTTAATATTTGGTACAGAAACCTTTGTTTGCAATTACAGAGATCATACGTTTCCTGTAGGTCTCGACCAGGTTTGCACACACTGCAGCAGGGATTTTGGCCCACTCCTCCATACAGACCTTCTCCAGATCCTTCAGGTTTCGGGGCTGTCACTGGGCAATACGGACCTTCAGCTCCCTCCAAATATTTTCTATTGGGTTCAGGTCTGGAGACTGGCTAGGCCACTCCAGGACCTTGAGATTCTTCTTACGGAGCCACTCCTTAGTTGCCCTGGCTGTGTGTTTCGGATCGTTGTCATGCTGGAAGACCCAGATTCCGTCTCTCACAGTTGAAGTGTACCTATGATACAAATTACAGACCTCTACATGCTTTGTAAGTAGGAAAACCTGCAAAATCGGCAGTGTATCAAATACTTGTTCTCCCCACTGTACATTCTACAGACCCTACTGAGTATTCCCTAAAATACTTTTTTTGCGGCACCCAGAATAGTTCTTGCTCTAAGCCAATATGTATTCCATATACAGTGATTCGCATTGGGGGCATTTATTTGACTTTGGAACATGTTTTAAAACCCAAATGTAATGCAACTGGCACTTAAATATGAACAAATATGAATCATTGTTAATGGTTAGGCAAATATTTTTCATATGTCATACAGGTAATTGACACTTTTCTACTATTTTGTGGGGAAAATTCCGGGACCCTTTTTTTTGTGTGTGTTACTGACCAGATGCTGATCATGTGATGAGTTCGCAAATCAAATGCCCACTTGTGGTGCCACTGGACAGCGAAAACAAGTAACTTAACCTTTTTTTATTGTTATTTAAATTAGTTTGTAGTAGTTGAGTGTTGAGTTAGATTACACACTACAGCTACCTCAATCGTTATTTCAAATGATTTCGATGACTTCACAGCAATTGCTAGCTAGCCGAAATTTTGCTAGCTAGCAGGCTCAACTAAATAGAAATCCCCCTAGAATCAGCCACGTCTCATAGTCACATCATGAGATTTGTAAATGAAAGAGGAATATAATAACACAAATCGAATGGAGTTTCCCCATCTTCCCATTTAGAGTTTCTGGTGCAGCACAGAAATACCTTATCCAGATGGTCTGACAAAGGCATTTCCTAACAGACCTGCTAACTTTCTTTGTTGTTACTTTTAAGGTTGGAACTAACATGCAGTACTGTACCTCCAGCAGGCAGAGAGGCAAGAACCATTCATCCACCAGCTCAGGGTCAAGCTACACTATTCACAGCCCTGTGTAATGTTCAATGTAATTGCATTGCTGGAATTTTTGAAATTTAATGTACTGTATTTGTATTGTTTAAAAATTTTACAAATAAAAGGAAATATATGGTTTAAACATGTCTTTGACCTTGGTCTCAGTACGACTCCCTGATAAAATAAAGGTTCAATAAATAACAAATAGATAAATGTCTTTAATGTTGATTTTGATGAAGGGTTTTAGCTGTTAGTGATAATTACCTAAGTGTTACTACATTTGTGTTTACATCATTAAGCCTTTATTATTTATTTGACTTTATAGTAAGTACAGCATCATATGATACAAGGCATTTACGTACAATGCATTCGGAAAGTGTCCAGACCCCTTGACTTTTATCACATTTTGTTATGTTACATCCTTCTTCTAAAATTGATTAAATTGTTTTTCCTCATCAATCTACACACAATACCGCATAATGACTGTTACGAACCCCGTGGCTTTAAAAGTCTAGGGTGGATGGAAAAGAGACCCGTTACATAACTCATGCGAATTAGAATATTGACAAAGAACAGTGAGAACAAAATACACCTACATCCATATGTTACCGTCAAACACAAAATGTTTATTATAAACACACGGTAAACGGTTTGGGGAAAAGGGGCTGAGCTGGACCCAAGGAATGAAATAATAAAGTAAAAACCACTAAACTGATCTGTCACGCCCTGGCTCTGGGGACTCTTTAATGTTGAGCCAGGGTGTGTAGTGTCTATGTTGTAGTTTTCTAGGTTTATGTTCTAGATCGTGTGGATCTATGTTGGCCAGGGTGGTTCCCAATCAGAGGCAGCTGATTCTCGTTGTCTCTGATTGGGAACCATACTTAGGCAGCCTGTTTGGCACAGTTAATTGTGGGATCTTGATCTGTATAGGTTTGTGTTGGTGAACCTGTTAGACTTCACGTATCGTTTTGTTGTTTTGTTGTTGGTGTTAAAGTACTCATTAAAAGATGTACGCATATCACGCTGTGCCTTGGTCCTGTTCTTACGACGATCGTGACATGATCTTGCCTGCCTCAAGAACCGCTAAGTTTACTGCTAACCATATAAAAATACAGTGGGTGGTCCGCTCAGGTCTAACTAGTGTGTTTAGACAAGGTTTTCCTACGGGCAGTGTATGCCCAAGGGTGACTTGCTAAACCCCCCTTTTCCCAAGCACAAACACACAACATAGGTCCAATATGAACTAGACAGCAAACAAGTGAGTTCACAAAAACAAGAAACCACAGTATCCATACTCACAAAGAAAAATAGTATTTGTCAGACAACAGAACTGACTGGCTTTTAAAACCAGGGGATGTGATATGGTAATGAAAAACCAGAAACGGGTGGTGCAATACAGAGGAGTGTCCACTGATTGGTCCACCTCAGCAATCAGCAGACGAACGGATGTCAGACACACCAACGACCACCAATCAGGAAAACAAGGGACAACTGTGATTAGGGCAGAAGGAGAGGAAAAACAAATACAAACAGGATACCTGTATCCGTAACACTCCCACACTTAAAAGAGCAAACAATCACAACACACAAAACAAATTCAAAGAGCAAAAGCATCCTCACGGGCAAGAAAATAAATCCTATATGTCTGGAGGGAAATGTCAAATGAAATGTTTAAAAGAAAGAGTAGGAGATGGTAGGTATAGAGGAAGTAAGAGAGGGTAGGGATAGAGGAGTTGAGCGATGAAGAGGAAAGTGACAAACTGGAAGACAATGGATGGGGACGTTAGGCTGAGAGAGATTAAGGAGAAAGAGATATACTGTAGGTGTAACAGGTAAGGGCAGAGAACAGGTGAAGGCAGATGATGAGATGGAAAGAGGGCGAGGAGAGCAAGTTGAAGGGGACCTAATAACTTTGGATTTGACAGAGAGGGGCGAAAGAAAGAGTTGAATGGAGAGACAGGGGTGGACTGAAGCTCCTCTATCCCTACCCTCTCTTTCTCCCTCTATCCCTACCATCTCCTACTCACACTTTCACTTTTTCAGTGAGAGAGAGGAGAGAGAATAAGAAAGAAAGAGCGATTGAGCCCCAGTGTGGTGTGTTTGTACAGCTGAACACAAGCTGAAGAAGCCCAGGCCCCTCTCTAACACTCCATTAGGCCCTAAGCACCACAGAGTGCTGCACTCAACACATAAACAGCGTCCTGGAACACCTCAGAATGTGTGAAAGAGCAAAGAAGACGTAGGGCGGCCCAACAACAAACAACAATCGCCTATTCACATCTGCACAATGCCTCCAAATTGAGAGTTGAGTTGTGTTGGCTAGTCTGGGCGCAGCAGTGAAAAGGTTCCCCTGTCACGCCCCACTCACCCACAGAACCACTCACTGAGGGCCAAGGTTCGTAGTGGGAAGGGTAGGACCGTACAACTATATTTAGCTAGTGTGTGCACAATTGTGTCATCTGTATTTTTCAAGGCCATAGTTGATGGAGCACTCTCAAACATGTATTTACAGTAATACATTTTGTGTTTAGTAGCCATGGAGTCCGCGTCCAAATTCCACACAACAGGAACCACAATGCGGGACAGGGGAATAATGGGTGTCACTTTCTCCCTCCGATCCTCTGTGTCATGCACCCGGGACAACGCATCGGCCTTAACTTTCTTTGATCCCGGCCAGTAGGAGAGGGTAAAGTCAAACCCGGCAAAGTATAGGGCCCACCTGGCCTGACGTGGGTTCAGCCTCTTCGCTGCTCGAATGTACTCCAAGTTCCAGTGGTCCGTCCAGACAAGGAATGGATGTTTAGCACCCTCCAGCCAGTGCCGCCATGCTTTCAACGCCTTCCTGACGGCCAACAACTCACGATCCCCAACGCCGTAATTCCGCTCCGCGGGAAACAGCTTCCGTGAGTAGAAGGCGCATGGATGGAGTTGGGAGAGAAGAGCCCCTACTCCAACCTCGGAGGCATCCATCTCCACGATGAAGGGCAGAAACGGGTCAGGGTGAGCCAGAACAGGTGCGTTAGTAAAACATTCCTTGAATGCACGGAAGGCTTCGTTGGCCTCCCCAGTCCAGCACAGCTGTCAAGGACCTCCCTTCAGGAGGGAGGTGAGAGGGGCCACCACTGTGCTGAAACCCCTAATGAAGCACCTGAAATAGTTGGCAAAACCAAGGAAGCGCTGCACCGCCTTGATGTTGGATAGAACAGGCCGTACTGCACTGACCCTCTGCTCTTCCATCTGTCACAACTTCCTCCGAAGCTGCCTCCTCTCATGGTTCGGGCAGGCTTCGGCATTCATCATCACCGGCCTTCTAGCCACTGACGCTCCTCATCTCATCATTCCATTTGTTTTGTCTTGTTTATTGTGAGGAGAGTGTAGCTCGGTTGAGCTCCGTGTATTTTGTATTGCTGGGGTATTTTTCCCTGTATGCCTGTTTGGTTCCAGCGCACTGGACTGTTTGACGCATTTCTGCCTAACTGTATACCGGAATAAATTCTGTATTCTGTGATTTACCCTCCTGCGCCTGACTCCTTCAAATCACCCATCACAGAATCACACCCGCCATGGAGTCAACAGGAGAGGAGCGCATGCCTGGAGTCGTGGCAAGGGTCCAGCATTCGACGATGCTAGCCAGCTTGGGAGAAGCGATGGATCGGGTTCTATAGGTCATCCCAGGTGAGTAGGCACCCGACTCACCCAGAGCTCCCTGTTGTGCACATGTATGTCTGTGTAAAGTTTCCTGAGTTTTCCCCGCATTCCCAGCATAAGGTGCTAGTAGATTCAGGCGCAGCTGGGAACTTTATTGACCGTACATTTGCACTTAGATTAGGGATCCCTTTTGTTCCTTTAGATGTGCCCTTTCCTGTACATGCCTTAGATAGTCGTCCTTTAGGATTGGGCCTGATTAGGGAGGTCACAGCTCCACTACTCCTGCATTTCGTGTGGTGTTGGGGCTTCCCTGGTTGGCCCATCATGACCCCACTATTTTGTGGCAACAGAGGGCTCTGAAGGGATGGTCACGTCAGTGCTCAGGGAGGTGTGTAGGTGTTTCCATAGGTGCAACTTCAGTGGAAAGTCCAAACCAGGTGTCCCCCATGCACATCCCCCCGAATATGCCGACTTGGCTCTCGCATTCTGTAAGAAGAAGGCGACTCAATTACCACCCCATCGACGGGGGGATTGTGCGATAAATCTTCAGGTAGACGCAGCACTTCCCAGGAGTCACGTGTATCCTCTGTCAAAGGAGGAGACGGTGGCTATGGAAACATATGTCTCCGAATCTCTGGGACAGGGATACATTCGGCCTTCCACCTCACCTGCCTCCTCAAGTTTCTTTTTTGTGAAGAAGAAGGATGGAGGTTTACGCCCGTGCATTGACTATCGGGGCATAAATCAGATCACGGTGAAGTACAGTTACCCGTTGCCTCTCATAGCCAGTGTGACCGAGTCATTGCACAGGGCGCGCTTCTTCACAAAATTGGATCTCAGGAGCGCGTACAACCTGGTGCGTATCCGGGAGGGGGATGAGTGGAAGGCAGCATTTAGTACCACCTCTGGGCACTATGAGTACCTCGTCATGCAGTACGGGTTGATGAATGCTCCATCAGTCTTCCAATCATTTGTCAACGAGATCTTCAGGGACCTGCACGGGCAGGGTGTAGTGGTGCATATAGATGACATTCTCATATACTCCACTACACGCGCCGAGCATGTGTCCCTGGTGCGCAAGTTGCTTGGTCGACTGTTGGAGCATGACCTGTACGTCAAGGCTGAGAAATGTCTGTTCTTTCAACAGTCCGTCTCCTTCCTAGGGTAACGCCTGTCCGCGTCAGGGGTGGAGATGGAAAATGACAGCATTTCAGCCGTGCGTAATTGGCCGACTCCAACCACGGGAAAGGAGGTGCAGCGGTTCTTAGGGTTTGCCAACTACCGGGGACCGGTGCGACTGCAGTGGTCAGCTGAGGTGGTCAGGGCTTTTGGTCACCTGAAGGCTCTGTTTACCTCGGCTCCCGTGCTGGCTCATCCGGATCCCTCCTTAGCATTCATAGTAGAGGTGGACGCGTCCGAGGCTGGGATAGGAGCTGTGCTGTCTCAGCGCTCGGGTACGCCACCAAAGCTCCACCCCTGTGCTTTCTTTTCGAAGAAGCTCAGCCCCGCGGAGCGAAACTATGATATGGGGGACCGGGAGCTGTTAGCTGTTGTTAAGGCTCTGAAGGCGTGGAGAAATTGGCTTGAGGGGGCTAAACACCCTTTCCTCATTTGGACTGACCACCGCAATCTGGAGTACATCCGGGCGGCGAGGAGAATGACCCTCGCCAGGCAAGTTGGGCCATGTTTTTCCCCCTTTTTGTCTTCACCCTATCCTACAGACCAGGTTCCCAGAACGCTAAGGCAGACGCACTGTCCCAAATGTATGACACAGAGGAGCGGTCCACAGATCTCACTCCCATACTTCCGGCTTCTTGCCTGGTGGCACCAGTGGTATGGGAGGTTGACGCGGACATCCAGCGGGTGTTACGCATGGAGCCCACTCCCACCCAGTGTCCAGTTGGGCATCTGTACGTTCCGTTGGATGTCCGCGATCGATTGATCTGTTGGGCTCACACGTCACCCTCCTCTGGTCAACCTGGCATTGGTCGGACAGTGCGGTGTCTTAGTGGGAAGTACTGGTGGCCCACTTTAGCTAAGGATGTGAGGGCTTATGTTTCTTCCTCCGTCACAAGGTAACACCACGATCCTGGTCATTGTGGATCGGTTTTCTAAGTCCTGCCATCTCCTTCCTTTGCCCGGTCTCCCTACGGCCCTACAGACTGCGGAGGACCTGTTTACCCACGTCTTCCGGCACTACTTGGTGCCTGAGGATATAGTGTCTGATCGGGGTCCCCAGTTCACATCGAGGGTCTGGAGGGCATTCATGGAACGTCTGGGGGTCTCGGTCAGCCTGACCTCAGGTTTTCACCCCGAGAGTAATGGGCAGGTGGAGAGAGTCAACCAGGATGTGGGTAGGTTTCTGCAGTCCTATTGCCATTCAAGTATTATTTAATAACTTTGTAAAATGAACGAAATCACATACAAGTCTTAACACTAGAACCGCCGGGCTTCAAGGGACCCCACTTCAAGCTAATGAGCAGTCATTCTGACTGCAACATTCTAACAATGTAATTAATAACCCATAACAGTCCAATTATTGTCTAAGCCGGGGGAAGGGGAGGTCCTACTAAGCAATATGGAATTGTTTTAAGGTCTTAGCAAGAATCATTTTGCTACTTGATTTAGAATTTTAACGCCCCTTGAAGTATCCCAAAAAATATATATATATAATTTGATGAAAATTGTTTTCAGACAACTCTTGTGAGGCCTGTGGGTGGCCTAGAGCAGAACAACCGGCATGTACGTTTACGCAAGAGTCACACCTTTCCACAGAGTGGTCATATTAGTGTGTAGCCCAAACTGTTCGGATGCTATAGACAGAAGTTGGCAGATCAGCTGTACCGACTTCAGACTAGTCCCAAGAAGCTTGTGGGGGTCGTAGAGCAAAACCTAGTTTGTAGGCCCAACAGTTTGGATACTACATACGATTTTGTGAGAAGACCGATTTTAGGGATGTCTCATGATCTGACAAACACCGCTCTTGCACTGTCACCTTTCACTCAGATGCGGAAGTGCGACATCGGCGGATGCGTTGGATTGAGATACATCCACTGCAAAAAAAATAAAGATATTTCTAGCTTTGACAGATTTCTATGGGGATGTTTTTATTATGCTAATTGAATTTCCGCGGGGGCGCGGACATCAACTCTAGCGGTTAATATATAAGGTATGTACTATCCCAAAAATTATACTTTGAAATGTTTATGAAGGCCTTGGGTAACATTAAAATACAAATGTGTTCTTCTTCAAATAACCTAATAGCATTTTCATTAGTTTATGTTATTGTACGCTATATGTAAAAATTTAACATAAACACTAAAAACACCAAAATTAAAGTGTTCAATTAATTTTATTAGTGGAGGGCCTTTGTTACAACTATGAAACAGAAAGCATGTGTTGGAACACAGTAACAGCTTATTTTTTAACAACAAAATAAAAAACAATACCCCAATCACCAAGACGCACGGTCAGCAAGACGAGTGGTCAAATGATGAAAACATCAGTAGCTAAACATCATTATAAGCGCCAAGTGGCCTTGATAATAGTGAAATTCAGCACAAAAGCAATAATGCCATTATAATGAATGTACAACTGAGTGTACAAAACATTAAGGACACCTGCTCTTTCCATGACATGGACTGACCAGGTGAATCCAGCTGAAAGCTATGATCCCTTATTGATGTCATTTCCTGAATCCACTTCAATCAGTGTTGATGAAGGGGAGAAGACAAGTTAAAAAATGATTTTTAAGCCTTGAGACATTGATTGTGGTGGTCCTCTGTAGCTCAGCTGGTAGAGCACGGCGCTTGTAACGCCAGGGTAGTGGGTTTGATCCCCGGGACCACCCATACACAAAAATGTATGCACGCATGACTATAAGTCGCTTTGGATAAAAGTGTCTGCTTAATGGCTTATTATTATTATTATTATTGTGTATGTTTGCCATTCAGAGGATGAATTGGGAAGACAAAAGACTGAAGTACCTTTGAACAGGGTATGGTAGTAGGTGCCAGGCACACCAGTTTGTGTGAAGAACTGCCAAAGGACATCCAGTACACCTGACACAACTGTGGGAAGGAAGCATTGGAGCCAGGATCCCAGTGGAAAGCTTTCGACACCTTGTAGAGTCTATGCCCAGACGAATTGTGGCTGTTCTATGGGCAAAAGGGGGGAGGGGTGGGGTGGGGTTGCAACTCAATATTAGGAAGGTGTTCTTAATGCTTCGTGCAGTCAGTGTAGGTTAGTATTGAACTTTCTGGTTATTACCCTGCAAATCACCAGGTCCTGGAAGGACTGCTTTTCCCTCCTCCCTCTCAAGCTGTAGTGTTTGAGGACGTCATTGGCAGCAATTTTGCAGAGGACCTTGCAGAGGACCAACGGAAGTAATGGATGACACGATCTAAAATGACAGACAGAATTGAGTGGCAGTCATCCCATCATCCTGAATACTGTGATTTACATTAGATTGTTGTGGGAAGTTCTGGGAACATCTGGGAACACCATCTTGTGATGGCCTCCTCCAGACTCTTGCAGAGGTCCTCCAACTCCTCTTTGGTCCTACAAGGTCTATGCAGGACTTTCTCCTAGCAGCTGTTGCTGAATTGCCAGGATTTCCACCTGGTTCTCAATAATTGTTTCCAGCTTCATCAGCACGGTTGTTTCGAATCCTAAAATAGTTTTAAGTCAAGTACAAAGGGTATAGTTAATAGTCAAATTAATTTAAATGTTTTTCTATGCTTAGTGAATAATAATCTCACCATAACATCCTCACACCCTTGTCAAAATACACTAAGAAAGATGACTGTGATCTCTGATTTTCTAAGTTAAATACATTTACGTCATTTAGCAGACGCTCTTATCCAGAGCGACTTACAGGAGAAATTAGGGTTAAGTGCCTTGCTCAAGGGCACATCGACAGATTTTTCACTTAGTCGGCTCAGGGATTAGAACCAGCGACCTTTCGGTTACTGGCACAACGCTCTTAACCACTAAGCTACCTGCCGCCCTATAGTGTCGATGATGCGTTTATGCAGTAGGTCTTAACCTAAAAACACACGCCAACTCTTATGAGTAAAGCTAGAATCCTTAGTTGCTACATCCATTTTTTGATTTATGAATTAATGGGGTATACCCGTTGATTCTTGAAGAATATACCTTATAAATGCCTCATGAGTTTAGTTAAACTGTGGTACCACATCAGAACCCAAAATATAAGCTTATTTTATGCAAATGTTTGTAAACAATGTGAAGCTAAAGAAACACTGTATAGCCTCAAAGCATGGTTAAAAAATTTTGATATCATGGATGGTCAGTCTTTGCATTCATAGGCTCTGTCTATGAATTTGAGAGTGGTTACATTTCTCCAGACCCATACCTCAGCTTTTTACCAAAGTGGAGGTGGGGTGACCGCTTTGTTAATGTTTCTATTCAGGATTCTAGCTTTAATATAACAAGTAATATTATAATTTTACTTTTATGCATGCTTCAGTGTTTATTTACTGTCACAGAGGATATGTCCTCCTCTTCCGGGTGGAGAGACTTTGGAACTGTGTTGCGGTACGGTTGGGTAGAGAGATGTCTTTGGGACAAAATGCTTCACATGTTAACATTAACAGATGTATAATGTACACTACCAGTCAAATGTTTGGACACACCTACTCATTCAAGGGCTTTTCTTTCTTCCTTTTTTTATTTTAATTTAATTTAAATTTTAAAAAATTGGGGGTAGATCAGCTTTAATATTTCAAATAGATTGTAACTTCCATCAATGTAATTGTCTGCATCACTTCCAATCCCCCATATGTTTTTTTCTCGCAAATATATATACATACACATATATTTTCTTAATTTTTACATTGTAGAATATTAGTGAAGACATCAAAACTATGAAATAACACATATGGAATCATGTAGTAACCAAAAAAGTGTTAAACAAAGCAAAATATATTTTCAAATAGCCACCCTTTGCCTTGATGACAGCTTTGCACACTCTTGGCATTCTCTCAACCAGCTCATGAGGTAGTCACCTGGAATGCATTTCAATTAACAGGTGTGCCTTCTTAAAAGTGAATTTGTGGAATTTCTCTCCTTCTTAATACGTTTGAGCCAATCAGTTGTGTTGTGACAATGTAGGGGGGCATACAGAAGATAGCCCTATTTGGTAAAAAACCAAGTCCATGTTATGGCAATAACAGCTCAAATAAGCAAAGAGAAACAGCAGTCCATCATTACTTTAAGAAATGTAGGTCAGTCAATACGGAACATTTCAAGAACTTTGAAAGTTTCTTCAAGTGCAGTAGCAAAAATTCATCAAGCACTATGATGAAACTGTCTCTCATGAGGACCACCACAGGAAAGGAAGACCCAGAGTTACCTCTGCTGCAGAGAATGAGTTCATTAGAGTTACCAGCCTCAGAAATTGCAGCCCAAATAAATGCTTCACAGAGTTCAAGTAACAGACACATCTCAACATCAACTGTTCAGAGGAGACTGTGTGAATCAGGCCTTCATGGTCAAATTGCTGCAAAGAAACCACTACTAAAGGACACCAATAATAAGAAGAGACTTGCTTGGGCCAAGAAACTCAAGCAATGGACATTAGACCGGTGGAAATCTGTCCTTTGGTCTGATGAGTCAAATGTTTGATTTTTGGTTCCAACCGCGTGTCTTTGTGAGACGCAGAGTAGGTGAACGGATGATCTCCGCATGTGTGGTTCCCACCGTGAATTATGGAGGAGGAGATGTGATGGTGTGGGGGTGCTTTGCTGGTGACACTGTCAGTGATTTATTTAGAATTCAAGGCCCACTTAACCAGCATGGCTACCACAGTATTCTGCAGCGATACGCCATCCCATCTAGTTTGCGCTGAGTGGGACTATCATTTGTTTTTCAACAGGACAATGACCCAACACACCTCAACACAGTTGGACCGCAGAGTGAAGGAAAAGCAGCCAACAAGTGCTCAGCATATGTGGGAAGTCCTTCAAGAGTGTTGGAAAAGCATTCCTCATGCATGTGAACACATGCATAATGGCAAAATCTTCCATGGATTGGATCTCTCATATAATGTACTATGCTGAGAATTAATGAACTGTAAACTGAGCTGACAGAGCTTGAGAGGATCTGCAGAGAAGAATGAGAGAAACTCCCCAAATACAGGTGTGCCAAGCCTGTAGCGTCATTCCCAATAAGACTCAAGGCTGTAATCGCTGAGTAAAGGGTCTGAATACTTATGTAAATGTGATATTTCAGTTTTTATTTTTTATAAATTTGCAAACATTTCTAAAATCCTGTTTTTGCTTTGTCATTGTGGGGTATTGTGTGCAGATTGATGACGGAAAAAAACAATTTAATCATTTTTAGAATAAGGCTGAAACCTAACAAAATGTGGAAAAAGTCAAGGGGTCTGAATACTTTCCGAAGGCACTGTAAATGGCTCCTGATCCAATTTGTAAGTCGCTCTGGATAAGAGCATCTGCTAAATGATGTAAATGTAAATGTAAATGATCCTAATAAATCCAGCAACAGTATAACTATGGTTCTTCCCAGGTGACATTTGTAGAGTACCCTTCCAACCACAAGATGGGGCCAAGGTTTTGTATGTTTTAGAAAGACACAGGTTCTCCTCTGAGTGGAATTTGAGTGATGGATCAGCCTGTTCAATACAACTGTTCACTACAATTCTCCCAGATTTCAACTGTTCATTTTTTTAATTCATGAGAAAGTTAATTGGATGATCAGAGTTGAAAGGCCCAGTGCAGTCACAAACTAGATTGGTTGTGTATTTTATATACTCTGAGTGTACAAAACATTAGGAGCACCTTCCTAATATTGAGTTGTACCCCCTTTTTCCCTCAGAACAGCCTCAATTCGTCAGGGCATGGACTCTACAAGGTCTCGAATGTGTTCCACAGGGATGCTGGCCCATGTTGACGCCAATGCTTCCCACAGTTGTGTCAAGTTGGCTGGTAGTGATTACTACTCCGAATATTTTGTTCCATTTCATCCCACAGATGCTCAATTGGATTGAAATCTGGTGACTGGGCAGGCCACTGCAGTAAGCAGAATTCACTGTCATGTTCATGGAACCATTCCTGGACAATCCTAGCCTTGTGGCATGGGGCCTTGTATCCTGCTGTTCTTTGACACTCTTTCTCACACCTCTGTCCCCATCTCCTATTTTTTCCAGTCTCTGTTTTATAATGCACACCAGATGTGCATTGAAGTACAGATTGAACTTGTATTTATAGTAAAATAAATATTACAATTATAGTATTTATAATACATTCAATAAAGCTTTCCAATTCTCTAATTGAATTGATTCACCTTCTCTACTGGTTTAAATTAAGTCTCTCATTTGACTACCCCTATCCTGTGTCCTCAGTGCAGATGAAGGAAATTAGATGGTGAGATGAACCTGTTTTAGAGTATTTACATGATTTAAGTGTAGTGTACTGTTTCTTTTTTTCTGGTCCTGTATATATGAATTACAACTCAGACTTTATCTAGTTAAATAGTGTGTTTTAGTCTACTGCAGTTACAATGTGTAACCATTGATGTCCCAGGACCAGGATCTGTAAACACTATTGAAGTGTATAATTGTAATACATACATGCAGACACAGCATCATTCAAAGACTGGCGTTTGATACTCCTGGTATTGGATATGACGGAAAAATAATGGCTCACAGACATTCTTACCTGAAGAGCACCTTTATTTGCCAAGTGAATATATTCAATGTATAGGCTACAATATGGGGAACTCATGCTTGATAGTAACTACAGTAGATGCATATACGACTTTCATCCTTGGTACAATAAAATTATATATTGTAAGGCTTCCAACCATTCTACGACAGATGCCGGGAGCTGACACTGTCGTAGACCATGTGGGGTCAAACGACATCAGGAAGACTAGCTTGGAACTTCAGAAAAATGATTTTAAAGAACTGATTCTAGCACTGAATGATTCCGAAGAGCGGACAATTATTTCAGGTCTGGCACTATCGTTGGGCCGCGGGTGTGAAAGATTCAGCAGGCTACTGGTATTGCACACATGGCTAAAACATTACTGTAGCTCTGTTGGAATCACTTTTATATATAACTTCGACACCTTCTGTGTAAGGGTTGGTGTGAGGTGTGACCCAGGTGCAGTGCAGGATATACAGTAGTGAGTAGGCAGTTGGCAGAGATGGTGAAACAAGGATCTTTACTGGTGGTCCCGAAGCCAGAATACAAAATAACGGACTTATCGTGATAAAAGAAAGGCGGAGCAAATAAGTCTCCAAAAATCGGCTGACAGCCAAAATGCGAAATACTACCTATGACTGAAACAAATAACGAAACAGGGAGAACACTTCTCAGGTACCTGTACATAGGTCTCCAATCAGACACTGAGTAGTACTGCTGGACATAGAGAACTAACAGAGAAAACAGAGCAAGGGAACACAGGGAAGTGAGGGCATAAATACACAGGGGAACAGGTAGACACAGGTGACACCAATAGGATACTGATTAGTCCAGATTGTGAGTAAGGAGGTGCCTAAGGTTGTCGGAGGATGACACCTAGTGGGTCGCTCTGGAACTGCGCCCCCCTCCTGTAACACTTCTGGAAACAGAAGATGCTCTACAGGAATGACTGAGTCCATCCAAATCATCTTGGCTCGTGCACTCTGTCCACGCATTTCAAGGCTGCGTTGAGACAATGACTTATCAATGGCCCAAGACAAGCTCAGTTCATCTTTACCATTGTGTCGCTGAGTTGTCATAATGTTGCAGCAAATGTACATAATCCCAGGGGCGTTGGCAGACGCAATGTAAGTAACTTAATTTATGTCCCTCTAACTGTCATGAATGCCTCTGTTGATCCTAAAGCGATTGTATGCAGTAATTATGTGCTTATTAACCAGAGTGATACTGTATGGCACTGAAGCGGTGTGCCATGGTAGGAAGTCCACTGTGCAGCTCACCCTGAAACCTGCCTTGGTAGTAGCTAATGGGGATCCCAAAAAACACGAGCAATGGACATTAGACCGGTGGAAATCTGTCATTTGGTCTGATGAGTCCAAATTTGAGATTTTTGGTTCCAACCGCCGTGTCTTTGTGAGACGCGGTGTGGGTAAACGGATGATCTCTGCATGTGTATTTCCCTCCGTAAAGCATGGAGGAGGAGGTGTTATGGTGTGGGGGTGCTTTGCTGGTGACACTGTCTGTGATTCATTTAGAATTCAAGGCACACTTAACCAGCATGGCTACCACAGGACTCTGCAGCGATACGCCATCCCATCTGGTTTGGGCTTAGTGGGACTATCATTTGCTTTTCAACACACCTCCAGGCTATGTAAGGGCTATATGACCAAGAAGGAGAGTGATGGAGTGCTGCATCAGATGACCTGGCCTCTGCAATCCCCTGACCTCAATCCAATGGGATGAGTCGTACCGCAGAGTGAAGGAAAACCAGCCAACAAGTGCTCAGCATATGTGGGAACTCCTTCAAGACTGTTGGAAAAGCATTCCAGGTGAAGCTGGTTGAGAGAATGCCAATAGTGTGAAAGCTGTCATCAAGGCAAACGGTGGCTATTTGAAGAATCTCAAATATAAAATATATTTCGATTTCTTTAACACTTTTTTGTTTACTACATGATTCCATATGTGTTATTTCATAGTTTTGATGTCTTCACTATTATTCTACAATGTAGAAAATAGTAAATATTAAGAAAAACCCTTGAATGAGTACGTGTGTCCAAACTTTTGACTGGTAGTGTACATCCCAAGATTTCCTGCCATTGGTTGAGCGAGAGGATTGTGATAATTGCAAAAGGTAGGTTAAACAGCAAGTGTGAGGAATGTGCATTATTGTGCCATGCTTATTCACCTTATGTAGCCCCGCCCTCTTGACCCAGTTCCATTCGAACGCGATTGTGTTTGTGTTTCCGTTTCACAACTTCCGTCAACGCTAGCGAATTAACTTACAGCGGTGGCTAGGTAATAATACAAAAACGTGCATCATTAACACATCTTAACAAATAAACAAAAACAAAACATGGCTCACATTCGGGAACACACACAAATGGCTCTTCGGAGGTCGGATGGTATCACAGTACCCCATCCATCCATGATTAATTATTGGGTGGATGACATGGTAAAATGGCCTGAAATTACGCATGGGGACATTATAAATAACTTTGTGCTCTCCATGGGAGTGGATGGTTCCACTATGAAAAATTACAAGAGCACAGAGGCCTATCAGTACCTCCACAGTGGTAAGGTGGGCCGAGTTCTTCTTCACCAGGAGGAGGGAAAAGGATTGGTATTTTTGAAGGCTGATGTTGAGCCCAGCCAATCAATCAGCTCTTACCACTCTGCTTGGGTACTTGTATCCAACAACGGATCAGTAGAGACGGAAAGTCATGCAGCCATGCATTCTCAATTTTGTGGAATGTAGGCTAATAAGCAAAGTCACTTGCATTTCTATATCTAACATTACTTAACATAAGCGATTACAGCATACAAGCTGCTTACATGTGTTGTGGTGACAGTTACTATAATCCATAGGCTAACGTTATGACAGAGTTCTCAGATATCTATGATCAATCTCCGCATTACTTGGTCTTGTAATTGATGTTGATAGCCTATTTTCTTTGTTCCTTTTATAGATGAAAGTGCACAATACTGCCTTATCTAGACACAGAATGATAAAATAGTCAGGCTTAACATAACAGTTAGACCAAACGTTTTGCTGGATGAAAGCTGAATTGAGAATGTCATGATTTATTGGTTATGTTAACATGTATTTGTGAATCAACAGAACTGCTGTATTATTGTGGGGAATCTGTAAGTATCCTGTCAAATCTCATGTTGGTGAAGCAAGGTAGGTTTATGGAGTCCAGGTGTGTAGGGTATAAAATGTATTTAAACATGTCCGCATTACATTTATTTCTTTAGTGTTATTGTTTTTCTGGGTGAATAAGGTTTGTAAAATATCTTTGTGGTTGGAGGTAAAGCATAAAGTATGGTAAGTATAAGTGGTCTCATCTCATTGGGAACAATAGCAAGGTAAGTGTATGATGAAACTTGCATGTGTTTTGATTAAGTTGATGACATAGTCCTCAGTCACACAATTGTTAATAATGGGATTTTCTCTGAAAATCTGTTTTTGTAACAAACATTCTATCACAGGTGCAGAATGCAGTGTCCAGTGGGCTAACTGGCATAGCCTGCACAGATGAGCAGCGACAATGGAATGCAGGGACTCGGGGGAACCTTGAGCCAAAGCAGTTAAACAGCATTGACTTCACACACCATAAGGCCAGAGACCAATTTGCAGAAAAGCCACCCCTGCCTCCCACTCCTGCATTCCACACACAGGAGGAATTGAATAGGAGCCTGAGACACCTGAATCTGCCTGTGGGGAGTCTGCTCTATAAGTGTGTTAATGCTGAACCGACAATAATATCACAGCCAGTAGCATCCCAGGTAAAATTGAACTGAAAGGAATATTTATTTGTGGCGGTACCATTTTAATGTATTTGAACTGATGTGTCTCTTCTGTTCAATGCCACATAATAACTTAATATATATTCTCTACTCTTTCCCAGCCACATGGAGAGCAAATCAATTAAAACTGCCAGAAGTGCCTTTCCTTCTACAATGAATTTGTGAAACTTGACCCAACCCAGTCGACTGCATTGGAACAGATCACAAAGTTGCAGAGTGCCTCACTCACTTGTGGCATGACTCAAGGAAGCTTTGAGTTACTACAAGCACAACCAAGAAGGTCCCTGTCAGGGAATCCACCAACCCTGGTCAGTTTCTCCAGGAGCATCTGTATCCCAGGTTCCGAGGGAATGCAGCCAAACGCTACGGGAAAGATATTGAGCTGATGGCCTCCCAGTGCCTGGAAGACTGTGGATACTCTGTGGACCACAGAGGCACTGTTGTCAGTGTTGAAGAGCCATGGCTATCAGCAAGCCCTGACGGAGTGCTGAATTCCAAGGAGCTGTTGGAGATCAAGTGTCCTGTCATGGGGAAGGGCTGTGATTCTCTGGATGATGTCTTCAATGGGAAAGCCTGTGATGTGAGGTGGTGGAGGGCACACCCCAACTGCAGCCACATGGGCCACGTGGCTACTACATGCAGGTGCAAATTGGTATGTTTTGCACAGGCCTGAGAGAAAGTAAGGTGCTCATCTGGACTTGTTGAGGAGCATCAGGCAGGCAGATTGTCACTGAGTGACAAATATATGCAGCTCTGTAGAAGTATGTAGTCAGATGTCTCTCCTGTTTGCAGTTACTATTAACAAATTGATTTTCAATTAAAAAGCCTGACTTAATGCATCAAGAGTCACAGTTATGTGGAAATTGTTTCTATGGCTTTGTTTTTTATCAATATAAATGAATATGTAAAACAAATAATGAAGTTGAGTTGTTATAGAATTAATTTAAATGTATTTAACGTAACTTATCCATGACCTCATCACATAGACAGGGGTACTACAGAAACCCAGAATCTGATGTGATATACAGTGGGAGAAAAAAGTATTTAGTCAGCCACCAATTGTGCAAGTTCTCCCACTTAAAAAGATGAGAGAGGCCTGAAATCTTCATCATAGGTACACGTCAACTATGACAGACAAAATGAGAAAAAATTTCCAGAAAATCACATTGTAGGATTTTTTATGAATTTATTTGCAAATTATGGTGGAAAATAAGTATTTGGTCAATAACAAAAGTTTCTCAATACTTTGTTATATACCCTTTGTTGGCAATGACACAGGTCAAACGTTTTCTGTAAGTCTTCACAAGGTTTTCACACACTGTTGCTGGTATTTTGGCCCATTCCTCCATGCAGATCTCCTCTAGAGCAGTGATGTTTTAGGGCTGTCGCTGGGCAACACAGACTTTCAACTCCCTCCAAAGATGTTCTATGGGGTTGAGATCTGGAGACTGGCTAGGCCACTCCAGGACCTTGAAATGCTTCTTACGAAGCCACTCCTTCGTTGCCCGGGCGATGTGTTTGGGATCATTGTCATGCTGAAAGACCCAGCCACGTTTCATCTTCAATGCCCTTGCTGATGGAAGAAGGTTTTCACTCAAAATCTCACGGTACATGGCCCCATTCATTCTTTCCTTTACACGGATCAGTCGTCCTGGTCCCTTTGCAGAAAAACAGCCCCAAAGCATGATGTTTCCACCCCCATGCTTCACAGTAGGTATGGTGTTCTTTGGATGCAACTCAGCATTCTTTGTCCTCCAAACACGACGAGTTGAGTTTTTACCAAAAAGTTATATTTTGGTTTCATCTGACCATATGACATTCTCCCAATCCTCTTCTGGATCATCCAAATGCACTCTAGCAAACTTCAGACGGGCCTGGACATGTACTGGCTTAAGCAGGGGGATACGTCTGGCACTGCAGGATTTGAGTCCCTGGCGGCGTAGTGTGTTACTGATGGTAGGCTTTGTTACTTTGGTCCCAGCTCTCTGCAGGTCATTCACTAGGTCCCCCCGTGTGGTTCTGGGATTTTTGCTCACCGTTCTTGTGATCATTTTGACCCCACGGGGTGAGATATTGCGTGGAGCCGGTCTACAATTTTGTTTCTGGTGTCCTTTGACAGCTCTTTGGTCTTGGCCATAGTGGAGTTTGGAGTGTGACTGTTTGAGGTTGTGGACAGGTGTCTTTTATACTTATAACAAGTTCAAACAGGTACCATTAATACAGGTAACGAGTGGAGGACAGAGGAGCCTCTTAAAGAAGAAGTTACAGGTCTGTGAGAGCCAGAAATCTTGCTTGTTTGTAGGTGACCAAATACTTATTTTCCATCATAATTTGCAAATAAATTCATTAAAAATCCTACAATGTGATTTTCTGGATAATTTTTTCTCAATTTGTCTGTCATAGTTGACGTGTACCTATAATGAAAATTACAGGCCTCTCTCATCTTTTTAAGTGGGAGAACTTACACAATTGGTGGCTGACTAAATATTTTTTTTCCCCACTGTATTTGTCGCTACATCTACCTCCATATGCTGAGGAGATGAACATCACTAGACCACAAGGTGTAATAGCCACCAGGTACTTGAAAGTGTTCTGGGCGTAGTAAAGGCTGAATGACTCCCCCCTTGAATCCAGATTCTTGCACTTCTGTAAAGCAGTTTCTTAGCAGTCAATAATGCAGGTTGTTCCTGGGTAGTAGTCCTTAAAACATTGTGGCATTGTAGCATAGATAGTCTCCCTTGGCAGCCATGGAATGTACTCCCGCAGATTCTCTTCCATCATGTCAATCCAATAACTAATCACTCGACTGACAATACTCTGGGAAACACCAAACCTTTCTACTAGGTACTGCTGCAGCAAGTTGATCAGATCTAACTGAAAGCTGCCTTTGTAGAGGGGTAGAAGATGTTCCACCAGCGTAGAAAAGGCAGCAAGAAACAAGCCTGTATGCAGTCGACATAGTGCTTCGTTCATCAGCAGGGTTTTGTAGAGAGGTGCTGCTGGGCACTGTGTCCCTGCCTCACAGGCAGTGGTGGAAAAAGTACCCAATTGAATACTTGAGTAAAACTAAAGATACCTTAATAGGAAATGACTCAAGTAAAAGTGAAAGTCACCCAGTAAAATACTACTTGAGTAAAAGTCTAAAAGCATTTGGTTTTAAATATACTTAAGTATCAAAAGTAAATGTCGTTGCAAAAATGTACTTTAGTATCAAAAGTAAAAGTAAAAGTATGAATAATTTCAAATTCCTTATAGTAAGCAAACCAGTTGGCACAACTGTCCGTGTTTTTTAAATTTGCGGATAGCCAGGGGCACACTCCAACCCTCAGACATCATTCAGAAACAAAGCATTTGCATTTGCATCTCTATCGTAGCCGGCCGCGACCGGGAGACCCATGGGGCGGCGCACAATTGGCCCAGCGTCGTCCAGGGTAGGGGAGGGAATGGCCGGCAGGGATGTAGCTCAGTTGATAGAGCATGGCGTTTGCAACGCCAGGGTTGTGGGTTCGATTCCCACGGGGGGCCAGTATGAAAAATATAAAAAAGAATGTATGCACTCACTAACTGTAAGTCGCTCTGGATAAGAGCGTCTGCTAAATGACTAAAATGTAAATGTTTAGTGAGTCCGCCAGATCAGAGGTAGTAGAGATGACCAGGGATGTGCTCTTGATAAGTGTGTGAATTGGACAATTTCTTTCTTGATAAGGATTCAAAATGTAATGAGTACTTTTGGGTGTCAGGAAAAATGTATGGAGTAAAAAGTACATCATTTTCTTTAGGAATGTAGTGAAGTAAAAGTAAAAGTAGTCAAAAATATAAATAGTAAAGTAAAGTACAGAAAAAAGTACCAAAATAACTACTTAAGCAGTACTTTAAAGTATTTTTACTCAAGTACTTTACACCACTGCTCACAGGTAGTGGGCTTTACATGATCACCTGAGCTGTAGTTGTGACCACTTAGAGATGGGTCTTCCCATTGGGTTTGGGCATCCTTCTCTGAAGGCATATCCATTCCTTCTATCTGTGTTTGCCAATCCCCTTTTTTAATTTGGTGAACACTTGAGCCTGTTGTGTCATCTGTTAAGAAATCAGTATGGCTTGTTAAACAAGTCAATGGACAATTACTAACAAAACCGTACAATATAATACCATACTGCATGGACGCTCCTAATAATATTTAATAATCATAATAATTAAGTATATATAAAATGGGCATTTTTTATTGAGTTGTAAAGGAAATCAATTGTGCTATTATGAGACTGTGCTTAGATACAAGAGGAAGGGGGAGACACAAAATGAGAGCAGGCAAACTGCTCAAGCGTTTGGCTTACCTGTCACTGATGACTGCCTGACCAACACCCAACGCTTCTTCATGAGTGGAGCATCGTAGCCAAGCCATTTTTCTGGATAAGGATGCTCCATTGTAGGCTTCTTGTCAAAGAAGTGGTAGGAGCACACAAAGGGACGTTTTGGTGGTTTCTTTAGGTTCAACGCTTTGAGCCAGAGCCGCAAAGACTCTGCGTCTTTAGCAGGTGGATGCAGGTCATATGAGGCTCCACAGATACATTCAGATCGACGTAGAGGTTGGTGTTCAAAACATTGCTGTTGTAAAAACTGCCTCCTCTTCATCCAATTATTGTGACAGCCTCGTACTGAACATATAATGATGGTCATGTGGATCGATTTTAGGATTTTGTCGTGTTCTGTCAGTGTAAAACTATCAAGCTCTCAACTAAAAGTACCACTTTTGCATGCGCTAGCGTCGTTCGAATGTTGCCGGAAATAGAAACACAATTGCAACTAACTCCCCGCGATCACTGTGATGTTCCAGAATAAGGCGAATAGGCTATAAGGTAAATAGGTGAATGAAATTCCGCACATGGCTAATAGGACAGAGGAGAAGAAACAAGACGCAATGCTGATGATGACATGTTTGTAGTCATTCCCACTATGCCCATAAATTAGAAATCAAAGTGAATTATGTTATGCTTACTGGATGTAGTTAATAAAGCATTCAGACCAGCCTTCCTAAATTAACTTTCGTAAACTACATTTTGCCTGAGCAGTAGTCTGGGCAGTAGTCCAGGTTTGATAAAACAGAGGCCTGTTTAGTTGATTGTGATGTCAAGAAAGCAGAGCAGTACTTTATCATGGATACACTTCTCCCCATCTTAGCTACCGTTGCATCAATATGTTTTGACCATGTTAGTTTACAATCTAGGGCTACACCAAGCAGTTTAGTCTGCTCAACTTTTTTCAATTGCCACGTTACTCATTACAGGATTTAGATGAGGTTTAAGGTTTAGCTAATTATTTGTCCTAAAGACAATGTTTTTAGTTTTTTTTATATATACAGTATTTAGGACTTTATTACTTTCCACCCATTCTAAATCTGACTCCAGCACTTTGTTAAGTGTTGCAGTGATTTCACTTGCTGTGGTAGCTGACGTGTATAATGTTGAGCCAACAGCATAGACACACAGGCTTTACTCAATGCTAGTGGTTGGTCACTAGTAGAAATAGAAAAAAGACAGCTACCTAGAGGTATGCCAAACTCTACCTGGTTTACGTTAGAGGCTTCCATTAAAGAACTCTCTGTGTGTTCTGTTAGATAGGTAAATCCTGATCCATGATATGGCAGAGGATGTAAAACAATAACACATATGTTTTCTCAGCGGCAGACTAACAGTACAATTTAACTTGCAATGAAAACGACTTCCTGATCAAATTAGACATTTCTAATATTTCTGAAAATGTTTGTAGCTAGCTTCAGCTTGTTTGGCCCGTTGTCAAGCAGCCAGACTTATTTGCCATTCCTTTTCTGCGTCCCTCTCAACCATAAAATTGGGGTCTCCAGGGGCTGACGCAAGCTGGCCGATCACCCCTAGCTGAAAGACAGGGTTATACAGCAAACGCGTAAACAATAACAGGACACAGACTAGAGTGATGAGAACAGACAAAGCATTATGAGAGGTTCAGACAAAAGTCCAGTTACAGTTCAAAACTCTGAATTTGTTCATTGTTCTCAAATGGTCTCACCAACTTGTTTCCATTTGATGGGAAACAAGCTGGTGAGACCGTTGGAGAACATTGAAGAACTTCAGAGTTTTGAACTATAACTGAACTTTTGTCTATGTTTAAGTACACATATTGTGAAAGTGCAAAGTGTCATGTGGGCTCCCGGGGCATGCTCTGAGTTAATGAGTCAAACAACACATCTAACACATTACTCTCGAAGGATTAGTGGGTGTGGTGACTTGTCTCCCATGCAGAGGCGGTATCATTGATTGAATTTAGTAGGATTCATGTGAAAATATATTACTAGGATTTGTGGGGTCAAATGTAAAAAGTGAAAGCAATTGTGTTCGTTGTATGTATTTTATGCCTGCCGATGCCATAACCCCACCACCACCATGGGGCACTCTGTTCACAACGTTGACATCAGCAAACCATTTCCCCACACAACGCCATCTGCCCGGTACAGAGAGATCATTGAAGAAAACCTGCCCATTCTTCTCTGCAGATCCTCTCAAGCTCTGTAAGGTTGGAGATGGAGCATCGCTGCACAGCTATTTTCAGGTCTCTCCAGAGATTTTCGACCAGGGTAAAGTCTGGGCTCTGACTGGGCCACTCAAGGACATTCAGAGACTTCTCCCGAAGCCACTCCTGCGTTGTCTTGGCTGTGTGCTTAGGGTCGTTGTCCTGTTGGAAGGTGAACATTCACCCCATTCTGAGGTCCTGAGCACTCTAGAGCAGGTTTTCATCAAGGATCTCTCTGTACTTTGCTCCGTTCATCTTTCCCTCGATCCTGACTAGTCTCCCAGTCCCTGCCGCTGAAAAACATCCCCACAGCATGATGCTGCCACCACCATGCTTCACTGTAGGGATGGTGCCAGGTTTCCTCCAGATCTGACACTTGGCATTCAGGCCAAAGAGTTCAATCTTGATTTCATCAGACCAGAGAATTTTGTTTCTCATGGTCAGAGTCCTTTAGGCGCCGTTTGGCAAACTCCAGAGATGGTTGTCCTTCTGGAAGGTTCTCCCATCTCCACAGAGGAACTGGAGCTCTGTCAGAGTGACTATCGGGTTCTTGATCACCTGCCTGACCAAGGCCCTTCTCCCCCGATTGCTCAGTTTGGCCGGGGCGGCCAGCTCTAGGTAGAGTCTTGTTGGTTCCAAACTTCTTCCATTTAAGAATGATTGAGGTCACTGTGTTCTTGGGGACCTTCAATGCTGCAGAAATGTTTTGGTACCCTTCCCCATATCTGTGCCTCAACACAATCCTGTCTCGGAGGTCTACGGACAATTCCTTCGACCTCATGGCTTGGTTTTTGCTCTGTCATTCACTGTCAACTGTGGGACCTGACATAGACAGGTGGTTTCCTTTCCAAATCATGTCCAATGAATTGAATTAACCACAGGTGGACTCCAAACAAGTTGCAGAAACAACTCAAGGATGATCAATGGAAAAAGGATGCACCTGAGCTCAATATCGAGTCTCATAGCAAAGGGTCTGAATACTTATGTAAATAAGGTATCTGTTTTTTATTTTTAATACATTTCCAAAAATGTCTGAAAACCTGTTTTCACTTTGTCATTGTGGGGAATTGTTTGTAGATTGATCCATTTTAGAATAATAATAATATAACTATATTATAACATAACAACATTTGGAAAAGGTCAAGGGGTCTGAATACTTTCCAAATGGACTGTATATACAGCAATAGTTGAATGGGATGGCATTGACTAGAATACAGTATATACCCATGAAATGAGAAAAACAGTACGTAAACATCATTAAAGTTATCAGTGATACCATTTCCATGTACATAGGGAAGCAACCTCTAAGGTGCAGGGTTGATTAACCGGGTGGTAGCCGTCTAGTGACTGTGACTAAGTTCAGGGCAGGGTACTTGGTGGAGGCCGGCTATTGATGGCAATTTAACAGTCTGATGGCCTTGAGACAGAAGCTGTCTTTCAGTGTCTCGGTTCCAGCTTTGATGCACCTGTACTGACCTCGCCATCTGGATGATAGCGGGGTGACCAGGCCGTTGATCGGGTGGTTGATGTCCTTGATGATCTTTTTGGCCTTCCTGTGGCATCCGGTGCTGTAGGTTTCCTGGAGGGCAGGCTCTGTGTCCCCAGTGATGCGTTGGGCAGACCGCACCACCCTCTGGAGAGCCCTGCATTTGCGGGTGGTGCAGTTGCCGTATCGGGCGGTGATACAGCCCGACAGGATACTCTCAATTGTGCATTTGTAAAGGTATGTGAGAGTCTTAGGGGCAAAGACAAACATTTTCAGACTCCTGAGGTTGAAGAGGTGCTGTTGCGCCTTCTTCACCACACTGTCTGTGTGGGTGGACCATTTCAGATTGTCGGTGATGTGTATGCCGAGGAACTTGAAGCTTTTCACCTTCTCCACTGAGGCCCCGTCGATGTGCATGTGGGCGTGCTCCCTTTGCTGTCTCCTGAAGTACATGATCAGCTCCTTCATTTTGTTGACGTTCAGGGAGAGGTTATTTTCCTTGCACCACTCTGCCAGGACCCTCATCTCCTCCCTGTAGGCTGTCTCATCATTGATGGTAATCAGGCCTACTACTGTTGTGTCGTCTGCAAACTTGATCATTGAGTTGGAGGCGTGCGTAGCCACGCAGTCATGGGTGAACAGGGAGTACAGGAGGGGGCTGAGCACGCACCCTTTTGGGGCCTCTGTGTTGAGGATCAGTGGAGGTGTCGTTTCCTACTTTCACTACCTGGGGGTGGCCCGTCAGCAAGTCCAGGATCCAGTTGCACAGGGCGGGGTTCAGACCCAAGGCCCGAGCTTAACGATGAGGGGCTTTGTACAAAACTACCTCCATACTACCATTCAGATGAGTCCCGTGACACTTGTCCTGTGTATGTTTGGTGGGACGTTAATGGAATATTCTCCTAACTCTCAGAAAACTGGAAATAGTTGTCAGAGCAGCATGTTGAACTTGCTAGCTGTTTGCGGTGACATGCATTGAAATGCGTTGTGTTATCATGGCTTTCTTTTGTAATTTATTTTGAATTAACAGACTTATTTCCTAAAACTTGTCAGTACTAAACATCATATTAAGGTGTGGGACATTAATTGTGTGACAATAAATAACTAGAAGGTCTATTTCGCTTCAGCAGTTCGAATTTGTCCGTCCATAATTCAACTGTGGAACATGGCGGCTCTCAACACTTACAATTAAAACCAGCAAATTAATATTTGGAAGTGCAAACTCCTAAAGTGGATACCTATTCAACTAAAGTGGAAAGTCTGGAGAAGACAGACAATGTGACAGTGTGAGCTAAGTTGGAAGGGATAATCAAACTCTAAAATCATTCCCGTAAGTTCAATGTGTGGGTCACAGGACTTGAAACTGGTGTGGAAGCGGGCAACCCAACTTCCTTCATGAACAATCTTTTCTATTAAATGTTCGGGCTGGAGAAGCTGGTCCCATGCCACTGATTAAAATGTTGCACCGCATCGGTCAACTCCACAATGGCTCTCGATGAATGATTGTACGGATCCCCAGCTTTGAAGTCAAGCGGTAAATTGTTCGCCGTGCAGTGGAATCCGGGGGTCTGACCTATGCAGGGAAGAGGATCAGCATCTACCTAGACCTGAGTGCCAAACTGCTAAAACAGAGGGAGACCTACAAGGAGGTGAGATCCCAGCTACGCAAGCTATTCATGAGATGCGGCTTCATCCACCCAGCAAAACCTTCCAGAACACAACACACACGTTTGCCACTGCCAAGGAAGCTCAAGACTTCTTTGAGAAGCACATCAAACCCAACACACAAGGGCACGAGCTGACAGATAGAACCCCATGACTGGCTCATTATTCAGGTATGCTAACCATGCATAATCACGCAGCTTAGCCTATGGCTATGATCCTGCCCTCAGCATAAGATAATGATCAGGACACCCCCTCATGTTTGCATACAAAGAATAATAACACTATTATTGCTGAGCATTGAACTTGCTATAATTATATTGCCTATGGTCCAGGACATTTACACAGTGATGACATCACGCCAATTAATGAACAATGGAAAATATATGGAGGTTTCATATGTACTGTGACTGCTTTCTTGTGTGGCTACAGTACATTGAAAGCATTTTGGGCTGAGTTGGTAGCTATTCCTCTACTATTTATTGTTTAATTCTGTATTTATTACTTGCTACTGGCAAGAAGAGATGGCCAGTCCCATATGGGCTACTACTACACAATTGCTTTTTTGCTTGTGCTTGTTTTTCATCCTGATCTCCCAGGGAGAACTTGCCCTACAGGCAATGATGAATTATTATCAGTGTCGATTTTAGCATGTAAATCTTGGTGGGGCAAACTCCAAAATCATCCTTTTGGGGATGCATGCCAACAAAACCACTATACAACACAACACAACACAACACTAAATAATACATTCATTGGACTGTAACGGTGACAAACAGTTCCCACAAACTGTTAGGGCCTACATAAAGCTGTCCCAACAGCAGAGTCCCAACAGCAGTCCCAACACCTTACCACCGCTACACATGGCTATCAGTGGATCCTTGTCTGGCAGCGAAACAGTTCCTTTTTATCAAGGACGGGGCCAGCAGTGGCAGGCTCACGGAGCTCCTCCAAATGATGGACAGAGGGGGAGAGGGAGCCAGTGCTGAAGGATGGGCTGGACAAATGTTAAGAAAATGTTGAGCAATGTCATAAATTAATGACTTTTCAAATAAGTTACGTTATACACTATGTTGGCTGACAATTTGTTAGTTACGCTATCCTTATGAACCGTATAGCATATCATTACAGCAGTATGTAGTGGTAATATATGTTAGCTAGCTACCTAACGTTAGTTGGCTACTAATACAATGAACTTACCAGTATATGAACTATATGCTATCTAACTACCCAATGTTTATTAACTTGATTATTCACATCATTCTTAGCTTAGCTAAATGGTATAGTCGTTGTGCGTTGTCAATGGACATTGTTAAATTGAGTGCTTCGTAAATTCACTCTGGCTATCTGTTCGGATTTCAGAGCACTCTAATCTGAATGTGCAAGAGCGCAGAATAACTGTTGAATTTACGAACGCTCAACACCTGTTGAATATGACCGGTGTGTATGGGTATTCGAACACAGCTTGGGTACGTGAGTATGTTGATAAAATGTGTATGTATGCTTTGATGGCAGGTTTGAAACCTGTTATCAAAATGGATATTGCGGGGGTAGTGGACCAACATTTTGCATTTGGATGAAATAGTAAAGGAGATTTTGAGAGTGGAATCCAATTCCGCTCACTTGGCAGCCGCGCGTGTGGTTAATATGGTCACAGTGAAGGTCACCCTGTTTTAGATGTGGGGATGTTGGTAATTGGGAAAGTGAGTGTAGCAGGGCAATAGAGCTCGAAATTGGCTAAAATTACATCAGGAAAAGTATTATATATAGTAGGGTAACGGGAAGAATCGAAAGCGATACAGCTACTACCTATGTCTTTGAACATAGGTCCATAACAATACCCGGATAACCTTACATGGCGATGGAAGTGGAGCCGATTTTGGGGTTGGATAATCCTTGCGAGAATCAAAGACAGGACTGAGCACGCCCCCATTCTCATCGACGGGGCTGTAGTGGAACAGGTTGAGAGCTTCAAGTTCCTTGGTGTCCACATCACCAACGAACTATCATGGTCCAAACACACCAAGACAGTCGTGAAGAGGGCACGACAAAGCCTATTCCCCCTCAGGAGACTGAAAAGATTTGGCATGGGTCCTCAGATCCTCAAAAAATTATACAGCTGCACCATCGAGAGCATCCTGACTGGTTGCAACACCGCCTGGTATGGCAACTGCTTGGCCTCCGACCGCAAGGCATTACAGAGGGTAGTGTGTACGGCCCAGTACATCACTGGGGCCAAGCTTCCTGCCATCCAGGACCTCTATACCAGGCGGTGTCAGCGGAAGGCCCTCAAAATTGTCAAAGACTCCAGCCACCCTATTCATAGACTGTTCTCTCTGCTACCGCACGGCAAGCGGTACCGGAGTGCCAAGTCTAAGTCCAAAAGACTTCTCAACAGCTTCTACCCCCAAGCCATAAGACTCCTGAACAGCTAATCATGGCTACCCGGACTATTTGCACTGCCCCCCCCACCCCATCCTTTTTACGCTGCTGCTACTCTGTTAATTATTTATGCATAGTCACTTTAACTCTACCCACATGTACATATTACTTCAACTACCTCAACTAGCCGGTGCCCCCGCACATTGATTCTGCACCGGTACCCCCCTGTATATATAGCCTCCCTACTGTTTTTTTTTTTTACTTCTGCTCTTTTTTTCTCAACACTTTTTTTGTTGTTGTTTTATTTTATTTTTTAAAAATATATGCACTGTTGGTTAAGGGCTGTAAGTAAACATTTCACTGTAATGTCTGCACCTGTTGTATTTGGCGCATGTGACCAATAAAATTTGATTTGATTTGATTTGATTTGATTAGGTAACATATTAAAATTGGCAGTATATATGGGTGAGAGCACGAATGATGTTTTAATAATAGTCCAACTTTGCATCACGCCGCATTAAAACAATCGCCAAAGGGTGTAAATTTGAGGGTTCTGTGTTGGTACAGTATGTAGATCATTTTTTATTGCCGTAAAAAGATGAAGAAACTCATATGCCAGACATCACCACATTAGTAAACTGTTTGGTAGAGAGGGGTCACAAGGCATTATATGGGAAAGTACAACTGTCACGAGAATTTATATCTCTAATTAATCAAACATAATGCTCTGAATAATTCCCAGAGGGTGTAAATTCTCTGGTTTAATCATGAATTAAACAAAGGTCCGCAACCAGCCAGAATGATCTGTATTTTTAATCATGGAGAGCTCTGGCGCCAAAAAACATACATACAGCTTTTATTTCCCTTGACACACAAAGGCACTTTGCTCCGCCCACCTTTAAACCATTTCTTAGTCCCCTTCACCCTAGAATGCGTTCTTAACTGTTTCTAACTTCCCCCCTTTGTTAGTGGGTTGACACTACATTATAACTCTAACACCTCACACATTTATACTGTATTTGGGGTGAAATCCTTTAGTCATTATTCTTAAAATACAAATTAATCTATCAATCCACCCCTTTGACTAAATTTTTTCACACTCAGGATAAATGCATTTACAAGTATGATTAATATCAGAGATTAGTTCTATTTATCTACTTCCAATCATAGGTATTCTTCTTAAGATTTTCCCTATGACCTTCATACGTCAGAACCAATAAACGTTTCATCCAATTGCGGTCTTTCAGGGTCAAAGACCTCGTTATCCCCCAAGCCTGGAGGATCGCATTTCCCACTCTCCTCGTCAGAGTCCGGAGTCGGTCCATCTCTCGTCATTTGGTGAGATACTGCATTCATCAACGCCTTACTCACCAATCCTCGGACACAGGGAACAAAACAACAACCACATAATACAAGAATACTCATACAAACGCTGACTGCCCCTAAGATGGTGGCTGCTATGGTTTTCCATTTACCAAACATGGTATCAAACCACCCTGTCCAAGATGTACCAGCTCCTGAGTTTTCAGCCCATTCTTCACTTAGAGCAGTTAATCCTGCAAGAGCTCTGGTTACCATCCCCTCCGGTGCGGTGTTGCTAGGGTAAAATGTGCAACAATGGCCCCCCACCATTTTACAGACTCCGCCCCGTTCTGCCAGCAACATATCCAGAGCCAACCGATTTTCCCAAGTCATGAGTGAAGTGGCGGATAATTGTTCGGAGATCCCCTTTACTGCAACTCTAGTCTGGTTAATAAATCGTTGTTGGTTGTAATAGATATAATTAATCCAATCCACATTCTTATTTATTGTCACCCACCAGAAAATGTTTGTGGTAAAACCCTCCCATATTTGTTTCATAGCTTTGTATTCGTCTGGAACACCCCTGTGGATGCCTATACCATCTATCCAAATTGGGTTATTTCCTTCCTGACCTACATTTCTTCTCCTCCTGATTATTATTCCTGTCACTGGTCTTTGATTACTAATTCTTACAGGTTGGACCAACAATACTGGGGCACAAGTACCCACCCATCCTTCTGGTCATGTCTGTCGAATGCTCCCTTTGTTAGTACATGCCCACCACACATCAGTCAGAGGGATGGTAAGGTTCATAATTCACATTGATTATCTCCTTACAGCCATCAAAATCACCCAAGTGACGGGTGCCATTTCTATGTCTGTAACACTGGTATTCGCCAGGAGTTAAAGTGAACCCAGGTGGGCTAGCCGAGTAAATCAACTTTGCTAGCCCAATTCCTGTGCAATTGTGCTCTTTTTGATTGGACCCCAGGTCTAATACACAGGGAAACATTTCCTTTGGCATTGGGGCGGTCAACATTGCCGGTCGCCTAATGGAGCATGCATAACAATTGGTCTCCCCCCTCATCCACTTTAACCAGAGATTTTCATCCTGGACTCCCTCTACTTCCCCTTGGTTCCATTCTTGAAAGAGAAAATCTTTCATCGTGGACGGGTTAGTTGAATTGACTCCGTCATCCTTTGACTGATTTACTCGGTCAATCGCTTTTAATGGATTAATGACAGGACCTGGGCCCTCCATCTCTTTCGACTCCACCAAATGTAATCGTAGACAGGTATCGCGTCCGTATTCGTCCGCGCAAGCCCAGTAAGTTCTTTTCATGTCGTCTTTAGTGACCTTTACTATTGTTACTACCATCTCTGTGGGGATGTCTTTATACCTTCTTATCCTCCATCTGGACGTCCAGCCCCCCCCCCCCCCCCGTCTCATATCTCCATCCCCCAGTATGTCTAAACACCTGAGCCCAGGAACAATCCGCCGAGGGAGCTGAACATAAATACAATGGGATTCTATAATCCCACGTTGCTTGCTTACCCGCCCTGATAAAATCCCTAATCCTAATTTTGAATCTTACTCCACACCCTTCTCTGACTCCTATTTTGTAGATCACTCGTCCTTGATGGTCAGTATGTCGGGTCGCTTCCCTTTTATTTCTTAATAATGGTCAGGGCATAGTGTAATTGGTGCGGGGTGGTGGTGGATCTTGACATATCAAGACTATTGCCGAGACTATGATGCAGCTCAGGGTCACCCATATTCCTAAAAACCGCCAACCCTCTCCTGCCCTTAGTCCTTCTGCTTGGTACCACCCCATACTCACACCCTAAGAACACACTACAGTGATGATAGGTCGGGGTAGGAGATCTTCGTTAACAGTACAGTTCTTCGGTACAGTTATTCTCTCCAACTCTGCATGTGTTCAGTGGTGCTTGCATGTGTTCTTACCTTTTTGCAGTGGGTAACGTGGACCCAGGTTGCTCTTTCTGCTATTCTAATGGCAAAGGCAGTGACCCTTAAAGCCTGATAGGGGCCTTCCCAACGGGGCTGCTTCCAGTCTTTCTTCTTTAGGGATTGTATCCACACCCAGTCACCTGGTTGGATAGAGTGGGTTACCCTCTCCTTTAGTTCTCCTGTAGGGCACAACATCTTTGACATACATGTTTGGTTAATGAACAGTCTTCTCATATGTCCTGCCAACGTCCCTTCTACTTCTATATCTGCCTGCTCTAGTCTGCCTAACTCGGGCATTCTATATGGTCTCCCAAACACTTTTTCAAAGGGGGATAACCCATCTTTATCCGGTGTTACCCTAATCGTCATTAATACTATTGGTAGACATTGTACCCAATTTCTTCCTGTACTCATGTGCGTTTTTCTCAGACATGATTTAATAGTCTAATTAGTGCGTTCAATCAAACCTGCTCATTCTGGATGATATGAACAATGTTTCTTCATATTAATATGTAACTTCTGTCCAATATTATCTATCACCTGGTTGGCGAAGTGAGACCCATTGTCGGAATAGATAGTTTCTGGCAATCCAAATCTAGGGATTATTTCCTGACATAAAGCTTTAGCTACTGTTAATGCATCAGCGGAGGGGGTTGGAAAGACTTCTACCCATTTGGTATACTTGTCTATTACAGTCAAACAACATTTTTTCCCTTCACTTCTTGTAAGTTCTATAAAATCAATTTCCAACTGTTAGAATGGATATCTGGCCTGGGGAAATTCCCCTTTTGGTGCTCTCTGCTTTCCTTGATGATTACTTTGTGCACATATAACACACCTAGAACAAAAAATGTTTAAGTAATTTGTTATTCCGTACGCTACAAAGTGCTTTCTAATTATTTCCACCATCCCCCCGGTTGAGACATGGCTTTGCCCATGTATCAAAATTGCTGCATATCTAAACAGAGATTTTGGTAATATAGGTAAATTACCCTGATGCCAAATTTCCCCCTTCTTGACTGCTCCCATTTTCTCCCATCTTGTCACTTCCTTCATTGGTGCTCTCAACTGGCTCTCCATCAGTACTGTTTTATCAATGTTTACCTCTTCTTTCAGATGTAAGTATGTGGGTGCTTGTGGTTTGAGACCTGCCTTCTTCGCTTCCTCATCTGCCTTTCTGTTGCCGTTGCTTATGCTATCTACACCTTTAGTATGAGCATCACATTTACAGATAGCTAACTTCTCTGGTAGGAGTACAGCATCTAAAAGATTCAAAATTAACTGGGCATGTGTAATGGTTTTGCCAGAAGTGGTTACCATTCCCCTGTTTCTCCATTGTGCAGCAAATACGTGTACTGTATTAAATGCATAGGCACTATCGGTGTAAATAGTAATATTTTTCCCTTTACCCAAATGACATGCCCAACTGAGAGCCACTATCTCGGCCTGTTGTGCAGAATAATTTCTAGGTAATGATTCAGCTTCCAAGACGTCGGTCACTGTTACAACTGCATATCCTGTAGCATTCGTACCATGAGGGTTTTTTCTAGATTAACCATCAACAAACATAGTCACTTCCCCATCTACTAAGGCTAGGTCTTTCAAGTCAGATCTTGGCAACACAAGTTTCTCAGTTTCAGTTATACAATCATGTGGGCTGCCATCTATTGCAATAGGAACCAGAGTAGAGGGGTTCAGAGTTGTACACCGTTCAATGGTCAAATTAGGCATATTTAACAGGATTATCATACAAGATAAATGTCAAGCGGGTGACATATAGGCCATCTTATGCTCCAACAACAGTATGGATACTGCATGCGGAACCCTTAGGGTTAAATCGTGGTACAAAACTATTGATGCCGAATCTTGCACCGCCTGAGCTTTAGCTACCACAGACTGTAAACATAGAGGCATTGCTTGTGCTACCTGGTCTAATTTAGATGAATAATATGCAATGGGTTTGTTCTTATCCCCATGTTTTTGAGTCAAGACCAATGTCATATATCCTTCCCTACAGTCCACCGTTTGGGTAAAAGGCCTGTCATATCTAGGAAAAGCTAAGGCTGTTTGGGAAGTGAGCAACTTTTTTATCTCTATAAATTGTTCCTCCGCCTCGGAGTTCCAAATGATTTTATCATGGGCTGCCATTGCCTTCCCATAGATAAGATCACTTAACTTCCCAGTATGCAGTGCATAATGCGGTACCCAAGCTCTACAGTAGTTTATCATCCCCAAAAAGCTCATCATTTGTTTCTTGTTTAACGGTTTTGGCGCTCCAAGTATAGCAGTTTTTCTGGATGAGTTTAACTTTCGCCCCTCCTGAGTTATGGTGTGTCCTAGGTAAATCACCTCACTCTGCCAAAGTTGAAGTTTCTTTTTGCTCACTTTGTGTCCCTGTTCTGCCAGGAAGGTTAACAATTGGATTGTATCCCTTTTACATCCCTCCTGAGTGGGATTAGCTAATAGAATATCATCTACATAAACTAACATTTGGCTTCCTTCCTGAGGTTCAAACTTTCCCAAATTCCTAGTTATAGCCTGGACAAAGATTGTAGGACTTTCCGAGTAGCCTTGTGGCATCCTAGCGTAAGTCCATTACACATGGAGCTCTGGGAATTATATTTCTATTAACCCCCTACAAGTCCATGACCATCCTCCAGTCGGCGCTAGGTGCCGCCTTTTTAACAGGAAATACTGGAGAGTTGCATTGTGCCTCATCTCCAGGAATTATCACCCCTCCCTTAAGTAAATGCTCAAATGTAGGTGTTATCCCTTTTATTGCTTCTGGTTTCATAGGATATTGCTTTTGGTATGGTCTGTGATCGGATCGAGGAACCACTTGTACTGGAGCTACCCCCTTAATTAGTCATAATTTGAACGGAATTGCTGCTAACTCACCCTTCTGTTCCTGAGTTAAGAAAATATATTCCTGTCATTCGTTAAAACTTGTCTCCAGGTGGACCCCGGGCTGGGTTTTTGCTCTCCGATTCAACTTTCTTCTGTATCTTCCAGTGGAGTGGCTATACTGATCCCCATTTGGTGTATTCTGCCAGTCAGTGATGTTTTTCCCCTGTTTTACCCATTTACCTAGTGATAACCATTCCTCTGAAGGTTCTTTCACTAGGGAAACATGGGGGCTCCACCTTTTTCTGTACAGTCTCTGACTCTGTGGTCCCAACTCCACCTCTACAGCTGCACGTTTTTTATCATAGTGAACCCATTTTAACCCAATTGTTCTTTCTGTGGTTTTTAACAATTCTTCCTCATAATCTGGGTTAGGGCCCGGGTGCTCATTACACCATAATGTACAGTGTAAGTCATCTACTGTCATCTTGGTTGATCCAATCACTAAATCATTTGCTAGGTCTATTAGTGATTTCGGTAGGTCTGTAAGTCCCCCTCTTAGCAGATCCTGGCTATACCAATAGCACGGTTCTCCCTCCCCGCTCACTACCATATTATCCCTTACGACATATGCCTTCATACCCCTCAGAGTCGGCTTCACAGCTACGTTCAACTGAGTCATGGCATCCCTTCCTAGTAAATTGACTGGACCCAGGCTTGATACAATTAAGGGTATGCATACCTCTCCCCCTGAATCTTCATGTTGTAAAGTCACAGGGGCCGATAATCGCTCTATAAATTGATGGCCCAAGGCCCATTAATTCTAATTCCTTTGGGCATGTAGGCTGCACAGATCGCTGTGCGACATGCCCCTGTGTCACACAAGAATGTAATACTTTTCCCCAGTATTGTTAAGGTGAGGTATGGTTTCTGTTCTTGCTGCAGAGCCAATTCAATCATTGCCAATTCAAACACTTCACACCCCGTATCAATGGGTTCCTCTGACCCCTCTCCTCCACTATCTGTACTATTATCTTCCCCTTGTTCTAGTCATGCCTCATCTTTCTCTTCCTCTTTACCGGAACTGGGTGATGGATGTCTGTAGGCCCTTTCTCTTTTTCCACCCCGATTATCTTGTTCGCCCCTTCTTTTATTGCCGCAGCTGCGATGGTTATGACCTGTCTTGTTACAGTATTTACACGGGGCCCAACACTCTCTTGCAAAGTGTCCTTCTTTGTTACAGTTAAAGCACTTACTTCATTTCCCATAGGGCAGGAAAGAGCGAGGCCTCTCTCCCCCCTGTTCTGGAGTTCTACCTTTACCAGCTATTTCCCCTAGAGTGGTCATTAAATATTCTGCTCCATTCTGTTCTTTTCTTTCTCTGTCCTGTCTACTATTCTGCTCATGATGGATTGCATATCTCTTGACCTCGGCTAACGAAGTAGATCCCTATCCCACTAAAGTCCTATTAATATTCCTGCTTATTTCTGGTCTCATTCCACTAAGGAATGTTATTTTTAGCTGCTGATGGTACGGATTATCATTTCCCTGCCCCTGGGGAGGCTCAGGTATACCACTATTTGCATTAAATACATTTCTCAGTCTCTCTAAGTATTGGCTGATGGTCTCACTGTCTTCCTGTTTACATTCATGTACTTTGGAGAAGTCAGCATGTCGATGGTAATGTTCCCTCAAATGATTACACAACTCAGTTATTTTCCCAACATATTGCCCATCATCTGCCCATGGCTTCCCCTGAAACCCACTGCCCCCGAACAGCTGCCCAATCTTTCCCAACTAGCGTTCTGACTGCCCTCTCAATTTCCCCTGTGTTTAGCTTAAAGCTTGCTGCTAAACTCTCCAAATCCCTCCTGAATCCCTCTATTCATGTCTTAGGGTGCACCACACCCTCTATAGCTCTTACTACATCCCGCTGTGTCCATGCCCTATACACATCCAGTGTGTCTGGTGCATCCTCCTCCCCAGCTCTTGGGTTTGGCAAGGCTATCAAAGGGTACTGGTCATCCCCTTCCTCATCATCTAAACACTCTTTCTTCCCTGGCTTATTATAGTCTTCTAATCTCTTCAACCCCCTGTGTTTAAACTCTCTATGTTTACATTCTCTAGCTCTTCCTGCCTCTTTCTCCCTGTCCAGTTCTACTCTTAGCCTCCTTATTTCCTCTTTACTTTCCCTGAGTTCTGTAAGTTCTTTCTGTAAAACTTCCCCCTCTTTTTTCTCTTTATTGGCCTCCTTACTCTGCCCCCCCCCCCCCCCCCCCCCTCCGGATATAACCTTTCTGCCCTCTGCTCTGGGTGGGGGGCACTGAAACCTCAATTTTTACTTCATTTTCTCTCTGCATAATTTTTTTTCTGTCCTTCCTCTCTCTTCCGAGCCTCCAAAAGCCATACCCTCGCTGTCTCTAGCCCCTCCCCTCGCTGTTTCTTTAAATCCGTTCCACAGTTTATATGCATCTGCCTAATCATAACCTCTAACTTCTCCACATCGAGATGCCCAATAAATCCATACCTCTTCTCCCAAATGGATCCATAAAACATATTTCTTCGATCCCTTCCTAACATATATCTTTCATCCCCCGTTAATTCTCGGACCTCTTTAGAATATTTATTTCCCATGGTGGATAAATAAGAAATCCCCCCCGTTTAGTAATAATTCAATCCAGAATTATTTTCCTGGGACTTATTATCTGGTGCGACTCTTTAGCCAATGTTTATGATCTGCTTTTGTAATTAACCATTTAAATTATCCAACCCGTAACCCAGAGATTTTTAAAACACCAGTTTCATGAAACGGATGAGACAACCATTTTTTTTCTCACGCGACCTATTTTAGTCCCTTCCTTGAAACAATGATCACGTATTTAGATGGATCATTAGGTCTCACACTTATACAACCTTATACAATATTTTACTAACACTATCCGTAAATAGACAGAGTTAGAGCAAATCCCCATTTGTTTATGACTCTTGACTTGTTTAATGTATCTATCTCACACGATGATAATTATCTCCCTTCCTGTTTATATTGTAAACACTGTACCCCGTACAATCTCAATATTAACTAGTTTATTTTGGTGATGGCCATTCACCTTGAGTCATTTCAGACCCCCTTCCTCCCTTTTAATTATCTTATGAGATTTTGGTAACTATTCTCTGCCCTCCACATGAATTACTATTCTCATACAAGTTCAAATAATTACACCAAAATCCGTGAATAAAAATTACTGACCTTCTCCTTGCAGTTCGGATTTAAATGCTTTTTCAAATCTTGTTAACGTCTTTATCGTTCATAAGATTCATCACTGGCCTGTTTATAACCTTAACGTCGAAGGCCAGGTCTATTCTATACAGATGCTATCTTCCGCCCGTGCACGGTTTTCGGTGTCCTCAGAACGATAAAGACATATTTTGAGATCCGGCTCGAAGGACCATTTGTCACGAGAATTTCTATCTCTAATTAATCAAACTTAATGCTCTGAAGAATCCCCAGAGGGTGTAAATTCTCTGGTTTAATCATGAATTAAACAAAGGTCCGCAACCAGCAAGAATGATCTGTATTTTTAATCACATACAGCTTTTATATCCCTTGACACACAAAGGCACTTTGCTCCGCCCACCTTTAAACCGTTTCTTAGTCCCCTTCACCCTGGAATGCTTTCTCAACAGTTTCTAACTTCCCCCCTCTGTTAGTGGGTTGACACTACATTATAACTCTACCACCTCACACATTTATACTGTATTTGGAGTGAAATCCTTTAGTCATTATTCTTAAAATACAAATTAATCTATCAACAACCAGCGAAACAAGAGAACATATGAGGGTTTTCGATTTCGGAAGTAACGAACCCCTGTAGAATGATCACACCCATTTGTTGGTACGTGTGAAAAGTCGTTTACTGGCCAACAAGCTACACAGTAATGATCAATTAGCTGATATAGCAATTATTGAATCTGAAACAGGGGAATTAATATCATAACCTAAATTAATCAATCAAAGATTATCCCTAATCTGTAAAGAACTGTACACCTCTGATTGTAATTCCACACCAAGCCAGAGGAAGCCACCTCACTGGGAGCCAAAATCTCTCTCAATTAACTCAAAACGGCATTAGATAGCATGAAAAAAGGCAAATCACCTGGATGGGACGGTATTCCTCCAGAGGTCTATTTAAAAATGTTGAATCAATTAGGTTCACTATTGCTCGACATGATTAACACAGCCGTTCACAAAGGTTCATTTGGGAGAGATGTGAATACAGCACTTATTTTGCTTTTATTAAAAAAAGGTAAGGATGCCACCCAGTGTTCTCACTATTGCCTCCCTATCTTTGATAAACACAAATATTAAATGGCTTCTTCTGATAAACAGAATGTCATTATTTTCCTAAATGTTGTCGTCCTACAGTATCTCAAGACTTACTCCCCACGGACCAAAGCAGGTTTGTTAAAAAACGTCTATCCTTGGATAACAACAGCTCCTTGGGCTGTACTATCTCTCGATGCAGAAAAAGCTTTTGATAGACTAGAATGGTCATATCTATGGTCTGTCTTGGAACATATGGGAATTGGCTCCAATTTCATTCATTTGTTTAAAATGCTATATGCCAATCCCTCAACCATAGTTATAACAGGCAATATCTGCTCTGCCCTGTTCAGAATCACTAGAAGCACCAGATAAGGAGAACCAAATTGGCCTTTGCTAGTTTTATTATCCATGGAACCCCTGGCCCAGGCAATTCCTCCATCGAAGGAAATAACACACATTTCCGTAAAATCTACTGATGACTTCATCTCATTATATGCAGAGTATATTTTACTATAGCTAGACAATGTATCTCAATCGCTCCCAGTAGGGCTGATATATAAATTCAGCTTCATCTCAAGTTATAAAATTAATCTTACCAAATCAGCCCTACTGCCTCTCAAGACCCTAATGGATGACTCCATCTCTACTAATGGAATCACAATCGTTTCCCATTTTGGCTATTCGGATAAAGTCATAGTGCTCTTTCAAAATGTATATAGCAAGGTAAACGATTCTGGATAAAATTAACAAACTTACAAAGAGAGAAAGATGTAGGAGGACTATCCCTACCAAACTTTAAATTGTATTTCCAGGCGCTAGCATTTCACCCAATCCTAAATTGGTTTAGACATGATTATTCTACCTCCTGGCTGATTATAGAGAGAAATATGGACTTCACTGGTATATCCCTTAAACAATGTAAACTACGCTTTGGTCCTATTATTGCTCACTCAATTTCTGTTTGGCGCAAAATTGAAAAACAATGTAATTGGGAATCAAAATGCATACCCATACTCCAATATTTCACAATAACAGGGGGCAGCCTTTTGTATCCCCCCAATCGTCCTAATGTGGAATCCGTACCCTTGCTAATATCATGGACCGTAATGGTTTGAGAACATTCCAAGATTTGAAAGCTACGTACACATTACCAGGCAAATCCTTTTTTCTATATTTACAACTTGGTCAGCTATGCTGGCCAATGGAGTCCCTTGGGAAACCCAACTACCGAACCATCCGATGATGGGATTCATAAATAAATTATCTGGCCTCCCGAAAGGACCGATCTCTATTATATATAAACAACTTTTGGAAAGCTCATTCTTAGCTAGAAACTAAATGATTATGGTCCACAGATCTAATTGAATCTGAACAACCCTTTATCTGGAACAGAATATGGAAAAATATGACATTGGCATCCCATAATCCAAACCATCAACTGATACATTTTAAGTTTCTTCACAGACTGTATTTAATACCAAGGAAACATTTTACGATTAACATTTTACATATTCTCCTTAATGGTGTATATTCTGAGAACATTGTAACCACATTCTAGATCAGTTCTGATAGACATTAAGGGAATGTTCCCATAACTTTAACACCATCTCAGAAGGTTTTTGCTAACATAGATAGAATGTTCCCCTAACTAATGGAAAACTGGACACTAAAACATTACGGGAACATTACGGGTAACATTACAAACATTTTCTCTCTCCCTAGAATTGTTAGCTGGGTTATGAATGTCATTGTGGTCCTCTGTAGCTCAGCTGAGAGCACGGCGCTTGTAACGCCAAGGTAGTGGGTTCGATCCCCAGGACCACCCATAGACAAAAATGTATGCACACATGACTGTAAGTCGCTTTGGATAAAAGTGTCTGCTAAATGCCATATTATTTATTATTATATTGTCAGTGTAATGAATAATACAGAAATGTGCTACAAAAGCCTAACATTTATCTCATCATACTATTCTCTTGGACACAAATTGAATCAGATACCTGAACTGTTACACCTCACTCACTGCTGTCTGCATTGTCTGAAACATACTGTGGAAGGGGAAATGGACTGTTTGATTGAATATGAATAAAATTTAATTAGCTGTTTCCCAAAACAGATGTACAAATTTTACTTTTGGGCTCCAAAGGTCAGATGTAAACCCATTACATGGCTTTTGTTCTCCACTGAAATAGTTTTGTAATGTGCATTACCTCCTTCACTTTCTTCCTCTCGTTCATTGCACTTTTATGTATAGCAGGGCTATCGCTCTTTTAATCTCTGTATATATGTAGGCTGTCTGCCCAAAGGCATCAGCATGCTTCAGTTCGGCTGGCGGCTAGCCAAACTACGCAAGGCGAACTGAGCACTCGCATACTCCCTTAAAAACCAATTTGAGATGCCGTAGCCTGTATACACAAGCTTCCTCAAAATAGTCAGAATGAATCTAAGATAACTCTAGAAAAATTGTCATTCATTTTTACATTTTTGCTGAGGACAGCTTAGTCGCGCAATTTCACATCTAACTAAGATGTTTGGTGCAGTATTTCTCAATGGAAAAACGTGCACGAAAAGGAGTCATCTCTCATTCAATGACAACAAATACTTTATTGAAGAATCCCTACTGTTGACCAATCACCGATGAAGGGGCGTAGACTTAGATAAAATGCAGGTTGCCCGAACAGCCCCCAAAAAACTTATATATACACTACCAGTCAAAAGTTTGGACAAACTCATTCAAAGGTTTTTCTTTATTTTTACTATTTTTTACATTGTAGAATAATAGTGAAGACATCAAAACTATGAAATAACACATATGGAATCATGTATTAACCAAAAAAGTGTTAAACAAATCAAAATATATTTTATACAGTGGGGGAAAAAAGTATTTAGTCAGCCACAAATTGTGCAAGTTCTCCCACTTAAAAAGATGAGAGAGGCCTGTAATTTTCATCATAGGTGCACGTCATCTATGACAGACAAAATGAGAATAAAAAATCCAGAAAATCTCATTGTAGGATTTTTTATGAATTTATTTGCAAATTATGGTGGAAAATAAATATTTGGTCACCTACAAACAAGCAAGATTTCTGGCTCTCACAGACCTGTAACTTCTTCTTTAAGAGGCTCCTCTGTCCTCCACTCGTTACCTGTATTAATGGCACCTGTTTGAACTTGTTATCAGTATAAAAGACACCTGTCCACAACCTCAAACAGTCACACTCCAAACTCCACTATGGCCAAGACCAAAGAGCTGTCAAAGGACACCAGAAACAAAATTGTAGACCTGCACCAGGCTGGGAAGACTGAATCTGCAAAAGGTAAGCAGCTTGGTTTGAAGAAATCAACTGTGGGAGTAATTATTAGGAAATGGAAGACATACAAGACCATTGATAATCTCCCTCGATCTGGGGCTCCACGCAAGATATCACCCCGTGTGGTCAAAATGATCACAAGAACGGTGAGCAAAAATCCCAGAACCACACGGGGGGACCTAGTGAATGACCTGCAGAGAGCTGGGACTAAAGTAACAAAGCCTACCATCAGTAACACACTACGCCGCCAGGGACTCAAATACTGCAGTGCAAGACGTGTCCCCCTGCTTAAGCCAGTACATGTCCAGGCCCGTCTGAAGTTTGCTAGAGTGCATTTGGATGATCCAGAAGAGGATTGGGAGAATGTCATATGGTCAGATGAAATCAAAATATAACTTTTTGGTAAAAACTCAACTCGTGGTGTTTGGAGGACAAAGAATGCTGAGTTGCATCCAAAGAACACCATACCTACTGTGAAGCATGGGGCCATGTATCGTGAGATTTTGAGTGAAAACCTCCTTCCATCAGTAAGGGCATTGAAGATGAAACGTGGCTGGGTCTTTCAGCATGACAATGATCCCAAACACACCGCCCGGGCAACGAAGGAGTGGCTTCGTAAGAAGCATTTCAAGGTCCTGGAGTGGCCTAGCCAGTCTCCAGATCTCAACCCCATAGAAAATCTTTGGAGGGAGTTGAAAGTCCGTGTTGCCCAGCGAAAGCCCCAAAACATCACTGCGGAATGGGCCAATATACCAGCAACAGTGTGTGAAAACCTTGTGAAGACTTACAGAAAACGTTTGACCTGTGTCATTGCCAACAAAGGGTATATAACAAAGTATTGAGAAACTTTTGTTATTGACTAAATACTTATTTTCCTCCATAATTTGCAAATAAATTCATAAAAAATCTTACAATGTGATTTTCTGGAAAAAAATATATAATTTTGTCTATCATAGTTGACGTGTACCTATGATGAAAATTACAGGCCTCTCTCATCTTTTTAAGTGGGAGAACTTGCACAATTGGTGGCTGACTAAATACTTTTTTCCCCCCACTGTATATGAGATTCTTCAAATAGCAACCCTTTGCCTTGATGACAGCTTTGCACACTCTTGGCATTCTCTCAACCAGCTTCATGAGGTAGTCACTTGGAATGTATTTCAATTAACAGGTGTGCCTCCTTAAAAGTTAATTTGTGGAATTTATTTCCGTCTTAATGCGTTTGAGCCAATCAGTTGTGTTGTGACAATGTAGGGGGGTATACTGAAGATAGCCCTACTTGGTTAATGACCAAGTCCATATTATGGCAAGAACAGCTCAAATAAGCAAAGAGAAATGACAGTCCATCGTTACTTTAAGACATGAAGGTCAGTCAATACAGAAAATGTCAAGAATTTGAAAGTTTCTTAAAGTACAGTCGCAAAAACCATCAAGCGCTATGGTGAAACTGGCTTTCATGAGGACAGCCACAGGAATGAAAGACCCAGAGTTACCTCTGCTGCAGAGGATACGTTCATTAGAGTCACCAGCCTCAGAAATTGCAGCCCATATAAATGCTTCACAGAGTAACAGACACATCTCAACATCAACTGTTCAGAGGAGACTGTGTGAATCAGGCCTTCATCGTCGAATTGCTGCAAAGAAACCACTACTAAAGGACACCAATAATAATAAGAGACCTGCTTGGGCCAAGAAACACGAGCAATGGACATTAGACCGGTGGAAATTTGTATTTTGGTCTGGAGTCCAAATTGGAGATTTTGGGTTCAAACCGCCGTGTCTTTGTGAGACGCGGTGTGGGTGAACGGATGATCTCCGCATGTGCATTTCCCACCGTAAAGCATGGTTTGGGCTTAATGGGACTATCATTTGTTTTTCAACAGGACAATGACCCAACACACCTCCAGGCTGTGTAAGGGCTATTTTACCAAGAAGGAGAGTGATGGAGTGCTGTATCAGATGACCTGGCCTCCACAATCCCCCGACCTCAACCCAATTGAGATGGTTTGGGATGAGTCGGACCGCAGAGTGAAGGAAAAGCAGCCAATAAGTCCTCAGCATATGTGGGAACTCCTTCAAGACTGTTGGAAAAGCATTCCAGGTGAAGCTGGTTGAGAGCATGCCAAGAGTGTGCAAAGCCGTCATCAAGGCAAAGGGTGGCTATCTGAAGAATCTCAAATATAAAATATATTTTGATTTGTTTAACACTTTTTTGGTTACCACATGATTCCATATGTGTTATTTTTATAGTTTTGATGTCTTCGCTATTATTCTACAATGTAAAACACTGTAAAAATATAAATAAAGAAAAACCCTTGAATGAGTAGGTGTGTCCAAACTATTGACTGTGGTAACCAAGTCAAAACGGGGACCCGAACCAGCGACCTATCAACCACCGGCCCAAGCTCCCAACCGCCAGGCCACCAACCATCCAAAATCCCCCCACAGTTCCCCGAGAACTGCCCCTCAACCATCTGAGACTTCCCCCACAGTCCCCCCCCCCCCCCCCCCCCCCCTAAAAAAAAACCTCTACCTCCATTCCCCCCAAAAAATGTACAGTTTTAGTTGATAATAGTACTACTAGTTATGCAAATAGGATGAAGATCTAATCGTAAGAGCTGAACACAAACTTAGGTTGTTTGCATTACAGCATTATAATGCAATGGCAGCAGAACTGCTTGTGTAATTATTTCCTTTAATCCTAATGAAAGCTGATAGCCAAAGGAGGAGGAAACACTTGCAAACTACATGTAACTGCCAAAATAATGGAATCACTTGAGTAAATTAGGGATTAAAAGTATATTGACAGCATGTGCTTCCACACAGGTGTGGTTCCTGTGTTAATTAAGCAATTAGCATCCCATCATGCTTAGGGTCATGTGTAAAATTGCGTGGCATGCCATTATTTTGGCTACCCTGGCTATGCCCCCATAGGATAGCAATGCCCCCATTCACAGGGCACAAGTGGTCACTGAATGGTTTGATGACCATGAAAACGGTGTAAACCATATGCCATTGCCGTCTCAGTCACCAGATCTCAACCCAATTGAACACTTATGGGAGATTCTGGAGCGGCACCTGATACAGCATTTTCCACCACCATTAACAAAACATTTTCTGTGGAAGAATGGTGTTGCATTCCTTCAATAGAGTTCTAGACACTTGTAGAATCTATGCCAAGGTGCATTGAAGCTGTTCTGGCTCGTGTTGGCCCTATGAAGACACATTATGTTGGTGTTTCCTTTATTTCTCAGCAGTTACCTGTATATCCATAACGATATGGTCTAATTGAGCAATGTGAACTCTGTATGAAGCCACCGTAGACATGCTAGTGCTCAAAGCAGTCATCGGTTCCCGGGGACAGGTCTTTATTAATAAAATAAAAGTTATCTGAATTATCTGAGGCACAGCCGTTGCATCCCTAAAAAGAAAGAGGAAGAGAGACGCACCACCAATGAAAAAATAAGGAAAGCCAAAGAAAGGAAAATAGGCCTTATCACAGCATGGTGCTCTGGGAAATCTCTCAGGGTGTGAAAGGGAACGTGTCAGAGAGATTGTTATTGCAAGTTACAAAGTATTTGCTGTGCTGTCCCTTATCTGAAATGACTCATTCTCCTCTTCGACTCATTACCTGCTATCCGTTGCCATTTTGGAAATGTGGAATATGATGATGTTCTGCTCTCATTATTTATGTCTATAGGCATGTCTACAGCCCAGAGTTTTTCCTGACCAGTGACCTGACTAGGAGTCTAGGACTAGTTATACCTGACTAGTTACAGTTTATAACAATATACCAGAGTTTTTCCTGACTATTTGACCTGACTAGGACTAGTTATACCTGACTACTGGTCAAACTCAAGGTGTCATTTAAAAAAATTCACCCTTCCCTGTACTGTACTGTAAAATAAATTGAACACACTCCCCCTTCATAGAATTATCTCAGAATAATGTTTACAACCACAAATAACAATAACTTTAGCGACCCTGTGTTATAAACGTGGAAATCGACTTTGCCACTTCTGCATGCTTTTGTTGCACAGTCAATGCCACGCAGGGCTACGGGCCAGAAGGTTAAGGGTTCGCCGACCACCACAGATGAGTTCACTCTCCCAGCCTGTTTCATTACTTCACGATCAACGCTAGCTGCAGACAATGATCAACTAGGGGGAAATCAGATGTTCAACATTTTAATGCCAGATTTATAATTATCCTCTTAAGGATCGTACCCTTTTTTTCAATTTTCGCCTAAAATAACATACCCAAATCAAACTGCCTGTAGCTCAGGATCTGAAGCAAGGATATGCATATTATTTTTTATTTACAGTAATACATGTGCTCCTTCTTTTTAGTCTCAATACCCTTGATTGTATGATGGGTTCTGATGACTTCTGCCAGGGGTTCCATGACTAGGGCAAACAGCAGGGGGGAAATGGGACACTTATTGTGTGCCCCTTCCCAGAGCGAAGGGGGCATATGTTGTGCCATTAATCATAATAGTTGCCTTACAGAAGTCTAACCCAGTCTATAAATGTTTTGCAGAGCGAGAAGCGGTTGAGCATGTTGAATAAGTACGGCCACTCTATTCGGTAAAAAGCTTTCTCCGCGTCATGTGAGACAACAACATATTTTAACTGCTTAATTTTAGCATATTGAATTACTCCAAGAAGCCGTCTAACATTAGTATATGATTGGCGTCCATGAACGAAGCCAGTCTTGTCTGGGTTGATAATGGACTGTAGAATAGGATCCAATGTTTTAACTAAGACCTTAGTTTTAACTAACCCATCTGGCCCTGAAGCTTTTCCAGAGGGTAATTCATTGATTGATTCAGCTATTTCCGTACTAGTTATTGACATGTTCAGGATTGAGCAGTCATGCTCTGAGACCTGAAGAAGTTTTAAGCAATCCATATATTTATCTGCAACGTAGTAATTGTCCTCCCGAGTGGCACAGTGGTCTAAGGCACTGCATCACAGTGCAAGTTGTGCCACTAGAGATCCTGGTTCAAATCCAGGCTCTGTTGTAGCTGGCCGTGACCGGGAGACCCATGGGGCGGCGCACAATTGGTCCAGGGTAGGGGAGGGAATGGCCGGCAGGGATGTAGCTCAGTTGGTAGAGCATGGCATTTGCAACGCCAGGGTTGTGGGTTTGATTCCAGTATGAAAAAAATAAATGTATGCACTCACTAACTGTAAGTTGCTCTGGATAAGAGCGTCTGCTAAATGATTTAAATTTAAATATGTAATTCATTGATTTATTTATATAACCAGGTAAGCCAGTTGAGAACAAGTTCTCATTTACAACTGCGATCTGGCCAAGATAAAGCAAAGCAGCGTGATAAAAACAACAACAACACAGAGTTACATATGGAATAAACAAAAACATACAGTCGATAACACAATAGAAAATATAAAATCTATATACAGTGTGTGCAAATGTAGTAAGTTATGGAGGTAAGGCAATAAATAGGCCATAGTGCAAAACAATTACAATTTAGTATTAACACTGGAGTGATAGATGTGCAGAAGATGATGTGCAAATAGAGATACCAGGGTGCAAATGAGCTTAAATAAATAACAATGTAAATAACAATATGGGGATGAGGTAGTTGGGTGGGCTAATTACAGATGGGCTGTGTAAAGGTACAGTGATCGGTAAGCTGCTCTGACAACTGATGCTTAAAGTTAATGAGGGAGATAAGTGTCTCCAGCTTCAGAGATTTTTGTAGTTCGTTCCAGTCATTTGCAGCAGAGAACTAGAAGGAATGGCGGCCAAAGGAGGTGTTGGCTTTGGGGATGACCAGTGAGATATACCTGCTGGAGCGCATACTACGGGTGGGTGTTGCTATGGTGGCTACTTTGAAGAATCTGAAATATAAAATATATTTTGATTATTTTTAACACTTTTTTGGTTACTACATGATTCCATGTGTGTTATTTCATAGTTTTTATTTCTTCACTATTATTCTACAATGTAGAAAATAGTAAAAATAAAGAAAAACCCTTGAATGAGTAGGTGTGTCCAAACTTTTGACTGGTACTGTATATATATATATATATATATATATATATATATATATATATATATATATATATATATGATAGAGAGAGAGAAAAATGAAAGACCTATGTCAAATGAATATGCAACAATTTTAAATACTGCATTAGCAGGAGAAGGAAAAAGTAACATTACCTTCTCCTTCCTCCATACCTTCTGTGTCCCTCTCCCGGTAAATTTCTCAAATCATTTCATCCAAATGTGTATACTTGAAGTTCGATTTAGCTTTAACATTCTTAGTAGGTTTTCCACTAAAATACGTTTTTTTGCTTCTCCTGCTAAAGTTTGTACAACAAAACTAACCAATGCGTAATGTAAACTACCACGCACCATGTCTGATTCATACAAGGAACTAACCGTAATACGCACATCTCTTACAAAATGCCTGTTTGTCGGACAAAGGACCATTACATACAGTGAGGGAAAAAAGTATTTGATCCCCTGCTGATTTTGTACGTTTGCCCACTGACAAAGACATGATCAGTCTATCATTTTAATGGTAGGTTTATTTGAACAGTGAGAGACAGAATAACAACAAAAAAATCCAGAAAAAAATGTTATGAATTGATTTGCATTTTAATGAGGGAAATAAGTATTTGACCCATCTGCAAAACATGACTTAGTACTTGGTCGCAAAACCCTTGCAATCACAGTGGTCAGACGTTTCTTGTGGTTGGCCACCAGGTTTGCACACATCTCAGGAGGGATTTTGTTCCACTCCTCTTTGCAGATCTTCTCCAAGTCGTTAAGGTTTCGAGGCTGACGTTTGGCAACTCGAACCTTCAGCTCCCTCCACAGATCTTCTATGGGATTAAGGTCTGGAGACTGGCTAGGCCACTCCAGGACCTTAATGTGCTTCTTCTTGAGCCACTCCTTTGTTGCCTTGGCCGTGTGTTTTGGGTCATTGTCATGCTGGAATACCCATCCACGACCCATTTTCAATGACCTGGCTGAGGGAAGGAGGTTCTCACCCAAGATTTGACGGTACATGGCCCCGTCCATCGTCCCTTTGATGCGGTGAAGTTGTCCTGTCCCCTTAGCAGAAAAGCACCCCCAAAGCATAATGTTTCCACCTCCATGTTTGACGGTGGTGATGGTGTTCTTGGGGTCATAGGCAGCATTCCTCCTCCATACACGGCGAGTTGAGTTGATGCCAAATAACTTGATTATGGTCTCATCTGACCACAACACATTCACCCAGTTCTCCTCTGAATCATTCAGATGTTCATTGGCAAACTTCAGACGGCCCTGTATATGTGCTTTCTTGAGCAGGGGGACCTTGCGGGCGCTGCAGGATTTCGGCGTAGTGTGTTTTCTTGGTGACTATGGTCCCAGCTGCCTTGAGATCATTGACAAGATCCTCCCGTGTAGTTCTGGGATGATTCCTCACCGTTCTAATGATTATTGCAACTCCACGGGGTGAGATCTTGCATGGAGCCCCAGGCCAAGGGAGATTGACAGTTATTTTGTGTTTCTTCCATTTGCGAATAATCGCACCAACTGTTGTCACCTTCTCACCAAGCTGCTTGGCGATGGTCTTGTAGCCCATTCCAGCCTTGTGTAGGTCTACAATCTTGTCCCTGACATCCTTGGAGAGCTCTTTAGTCTTGGTTATGGTGGAGAGTTTGGAATCTGATTGATTGATTGCTTCTGTGGACAGGTGTCTTTTATACAGGTAACAAGCTGAGATTAGGAGCACTCTCTTTAAGAGTGTGCTCCTAATCTCAGCTCGTTACCTGTATAAAAGATACCTGGGAGCCAGAAATCTTTCTGATTGAGAGGGGGTCAAATACTTATTTCCCTCATTAAAATGCAAATCAATTTATAACATTTATGACATGCGTTCTTCTGGATTTGTTTGTTGTTTTTCTGTCTCTCACTGTTAAAATAAACCTAGACTGATCATTTCTTTGTCAGTGGGCAAACGTACAAAATCAGCAGGGGATCAAATACTTTTTTCACTCACTGTACGCATGTAAAGCCCAGCTCATTGGCTATCTAGCTAGCTATGTTTCAAAACGATAGTTATTGGGCCAAGATACAGTTAATCAAGTGAACACTGCCCGTCTCATTGGTGAGTAATGAGGTCATTGCTTCATATACCAAAACCGGGGGTAGAAGCTGTTAAGAAGCCTTTTGGACCTAGACTTGGCACTCCGGTACCGCTTGATGTGCGGTAGCAGAGAGAACAGTCTAGGGTGGCTGGAGTCTTTGACAATTTTTGGGCCTTCATCTGCACCGCCTGGTATAGAGGTCCTGGATGGCAGGAAGCTTGGCCCCAGTGATGTACTGGGCCGTACGCACTACCCTCTGTAGTGCCTTGGTGATCCAACCAGCTGTTGAACTATTTGAGGATCTGAGGCCATGCCAAATCTTTGTAGTCTCCTGAGGGGGGATAGGCTTTGTCGTGTTCTCTTCATGACTGTCTTGGTGTGTTTGGACCATGATAGTTTGTTGGTGATGTGGACACCAAGGAACTTGAAGCTCTCAACCTGTTCCACTACAGCCCCGTCATTGAGAATGGGGGCGTGCTTTTTTTTTCCTGTAGTCCACAATTATCTCCTTTGTCTTGATCACGTTGAGGGAGAGGTTGGTATCCTGGTACCACACGGCCAGGTCTCTGACCTCCTCCCTATAGGCTGTCTCATCGTTGTCGTTGATCAGGCCTACCACTGTTGTGTCGTCGGCAAACTTAATGATGGTGTTGGAGTCGTGCCTGGCCATGCAGTCATGGGTGAACAGGAAGTACAGGAGGGGCCTGAGCATGCACCCCTGAGGGGCCCCCGTGTTGAGGATCAGCGTGGCAGATGTGTTGTTACCTACCCTTACCACCTAGGGGTGGCCCGTCAGGAATTCCAGGATCCAGTTGCAGAGGGAGGTGTTTAGTCCCAGGGTCCTTAACTTAGTGATGAGCTTTGAGGGCAATATGGTGTTGAATGCTGAGCTGTAGTCAATGAATAGCATTCTCACGTAGGTGTTCCTCTTGTCCAGGTGGGAAAGGGCAGTGTGGAGTGCAATAGAGATTGCATCATCTGTGGATCTGTTGGGGCGGTATGCAAATTGGAGTGGGTCTAGGGTTTCTGGGATAATGGTGTTGATGTGAGCCATGGCCAGCCTTTCAAAGCACTTCATGGCTACAGACATGAGTGCTACGGGTCGGTAGTCATTTAGGCATGTTAATCTTAGTGTTCTTGGGCACAGGTACTATGGTGGTCTGCTTGAAACATGTTGGTATTACAGACTCAGTCAGGGACATGTTGAAAATATCAGTGACATGTTGAAAATGTCAGTGACATGTTGAAAATGTCAGTGAAGACACTTGCCAGTTGGTCAGCGCATGCTCGGAGTACACGTCCTGGTAATCCGTCTGTGTATGTTGACCTGCATAAAAGTCTTACTCACATCGGCTACGGAGAGCATGATCACATAGTCATCTGGAACAGCTGATACTCTCATGCATGCTTCAGTGTTGCTTGCCTCGAAGCGAGTATAGAAGTGATTTAGCTCCTCTGGTAGGCTTGTGTCACTGGGCAGCTCGTGGCTGTGCTTCCCTTTGTAGTCTGTAATGGTTTGCAAGCCTTGCCACATCCGACGAGCGTTGGAGCCGGCGTAGTACGATTCAATCTTAGTCTTGCATTGACTCTTTGCCTGTTTGATGGTTCGTCAGAGGGCATAGCGGGATTTCTTATAAGCGTCCGGGTTAGAGTCCCGCTCCTTGAAAGTGGCAGCTCTACCCTTTAGCTCAGTGTGGATGTCAGGAGGATAGAGTTATGGTCAGATTTGCCAAATGGAGGGAGAGGGAGAGCTTTGTACGCATCTCTGTGTGTGGAGTAAAGGTGGTCTAGCGTTTTTTTTCCTCTGGTTGCACATTTAACATGCTGGTAGAAATTAGGTAGAACGGATTTAAAGTTTCCCTGCGTTAAAGTCCCCGGCCACTAGGAGCGCTGCCTCTGGATGAGCATTTTCCTATTTGCTTATGGCCTTATACAGCTCATTGAGTGCAATCTTAGTGCCAGCATCAGTTTGTGGTGGTAAATAGACAGCTACAAAAGATATAGATGAAAACTCTCTTGGTAAATAGTGTGGTCTACGGCTTATCATGGGATACTCTACCTCAGGCGAGCGAAACCTAGAGACTTCCTTAGTATTAGATTTTCTGCACCAGCTGTTGTTTACAAATATACACAGACCGCCACCCCTTGTCTTGTCTTATCTGAGTCAGCCTGTCACGCCCTGGCTCTGGGGACTCTTATATGTTGAGCCAGGGTGTGGATTTTCGTTGTTTAGTTTTCTATGTTTTTCGGTCTAGTTCGTGTATATCTATGTTGGCCAGGGTGGTTCCCAATCAGAGGCAGCTGGAGCTTGTTGTCTCTGATTGGGGACCATACTTATGCAGCCTGTTGGCACATGTTTATTGTGGGATCTTGTTCCGGAAGGTTTGTGTTCAACCCAGGACTTCACGTATCGTTTGTTTTGGTTCGTGTTGTGTACTGCAATAAAAGAATGTACGCATATCACGCTGCGCCTTGGTCCGCTTCATCCTGTAACGATCGTGACACAGCCGTTCTATCCTGCCGATGTAGCGTATATCCAGCTGTATGTTATCCATGTCGTCATTCAGCCACGACTCGGTGAAACATAAGATATTACAGTTTTTAATGTCCCGTTGGTAGGATAGTCTTGATCGTAGATCATCCAGTTTTTTTGTCCATTGATTGCACTTTGGCCAATAGGACGGATGTTAGTGGCGGTTTATCCACTCGCTAATGTCCCGTTAGTAGGATAACCTTGATCTTATGTTGTCCAATTTATGTTCAATTGATGGAACGTTTGCTAATAGGATTGATGGAAGAGGCAGTTTACAAAACTAGACTACACTATATCTCTGGGACCCTCAGGATGACAAATCAGAGCAAGATTACTGAATGTAAATACATTATTTACCTTCAGATGTGAATGTATCAAACCAGTTGCCTTGATAAAAGTGTTTTGTTGTTGTGCACTATCCTCAAATAATCGCATGGTATTTTTTCGCTGTAATAGCTACTGTAAATTGAACACTGCAGTTAGATTAACAATAATTTAAGCCTTCTGCCCATATAAGACACATATATGCATATAGAGCAACAACTGTCCCATTTACGTGACACGGATCCAGTAGGGTTATATAAAATATATGCAACAAATTTTCCACCAACAGGTTTCTGTGCCAATGCACCACACAACCAATAAACAAAGCATACCGACTTTCGGCACTTCAATATCATGGTTTGCATTTTCAACACCACAATAAATAGACTATGTCAATCTTGACAAATAGAAAATCCATCCCTCCCTACCTTGTAGGCTTGCCCAGTATTGAAGGCTTGGTTTGACTTTTCCGAATGTCATTAAACTTTTTGGTGTTTTGTAACAGATGTCTCTTTCCATTCATCCATTGGCAACTGCACAGTTTGGATTGATTGATTGATTTTATTGCAAAATGCATATACAATTACATAGATAGACACATTACAGAGATAGAGATGAAAAATGCTCAAATTCTTACAAGCTTGTTTGGCTGGTAGCTTATTCTTTAGATGTTTGGGTCTACTGGTGAACCATGATGTGTAGGCATAATTAAAGTGACACTGGACTAGTGCACTTGGCAGAGTCTTTAGGCAGTCTATAGATAGGGTTCCATCCAATAGGCGACAGATTTTCATGTGAATATTCTAAAATCTTCATTAAAACAATATGCCATTTCTTTTTGGAAAATTTGGCACCGGACAACATGACAGAGAAGATTTTAATTTACTGGATATTTGAGAAATGTAATGGACATCCATATGCATTCAAATCCAACCTGGTGCAGCCATCTCCATCAATAAACGAGGGATGTTGGCCAAATCAGCCATATTTAAGTGTCCTTAAAAACAGCATATAACAAATGACAAAAACACTATTCCTTGTGTTTCGATGTGTAGCATATGCAAAACTTTATAGCTTATTTTTAGGGGGAGTGGGGTTTAGGCTACTTTCTGAAAACAATAATTGTCCACCTCACGGTTCAGCTGTCAGAGATTTGATGGCATTGCATGCAAAGGCCTATAGGCTTAAGTCTCCACTGTGTGATATTCATATTTTAATAAATATATATAAAGGAAGAGAAGTTTAGGCCTAACCCCAGAGAGATAGAGATATGCTGGTGGCATGCTACGACACCAACATTAATTTCTTTATGTCAGATGGCTACTGCGTCTGCTATACAGATATAGACATACAGAAGGAGGGTAATTCGTTAATTTACGATCCAAATATTTTGTATAAAGATATGCATTATATTGTTAGATTATAGAAATAACTCTGGTAGACCTGGAACAGTCTTCCTCACCTCAAGTTCAACTGTTGGAGTCAGTTGGAGCGCACTGTCTTCATATCATAGGCCTGCAGTAGCTGAAGCTTAATAATTGCCACTCCATACCAAACCTTCAAAAACGTTTCTAAACTTGATTAGGGTAATATCAAAAGTAAGTCAAAGGGAATATTTCTAGGGAAAATACAAGCACAAGAGCACATTTAAACCAGGGAATAAACATTCACTACCTCCCCTGTGCCCACCCCAAAAAACGCACAATCCTCCCCAAAGCAAAAAGTAAAACGTTTGAACTCCCTCCCCCAGTACATTTCGATCTGTCCCTTACAGGCTATAACAAGGGCCCAGAGTTTTTCCTGGTGTGTTACAAGGTCAGGGTAAAAGTCTTGGCCTAATTATAAAATGACAGATTAATGGATGTGCAGAACTCTGCAACATGATGACACATTACCACCATCATCACTCATTTAAGCAGATGGTCTAATCCAAAGCGATTTACAGGCGCAATTAGGGTTATCGACAGATTTTTTATCTTGACGGCTCTGGGATTCCATCCAGCAACTTTTCGGTTACTGGCCCAATGCTCTTAACTGCTAGGCTACCTGTCACCCTATGATCATATTGGCTAATATGTCCAGTTTGACACTGAAATGTTATACAGGTGTACTATCTTAATTTGATCATTCTGTTGTCGCAGATACTTTTTCTACGCAGCAAGAAGTGCAAATTGTAGTGTAATCAAGGGTTTAAAGGCTTCTAAAGTTTGTAATTTCAGCTTTAAAATGCCAGACTTGATTTATCCTGACTAAAAATGTATCAACCCCTACAAAAATGTCCATCAATAATAATACACATAATAGTTCAAATTTCCTTTGCTGCAGGAAATTTGCCTGTAGCTCAGTTGGTAGAGCATGGCGCTTGCAACGCCAGGGTTGTGGGTTTGATTCCCATGGGTGGGCAGTTTGAAAAATGTATGCACTCACTAACTTTAAGTCGCTCTGGATAAGAGCTTCTGCTAAATGACTAAAATGTAAAAATGAGTGTTGTCCTGCAGTGAGAAACTGTTGAAATTAAGTTAGGATTTCTGTAGGTCAAATACTCACTGACCGCTGTGTGGAAATGAAAGACACTCTTGGGATGCCAATACTGTGAGTGTGTCATGGGCCTCTCACTCCACCGGGTTACCACCTTAATTTTCTTCCACTCTGCTCACCACTCTCTCTACTCAGCCTAACTAGCTCCACCTGTCCCTGCTCTGCTCTGCTCTAATTACTCTGCCAGCTGCGCTGCATTACCCACTACCTCTCCCAGTATTTAAGGCCCTGTCTTTCAGCTCTCCGGTGTCAGATCGTCTGCAAAGCTCACACCCGGAACCTGTTTGCTCGCGCTTCTGGCTCACCCTGGTTTTGTGACCCCGGACCTGCCTGTTTTTTGGATACTCTTCTGCCTCAGGAGATCCAGACCTGCTTCTGCCATTTCGACTCCTGACTACTCTTCAATCCCGGTAACTCTGACCAGCCTTCTGCCTTGCTACTACGTATTTTGGATTTCCCTTGAACTGTACTGCTGCCTTGTTTCATTCCGCCCTGTTGTGTCTGTGTCTCCCCCCCCCAGGACTTCTGGACCACCCACCACCGGCTTCATAGGACGCATCGCTGCCACTGGGGGGGGCACAGACCCAGCACATTGGACGGGATCCCTGTTACCCCTGGAGCCTTCATTCACTCCCTACTTCCCTTTTCCCTTAAGTTTAATAAACTTTCTGGTGTGACGCAATTGTGGTCCTCTGGTCGTCTGTCTGAACCGTGACAGTACGATCTGACCATTATGGACTCAGCGCACACTTTCCCCGACATGGAAACCGATGAGCATGAGCAGCAGTTCCAGCAACAGCAACAACAACTCGCCATGATCATTCAACTCCTCACCAACCTTACCCCAGCCAGTCTGCCCACCAGCCCTGCCCCCGAGTTACCTGCCCCGGTCATTGCAGCCGCTGCTCCGGAACCCAAGATTGGAAACCCCGAGCGGTTCAACGGCGATTCAACCCAGGTCCGGCCATTCCTGACTAGCTGCCGACTTCAGTTCTCCTTGCAGCCAAGGACCTTCGCCACGGAGGGGGCTAAAGTTGGGTATGCCATCACTCACCTGACGGGCCGAGCTCGACTCTGGGGAACAGCAGAGTTCGAACGTCAAACCCCCGCATGTGCAACCTTCGACCTGTTTGCTGAGGAGATGCTGAAGGTGTTTGACCTGGATTCACCCACCGCAGAGGCGTCTCGTGAACTGTTCAGTATTCGACAAGGCAGACGTACAGTCGCAGACCATTCCATCGACTTCCGAACCCTGGCTAGACGAAGTTCTTGGAACACACCATCGTTGGTGGACGCGTTCTTCCATAGTTTGGCTGACTATATCAAGGACGAGTTGGTCTCCCATGAACTGCCTTCCACTCTTGATGAAGCCATCGCACTGACTGTCAGGATCGACAGAAGGATACAGACCCGTCGTCATGAGAGGGGGCGCCAAGGTCCACCTACTACCGGCATTCGGAGAGATCCGACTGGGCTCCTGTCATCTACTGCCACTCACCCAGGTCAGCTTGATCAGTCTGAGCCTATGGAGATTGGGCGAGCCTCTCTCACTCCTGCAGAGCGCCAGCGCCGCTTCACCTCAAACCTCTGCCTCTATTGTGGAGGTGATGGACATCGTGTGGTAACCTGCCCTTTAAAGGGCCGAAGCTCACCGGGCATAGGGGGAGTCCGGTTGAGTTCAATGACCATCCAGTCCTCCGACCGCAAACCCCTGCTGCAAGTTCACCTCCGCCTCTCTGACTCAACTCACACCCTGGCTGCTCTGGTGGATTCTGGCGCCGAAGCCAACATAATGGACATCAAGCTGGCACGCCAACTGGGACTGGAGAACCTCCGTTTGACACCTCCTATTCCTGCCCGGGCACTGGACGGACACTTACTCGGATCGGTCACTCATGTCACGGCCCCGGTCTCGATGGGTCTGTCCGGAAACCATCAAGAAACTATCCAGTTTCACCTGCTCCCCTCTCCAGGCCAACCCCTCATCCTGGGTTACCCATGGCTCCGCCGGCACAACCCTCAGCTCGACTGGGTGACCGGGGTGATCAGGGAGTGGGGAGAGGACTGCCACCGAACCTGCCTGCTTGCTGCCGCACTACCCCCTCGGCCAGTACCTACTAACTCCGCTCCTGACCTCTCCAATGTCCCAGAATGCTACCATGGTCTCAGAGAGGTGTTTAACAAAGCAAGAGCCACATCTCTGCCCCCTCACCGACCGTACGACTGTGCCATCGACCTCCTCCCTGGAACAGCTCCTCCAAAGGGTCGTCTTTATTCGTTGTCTGCTCCTGAAAGAAAGTCCATGGAGGACTACATCAATGGCTCTCTGTCCGCAGGATTAATCCGGTCATCTTCATCTCCTGCTGGTGCTGGCTTCTTCTTTGTGGGGAAGAAGGACGGATCTCTTCGCCCCTGCATCGACTACAGGGGACTCAACGACATCACAGTGAAAAACCGTTACCCTCTGCCTCTGCTCACCTCTGCTTTTGAGTTGCTCCAGGGAGCCACTGTTTTTACCAAGTTGGATCTCAGAAACGCTTACCACCTAGTGCGGATCCGGGAGGGAGATGAATGGAAAACCGCATTCAATACACCAACAGGCCACTACGAGTATCTGGTTATGCCTTTTGGCCTCACCAATGCTCCTGCTGTGTTCCAGGCTCTAGTGAATGATGTACTGCGGGACATGTTAAACAAGTTTGTCTTCGTTTACCTGGATGACATCTTAATCTACTCCAGAAACCTGTCTGAACACACCCGCCATGTCCAGCAAGTCCTTCATCGTCTTCTGGAGAATTCCCTCTACGCCAAGGCAGAGAAATGTGAGTTTCACGTCAAGACAGTGGCCTTCCTGGGGTACATAGTGGCAGAGGGAAGTATCCAAATGGATCCTGCCAAAGTATCAGCAGTCACTTCATGGCCAGTTCCGGAGAACAGAAAGAAGCTGCAACAGTTTCTGGGGTTTGCTAACTTCTATAGGAAGTTTATCCGGAACTACAGTACCGTTGCTGCCCCTCTCACTGCTCTAACCAGCACCAAGCAACCCTTCACCTGGACCCCAGCAGCCGACAAAGCCTTCAGTACCCTCAAGGTGAGGTTCACCTCCGCTCCCATCCTCCAGATGCCTGATGTGGACCGGCAATTCATTGTGGAGGTGGACGCCTCGGATGTGGGAGTTGGTGCTGTGATTTCTCAGTGGGCTGCGGAGGATAGGAAGCTCCATCCCTGTGCCTTTTTCTCACGTCGGTTGTCCCCCTCTGAGTGCAATTACGACATAGGGAACCGTGAGCTGCTGGCTGTGAAGCTTGCCTTGGAGGAGTGGCGTCACTGGCTGGAGGGGTCCACCATTCCATTTCTCGTTTGGACCGATCATAAGAACTTGGAGTACATCCGCACGGCCAAACGGTTGAACTCCAGGCAGTCCCGCTGGGCCCTGTTCTTCACCAGGTTTAATTTCACTCTGTCATACCGGCCTGGATCACGCAACACCAAGCCAGACGCCCTCTCCCGTCAATTCCAGAAGGATGACACCCCCTCCAAGGACCCGGTGTCGATTCTGCCAAGTCCCTGCATCGTTGCAGCTCTGACCTGGGCTGTTGAGGAACAGGTGCTGGAGGCTCTCCGTAACCAGCCAGGTCCCAGCACTTGCCCAGCTGACCGCCTTTTTGTCCCCGAAGACCTGAGGTCCCAGGTCGTTCAGTGGGGACATGACTCCCGCCTAGCTTGTCACCCTGGCTCCACCCGCACTTACAACCTGCTCGCCCAGAGGTTCTGGTGGCCCTCTCTGAGGAAGGATGTACGGGAATTCGTCCAAGCCTGCCCCATCTGCAACCAACACAAGTCGTCCTGCCAGCCCCCAGCCGGATTGCTGCAGCCCCTGCCTGTGCCCAGACGTCCCTGGTCTCACATCGCCCTTGACTTTGTCACGGGGCTGCCCCCTTCAAGTGGCATGACCGTCATTCTCACCATCGTTGACCGTTTCAGCAAGATGGCACACTTCATTCCCCTCCCCAAGCTCCCAACCGCCAAGGAGACCGCCCAGGTGGTCCTGGAACACGTCTTCCGGATCCACGGACTGCCAAAGGATGTAGTTTCTGACCGTGGTCCACAATTCTCCTCCGCTTTTTGGAAGGAGTTCTGTCACCTGCTGGGAGCCACAGTCAGTCTGACTTCCGGATTCCATCCCCAATCCAATGGGCAGTCAGAGCGGGCTAATCAGGAGCTCGAGAAGGCACTGCGATGCATGACTTCACGCAACCCCCACTCCTGGTCGCAGCAATTGACATGGGTGGAGTACGCACACAATTCTCTGACCTGCTCTGCCATCGGTATGTCCCCTTTCCAATGTGTTTATGGATACCAGCCTCCTCTATTTGCCAGCCAGGAAGAGGAGGTTACTTGCCCATCTGCACTTGCTTTTGCCCGTCGATGTCGCCGCACCTGGTCACAAGCCCGAGCCACACTCCTCAGATCCGTTGCCAGCTACACTACCGGGGCCAACCGTCGGAGAATTCCTGCTCCCACCTACCATGTTGGTCAAAGGGTGTGGTTGTCATCGAAGAACCTGCCACTCAGGGTGGAGTCGCAGAAGCTGGCACCTCGGTTCATTGGCCCATTCCCTATCATAAGAGTGATTAGCCCAACTGCTGTCCGGCTCCAACTGCCTAATTCCCTGAGGGTGCACCCCACTTTCCATGTGTCTAAGATTAAGCCCATCCATGAGAGTCCGCTGGTCCCTGCTGCGCCTGGTCCTCCTCCTCCACGGCTCGTCGATGGTGGTCTGGTTTACACCGTCCGCCGCCTGCTTCGGTCCAGACGGAGGGGTAGGGGTCTCCAGTACCTCATTGACTGGGAGGGCTATGGACCTGAGGAAAGGACCTGGGTGCCAGCTAGTCGGATTGTGGATAGGACTCTCATCACCGCTTTCCACCAACGGCATCCTGATCAACCTGCAATCCGTAGGGGCCGCCCCAGAGGGGTCCCTAACCGTCCTGCCCGCTCGGCTTCCTGTCCTGTGCCTGATCCTGTCTCGGGACCTGTCCCATCTCCCGACCACGGCCCTCCGGCTTCCTCCGAGGATGAGGACGTTCACTCGGACCGTTCGGAGGAGTTCTAGCCCTCCTCCGGCTCCCCTCCTCCCGCCCGGCGTGGTGTTGCTCTTGGGACTTCTGGGGCCGTCCCTTGGGGGGGGGGTTCTGTCATGGGCCTCTCACTCCACCGGGTTACCACCTTAATTTTCTTCCACTCTGCTCACCACTCTCTCTACTCAGCCTAACTAGCTCCACCTGTCCCTGCTCTGCTCTGCTCTAATTACTCTGCCAGCTGCGCTGCATTACCCACTACCTCTCCCAGTATTTAAGGCCCTGTCTTTCAGCTCTCCGGTGTCAGATCGTCTGCAAAGCTCACACCCGGAACCTGTTTGCTCGCGCTTCTGGCTCACCCTGGTTTTGTGACCCCGGACCTGCCTGTTTTTTGGATACTCTTCTGCCTCAGGAGATCCAGACCTGCTTCTGCCATTTCGACTCCTGACTACTCTTCAATCCCGGTAACTCTGACCAGCCTTCTGCCTTGCTACTACGTATTTTGGATTTCCCTTGAACTGTACTGCTGCCTTGTTTCATTCCGCCCTGTTGTGTCTGTGTCTCCCCCCCCCAGGACTTCTGGACCACCCACCACCGGCTTCATAGGACGCATCGCTGCCACTGGGGGGGGCACAGACCCAGCACATTGGACGGGATCCCTGTTACCCCTGGAGCCTTCATTCACTCCCTACTTCCCTTTTCCCTTAAGTTTAATAAACTTTCTGGTGTGACGCAATTGTGGTCCTCTGGTCGTCTGTCTGAACCGTGACAGAGTGATGGATATTAGTGAAGTTCAGACTTTATGAACTGAGTGACATGTCCTTACTAGTGAATGCATTCATTTCGCAGAATCATCAGAAATAAGTTATCGGCAGGCCGGAAATGAATGTCAGAAATAAAACAGATTCAAACTCTCAAAAGTATTTAATGAAATACCTGTATAAGATGGTCAAACAGTAAGAGGGAACTCTAATTCCATATGGTATTTCTATCCCTCAGGTTTGTTAGACTTCTTACACAGTCTGCCTTGCTCGAACAGTTAAAAAATATGGTATTTTCATATTCAAAGTTCTTTATGTAATTTGGATGGTAATGTTCATACCAGCAGAAAATAGAATTCTGTATTGCAAACGCATTACCAGACTGCCATTGTTGAGGAATATTATCAATCATAGGTAGTATCCGGGAAATGCACAATGACAGTGTGAGGAAATAGCTATTTTTTTGTGGGTGCTTTCTGAATCATTTTATACACAAATGTGGTCTAGTTTCAGCATTTTGTGTTAACCTCTCTTTGTCATTGTGCATTTCCTAAATACTATGATTATGAAGTGATTTGAAAGGCTAGTTAAGGACCATATCACCTTCACCTTACCCGACACCCTAGACCCACTACAATTCGCATACCGCCCCAACAGATCCACGGATGGTGATGGTAGGCAACAACACCTCCACCACACTGAGAATGCTGTTAATTGACTACAGCTCAGCATTCAACACCATACAAAACAGGCACATGGGGAAAATATACCCCGGCAATACAAAATACACAGAGCTCAACCGAGCTACTTTCTCCTCACATTAAACCATCACCCACAAGGACAACGGGGCAGAGGGATGACTTATACATGTAATAATGAGGGGATATGAACCAGGGGTGTGTAATAGACAAGACAAAACAAATGGAATGATGAGATGTGATGCGGCAGTGGCTAGAAGGCCGGTGACGACGAACGCCGAAGCCTGCCCGAACAAGGAGAGGAGGCAGCTTCGGAGGAAGTCGTGACAGTGGAGCCTTCCTCTCTTTCCTTCCCCGAACAACTCGGCAGAACCGTCTTTGTTTCGGCAACGGTCTTAGTTATGCGACAAGACCGCCCCCTCTAATACAGCCACTGATTACAAAAACAACAACAGTCACAAATTGCCCTGCCCCTTAATCCTGCAAAGCAAAATCGCCAGTGTTCATATCCTGGTGTAAAGCAGTTTTGGTGTTGATGTTGTCATGGGCCTCCCACTCCACCGGGTTACCACCTTAATTTTCTTCCACTCTGCTCACCACTCTCTCTACTCAGCCTAACTAGCTCCACCTGTCCCTGCTCTGCTCTGCTCTAATTACTCTGCCAGCTGCGCTGCATTACCCACTACCTCTCCCAGTATTTAAGGCCCTGTCTTTCAGCTCTCCGGTGTCAGATCGTCTGCAAAGCTCACACCCGGAACCTGTTTGCTCGCGCTTCTGGCTCACCCTGGTTTTGTGACCCCGGACCTGCCTGTTTTTTGGATACTCTTCTGCCTCAGGAGATCCAGACCTGCTTCTGCCATTACGACTCCTGACTACTCTTCAATCCCGGTAACTCTGACCAGCCTTCTGCCTTGCTACTACGTATTTTGGATTTCCCTTGAACTGTACTGCTGCCTTGTTTCATTCCGCCCTGTTGTGTCTGTGTCTCCCCCCCCCAGGACTTCTGGACCACCCACCACCGGCTTCATAGGACGCATCGCTGCCACTGGGGGGGGCACAGACCCAGCACATTGGACGGGATCCCTGTTACCCCTGGAGCCTTCATTCACTCCCTACTTCCCTTTTCCCTTAAGTTTAATAAACTTTCTGGTGTGACGCAATTGTGGTCCTCTGGTCGTCTGTCTGAACCGTGACAGTACGATCTGACCATTATGGACTCAGCGCACACTTTCCCCGACATGGAAACCGATGAGCATGAGCAGCAGTTCCAGCAGCAGCAACAACAACTCGCCATGATCATTCAACTCCTCACCAACCTTACCCCAGCCAGTCTGCCCACCAGCCCTGCCCCCGAGTTACCTGCCCCGGTCATTGCAGCCGCTGCTCCGGAACCCAAGATTGGAAACCTCGAGCGGTTCAACGGCGATTCAACCCAGGTCCGGCCATTCCTGACTAGCTGCCGACTTCAGTTCTCCTTGCAGCCAAGGACCTTCGCCACGGAGGGGGCTAAAGTTGGGTATGCCATCACTCACCTGACGGGCCGAGCTCGACTCTGGGGAACAGCAGAGTTCGAACGTCAAACCCCCGCATGTGCAACCTTCGACCTGTTTGCTGAGGAGATGCTGAAGGTGTTTGACCTGGATTCACCCACCGCAGAGGCGTCTCGTGAACTGTTCAGTATTCGACAAGGCAGACGTACAGTCGCAGACCATTCCATCGACTTCCGAACCCTGGCTAGACGAAGTTCTTGGAACACACCATCGTTGGTGGACGCGTTCTTCCATAGTTTGGCTGACTATATCAAGGACGAGTTGGTCTCCCATGAACTGCCTTCCACTCTTGATGAAGCCATCGCACTGACTGTCAGGATCGACAGAAGGATACAGACCCGTCGTCGTGAGAGGGGGCGCCAAGGTCCACCTACTACCGGCATTCGGAGAGATCCGACTGGGCTCCTGTCATCTACTGCCACTCACCCAGGTCAGCTTGATCAGTCTGAGCCTATGGAGATTGGGCGAGCCTCTCTCACTCCTGCAGAGCGCCAGCGCCGCTTCACCTCAAACCTCTGCCTCTATTGTGGAGGTGATGGACATCGTGTGGTAACCTGCCCTTTAAAGGGCCGAAGCTCACCGGGCATAGGGGGAGTCCGGTTGAGTTCAATGACCATCCAGTCCTCCGACCGCAAACCCCTGCTGCAAGTTCACCTCCGCCTCTCTGACTCAACTCACACCCTGGCTGCTCTGGTGGATTCTGGCGCCGAAGCCAACATAATGGACATCAAGCTGGCACGCCAACTGGGACTGGAGAACCTCCGTTTGACACCTCCTATTCCTGCCCGGGCACTGGACGGACACTTACTCGGATCGGTCACTCATGTCACGGCCCCGGTCTCGATGGGTCTGTCCGGAAACCATCAAGAAACTATCCAGTTTCACCTGCTCCCCTCTCCAGGCCAACCCCTCATCCTGGGTTACCCATGGCTCCGCCGGCACAACCCTCAGCTCGACTGGGTGACCGGGGTGATCAGGGAGTGGGGAGAGGACTGCCACCGAACCTGCCTGCTTGCTGCCGCACTACCCCCTCGGCCAGTACCTACTAACTCCGCTCCTGACCTCTCCAATGTCCCAGAATGCTACCATGGTCTCAGAGAGGTGTTTAACAAAGCAAGAGCCACATCTCTGCCCCCTCACCGACCGTACGACTGTGCCATTGACCTCCTCCCTGGAACAGCTCCTCCAAAGGGTCGTCTTTATTCGTTGTCTGCTCCTGTAAGAAAGTCCATGGAGGACTACATCAATGGCTCTCTGTCCGCAGGATTAATCCGTTCATCTTCATCTCCTGCTGGTGCTGGCTTCTTCTTTGTGGGGAAGAAGGACGGATCTCTTCGCCCCTGCATCGACTACAGGGGACTCAACGACATCACAGTGAAAAACCGTTACCCTCTGCCTCTGCTCACCTCTGCTTTTGAGTTGCTCCAGGGAGCCACTGTTTTTACCAAGTTGGATCTCAGAAACGCTTACCACCTAGTGCGGATCCGGGAGGGAGATGAATGGAAAACCGCATTCAATACACCAACAGGCCACTACGAGTATCTGGTTATGCCTTTTGGCCTCACCAATGCTCCTGCTGTGTTCCAGGCTCTAGTGAATGATGTACTGCGGGACATGTTAAACAAGTTTGTCTTCGTTTACCTGGATGACATCTTAATCTACTCCAGAAACCTGTCTGAACACACCCGCCATGTCCAGCAAGTCCTTCATCGTCTTCTGGAGAATTCCCTCTACGCCAAGGCAGAGAAATGTGAGTTTCACGTCAAGACAGTGGCCTTCCTGGGGTACATAGTGGCAGAGGGAAGTATCCAAATGGATCCTGCCAAAGTATCAGCAGTCACTTCATGGCCAGTTCCGGAGAACAGAAAGAAGCTGCAACAGTTTCTGGGGTTTGCTAACTTCTATAGGAAGTTTATCCGGAACTACAGTACCGTTGCTGCCCCTCTCACTGCTCTAACCAGCACCAAGCAACCCTTCACCTGGACCCCAGCAGCCGACAAAGCCTTCAGTACCCTCAAGGTGAGGTTCACCTCCGCTCCCATCCTCCAGATGCCTGATGTGGACCGGCAATTCATTGTGGAGGTGGACGCCTCGGATGTGGGAGTTGGTGCTGTGATTTCTCAGTGGGCTGCGGAGGATAGGAAGCTCCATCCCTGTGCCTTTTTCTCACGTCGGTTGTCCCCCTCTGAGTGCAATTACGACATAGGGAACCGTGAGCTGCTGGCTGTGAAGCTTGCCTTGGAGGAGTGGCGTCACTGGCTGGAGGGGTCCACCATTCCATTTCTCGTTTGGACCGATCATAAGAACTTGGAGTACATCCGCACGGCCAAACGGTTGAACTCCAGGCAGTCCCGCTGGGCCCTGTTCTTCACCAGGTTTAATTTCACTCTGTCATACCGGCCTGGATCACGCAACACCAAGCCAGACGCCCTCTCCCGTCAATTCCAGAAGGATGACACCCCCTCCAAGGACCCTGTGTCGATTCTGCCAAGTCCCTGCATCGTTGCAGCTCTGACCTGGGCTGTTGAGGAACAGGTGCTGGAGGCTCTCCGTAACCAGCCAGGTCCCAGCACTTGCCCAGCTGACCGCCTTTTTGTCCCCGAAGACCTGAGGTCCCAGGTCGTTCAGTGGGGACATGACTCCCGCCTAGCTTGTCACCCTGGCTCCACCCGCACTTACAACCTGCTCGCCCAGAGGTTCTGGTGGCCCTCTCTGAGGAAGGATGTACGGGAATTCGTCCAAGCCTGCCCCATCTGCAACCAACACAAGTCGTCCTGCCAGCCCCCAGCCGGATTGCTGCAGCCCCTGCCTGTGCCCAGACGTCCCTGGTCTCACATCGCCCTTGACTTTGTCACGGGGCTGCCCCCTTCAAGTGGCATGACCGTCATTCTCACCATCGTTGACCGTTTCAGCAAGATGGCACACTTCATTCCCCTCCCCAAGCTCCCAACCGCCACGGATACCGCCCAGGTGGTCCTGGAACACGTCTTCCGGATCCACGGACTGCCAAAGGATGTAGTTTCTGACCGTGGTCCACAATTCTCCTCCGCTTTTTGGAAGGAGTTCTGTCACCTGCTGGGAGCCACAGTCAGTCTGACTTCCGGATTCCATCCCCAATCCAATGGGCAGTCAGAGCGGGCTAATCAGGAGCTCGAGAAGGCACTGCGATGCATGACTTCATGCAACCCCCACTCCTGGTCGCAGCAATTGACATGGGTGGAGTACGCACACAATTCTCTGACCTGCTCTGCCATCGGTATGTCCCCTTTCCAATGTGTTTATGGATACCAGCCTCCTCTATTTGCCAGCCAGGAAGAGGAGGTTACTTGCCCATCTGCACTTGCTTTTGCCCGTCGATGTCGCCGCACCTGGTCACAAGCCCGAGCCACACTCCTCAGATCCGTTGCCAGCTACACTACCGGGGCCAACCGTCGGAGAATTCCTGCTCCCACCTACCATGTTGGTCAAAGGGTGTGGTTGTCATCGAAGAACCTGCCACTCAGGGTGGAGTCGCAGAAGCTGGCACCTCGGTTCATTGGCCCATTCCCTATCATAAGAGTGATTAGCCCAACTGCTGTCCGGCTCCAACTGCCTAATTCCCTGAGGGTGCACCCCACTTTCCATGTGTCTAAGATTAAGCCCATCCATGAGAGTCCGCTGGTCCCTGCTGCGCCTGGTCCTCCTCCTCCACGGCTCGTCGATGGTGGTCTGGTTTACACCGTCCGCCGCCTGCTTCGGTCCAGACGGAGGGGTAGGGGTCTCCAGTACCTCATTGACTGGGAGGGCTATGGACCTGAGGAAAGGACCTGGGTGCCAGCTAGTCGGATTGTGGATAGGACTCTCATCACCGCTTTCCACCAACGGCATCCTGATCAACCTGCTATCCGTAGGGGCCGCCCCAGAGGGGTCCCTAACCGTCCTGCCCGCTCGGCTTCCTGTCCTGTGCCTGATCCTGTCTCGGGACCTGTCCCATCTCCCGACCACGGCCCTCCGGCTTCCTCCGAGGATGAGGACGTTCACTCGGACCGTTCGGAGGAGTTCTAGCCCTCCTCCGGCTCCCCTCCTCCCGCCCGGCGTGGTGTTGCTCTTGGGACTTCTGGGGCCGTCCCTTGGGGGGGGGGTTCTGTCATGGGCCTCCCACTCCACCGGGTTACCACCTTAATTTTCTTCCACTCTGCTCACCACTCTCTCTACTCAGCCTAACTAGCTCCACCTGTCCCTGCTCTGCTCTGCTCTAATTACTCTGCCAGCTGCGCTGCATTACCCACTACCTCTCCCAGTATTTAAGGCCCTGTCTTTCAGCTCTCCGGTGTCAGATCGTCTGCAAAGCTCACACCCGGAACCTGTTTGCTCGCGCTTCTGGCTCACCCTGGTTTTGTGACCCCGGACCTGCCTGTTTTTTGGATACTCTTCTGCCTCAGGAGATCCAGACCTGCTTCTGCCATTACGACTCCTGACTACTCTTCAATCCCGGTAACTCTGACCAGCCTTCTGCCTTGCTACTACGTATTTTGGATTTCCCTTGAACTGTACTGCTGCCTTGTTTCATTCCGCCCTGTTGTGTCTGTGTCTCCCCCCCCCAGGACTTCTGGACCACCCACCACCGGCTTCATAGGACGCATCGCTGCCACTGGGGGGGGCACAGACCCAGCACATTGGACGGGATCCCTGTTACCCCTGGAGCCTTCATTCACTCCCTACTTCCCTTTTCCCTTAAGTTTAATAAACTTTCTGGTGTGACGCAATTGTGGTCCTCTGGTCGTCTGTCTGAACCGTGACAGATGTGGTGTTAATTTGTGTTACTATGAACAGACTGAACGCCAGGTGTTGTTGGTTTTTAAGCTGCTGTAAAAAAAAACTGTTGTTCAATCGGGGAGTTGCCTGTGTTCTACACTGGCAGTGTTCAACTGTTTATCCGGGGATTCTACAGTGCCTGTGCGTCAGATATCACCCCAAAAAAATTATTTGCCGTCACCTCCGTATTCATGTTGTCTGGAATTTCGCTTAGCTACAATGGTACGTTTTAAGTGGTTGAACTTGTACATATTTTATTTTAGCTTTGCCAGTTAAATTAGGGAGCTTGCAATAGTTAGGCAATTAGCTATAACAGTAGGTTAATAGTGTCCTTTCAATGCTTCGCCGACATGTCCAAACAAGCTAGCTAGTTGCTAGCTAAATTAGCTAGCTAACTTGTGATTCTGTCAGGGTGGTAAAACTCCATAATACACCTCATAAGTCAAATTATCGTAGTGATAAAATGTTGGGGAACAAGTATAATTCATGTGAAGAAGGTAGTGAAATATTTTATGTGGTATTTTTGTAAAACCCGGAGATTGAGTTCCCGCCAGTCGGCACATCATAGAGAAATTGTGCACAACTTTATTGCGGAACCCGCGTGAAGTGGTGTTGGTTATGTGTAGCTAGCTAGCTAATTTAACATGCTGCATGTTAGGGTCCCGTGTAGCTCAGTTGGTTGAGCTTGCAATGCCAGGGTTGTGGGTTTGATTCCCATGGGGGGCCAGTATGAAAAAATGTATGCAATGGAAAAAAGCATGACATACCTCAAAATTCATGCAATTCTAGTAACAAAATGTTGGGAAACAAGTATAATACGTGAACAATGTAGAGAAATGTTTTAGGTGCTATTTTTCCATATAAAAACAGAGAATGTCTGGTAGCAATGTAGCTAGCGAGCAAGATTAAAAGTCATATTTACGAAAATATGAGCATGTATTAGTGGTCATAGTCTAGTGCCCTCAAACTCAACTCTGGACCACAAAGCCAGTTCCATAGCTTTTTTAAAATTGTTTCTATATTAGTCAGGGACTATTTAGACCTGGGACACCAGGTGGGTGCAAATAATTATCAGGAAGAACAGAACCAGCAGCCTCTGGACATCATAGGGTAAGAGTTGAATACCCCTGGTCTAGTGTTTGGTGACAATATGTTTAGGAGCACAGTGCTCATGCAGTCAAATTATTCCAGCCTTTGAGGAAAGGAAAATAACAGTTAGCTAACTTGCTTGCTAGCTAACCTTAGTGTTCTTTCATGCAATAATGTAAAATGGCGGAGCCCAGTAAAGAAACATGGTTCTAGAACCAAGCTAGCCCAAATGTCCACCAGATGGTACTATTAATCCTGACGTTGTTTGTTCATCTGGAGCGCAAACAACGTCAAAATTAATAAAAACTGTAACATAGATGCTCAGAATAAATTAGAGGAAAAACAAAAAGAAATGGAGAAACTTATTCAAGAAAGATCAAGTGTAATGTATTATAAAAATTAAGCAAACTGGATGGAATATGGGGAAAAATGCACAACATTATTTTTTAATCTTCAACATAGGAATGCTACCAAAAAGAACTTAATGAAACTAGTTACAATTGATGTAGTCACCCATAATTCACCAAATGATATTTTGAAGGAAGAAACAAAGTACTTTAAGCATAAGTTTTCTTTTCAGTCGCCTCCATCTCCTCTAACTGAAGCTAATTGTAGAGATTTTTTTTCTATTGATAATGACAATTAACAGCCACACAGAAAGACTCATGTGAAGGTGAAATTACAGAGGAGGAACTTCTGGATGCAATTAAAGACTTTAAGTCTGGGAAAACTCCAGGCTTGGATGGCATACCAGTCGAGGTACAGTGGGGAAAAAAAGTATTTAGTCAGCCACCAATTGTGCAAGTTCTCCCACTTAAAAAGATGAGAGAGGCCTGTAATTTGCAACATAGGTACACGTCAACTATGACAGACAAATTGAGAATTTTTTTCCAGAAAATCACATTGTAGGATTTTTAATGAATTTATTTGCAAATTATGGTGGAAAATAAGTATTTGGTCACCTACAAACAAGCAAGATTTCTGGCTCTCACAGACCTGTAACTTCTTCTTTAAGAGGCTCCTCTGTCCTCCACTCGTTACCTGTATTATTGGCACCTGTTTGAACTTGTTATCAGTATAAAAGACACCTGTCCACAACCTCAAACAGTCACACTCCAAACTCCACTATGGCCAAGACCAAAGAGCTGTCAAAGGACACCAGAAACAAAATTGTAGACCTGCAACAGGCTGGAAAGACTGAATCTGCAATAGGTAAGCAGCTTGGTTTGAAGAAATCAACTGTAGGAGCAATTATTAGGAAATGGAAGACATACAAGACCACTGATAATCTCCCTTGATCTGGGGCTCCACGCTAGATCTCACCCCGTGGGGTCAAAATGATCACAAGAACGGTGAGCAAAAATCCCAGAACCACACGGGGGGACCTAGTGAATGACCTGCAGAGAGCTGGGACCAAAGTAAATAAGCCTACCATCAGTAACACACTACGCCGCCAGGGACTCAAATCCTGCAGTGCCAGACGTGCCCTGCTTAAGCCAGTACATGTCCAGGCCCGTCTGAAGTTTGCTAGAGTGCATTTGGATGATCCAGAAGAGGATTGGGAGAATGTCATATGGTCAGATGAAACCAAAATAGAACTTTTTGGTACAAACTCAACTCGTCGTGTTTGGAGGACAAAGAATGCTGAGTTGCATCCAAAGAACACCATACCTACTGTGAAGCATGGGGGTGGAAACATCATGCTTTGGGTCTGTTTCTCTTCAAAGGGACCAGGACGACTGATCCGTGTAAAGGAAAGAATGAATGGGGCCATGTATCGTGAGATTTTGAGTGAAAACCTCCTTCCATCAGCAAGGGCATTGAAGATGAAACGTGGCTGGGTCTTTCAGCATGACAATGATCCCAAACACACCGCCCGGGCAACAAAGGAGTGGCTTCAAAAGAAGCATTTCAAGGTCCTGGAGTGGCTTAGCCAGTCTCCAGATCTCAACCCCATAGAAAATCTTTGAAGGGAGTTGAAAGTCCGTGTTGCCCAGCGACAGCCCCAAAACATCACTGCTCTAGAGGAGATCTGCATGGAGGAATGGGCCAAAATACCAGCAACAGTGTGTGAAAACCTTGTGAAGACTTACAGAAAACGCTTGACCTGTGTCATTGCCAACAAAGGGTATATAACAAAGTATTGAGAAACGTTTGTTATTGACCAAATACTTATTTTCCACCATAATTTGCTAATAAATTAATAAAAAATCCTACAATGTGATTTTCTGGATTTTTTTTCCTCATTTTGTCTGTCATAGTTGACGTGTACCTATGATAAAAATTACAGACCACTACATGCTTTGTAAGTAGGAAAACCTGCAAAATCGGCAATGTATCAAATACTTGTTCTCCCCACTGTATATATATAAATAATATAATTATTGTAAAATTAACTGTGTCCATAAGGTGTAGATAGTAAGTATAGACCGGAAGTAGAGGCCTGGGCATTGTTGTTCACTAATTTAGTAGGGAAAGGATGACGGGGTTGAAAAGTAATAAAGGGGAGTATATATATATATAAAACATGGGGGATTGGAAGTGATGCAGACAATTATATAATATATAATATTAAGCTGATCCATCCCCCCCCCGAAAAAAAAAGAAAAAAAGTCAGGATTAATAGCGACATCTGGTGGACACTTGGGCTAGAACCGAGCATGCCTTGTGCTTTTCAATCAACGTATTTGCAGCAGTGAGTTAGTTTAATTGTGTTAATTAATAAAGGCTAAAGTGTAAAATGGTAAATGCATATGTAGCCTAAATGATTTAACTGAACAAGTGAATACTTACGATATTACAGAAGTAACATGGTGCCTTGTAGGACAGTTGTTTTATTGCACTAAAGGTTTTGGTCGTTCTGCATTTACTGTGGAGCTGTATACATTTCCTGCACTTGAGGTTGTGTAAAAAAATTATGGATTTAATGTTATTATTAATACTTAGCTACTTGAAATTAAATATTTGACACAGTTAGTTTAGCTGACTTTGGTCTACTATACTACTTAATTAACCTTTCATTGTTTTGCAGTAGGCCTACTTTTCAAGGCTGCGGTGTGAGGGGCCCTGATTCAACTACCAACCCTGAGAGAACCAGTTGGTAAGTCATTCAACTTCATCGATGGATAACATTATACGACAGAAATGTCTTATAGAATATGTTTGGGATTTTCCCTGTTTTAGTTAGACGGTTCCTTCTCCTGGCCACTTAATAAAGGCACAATCCTTAACTCAGTAACAATGCTCTGATTGGTGTCAAAAGATGACACATTGCCCTCATAAAATGTATATTATATTAGCTTATCTGATATATTATTGACAGTAAGCAATAATTGCAGGTACACTATCAACCTTACATGGAACAGCTTTAGCATTCAAAATGGAAGGACATGGAACTGAGGTGAGTTGAAATGCACACATTGGGGATCATGAGCTGAGGATTTTCCTCATTTGCATGTTGTAGAATGGTTACTTGCCCTGAAAGTAGTAGCCTATGTGCAAAGAGAAGCTAAATCAAATCATTGTTCAGATTTGTTTTGATAGCTACTACTAACATAAGCTTATTTCAGCCACAACTAGCAAAATACAGTGTTTGTCTGACACGTTAGTGTACTAAAACAAATATGTAAGAATGCTGACATCAAGATTGCAAATTTGATCTAATCGACTGATACGGTTCTATCATAATTTAGGCTATTGCCATGAGTACTACAAATATTTTTCATTATAGACTGGTGTTGAAACCAGAACCACAATGATGATTCCAGTGCAGTATCGTGACAAAAAAATATATCAAACTTCATGACAATTGGTGAGTTTTCAAAGTAAATATTTTTGGATGATTTCTTGTATTTGTGGATATTTTGTTAATAGATGAAGATCCTAAACTATGTTTCATAAGTACTGTGGCTGTACGCGACCACAGACAGAACAATGACCCAGACGTTTCACCGGAAGCATAAATCTGAAGCCTCCAGTACACGTTTCCCATCCTCGCCAAATATGCTGGTGAGAGGAAGCCCGGTGGCCAGGCAATGGGAGAGTATCGAGCGAGATGGAACTGGGACGGCATTCTGCCGATTTTCTCATCAATGAAACATTTGATCTCAATACTGTTTTCTGTTCTCAAAACTACAATATGTTACGAACAGAGTGGACAAAGTTTTGTAGACTTTACCTTTTACCAAAGTTTCAAAAAATTGTGTTGTTTAGAAGGAGTGCAAGGGCAAATTTAGTAACATATTGCCATTCTCTAACAGAAATATGCTAATTCATGCTAGAAAGCGCCAATAGGATCTTGCTAGCTCGTGCTGGGCTCTGCCCACCTCCTTGCTTGTGCTGCGCACTGGAAATGACAGCTTGTGGACTATGTTGGGTTAGTTATAAAAAATATATTTTTCATTTTCCAGTGAAACTGAAGTTTTCTATTTCTGACGAAACCAACCTAAATGTGACTGATACAACTGGCACAGAAGTAGACAAGGATGTATTTGCCGATCTTCTGATCGTCAAGAAGGACGTATGTTTCATCGTCCACAAAAGATAATGGTAAGTAAAAAGAAACGTATGAGTTGCTGTTAAAGTAGCCTAGTCTTTATATACATATACTGTATGTATTTACTGTTGTGTTGTTTCAGAGATGCCCCTCGCCCAGTCCTCGCCCATCTTGACAGATACAATGTCAATGTCAAGTAGATCTAGTTGTGAGCGTAACTTCAACAGTTCAGCCAGCACTCCGAAAACAAGAGTACATTTTGGCAAAAGAGGTTAGTTCACTCATTGTTGTCAGCCTATTTTCAGGGAAAGTAGCTATCGGCTGCTTGATTTGTTGCTAGAAATCTCATTTGCATTTCTATTCAGATGGTAAAATTACTCTTGCCACCAAACCGGGGGTGCAGAAGTGATAAAGGAATATGAAGACACAGGAACAATCTCATCGGCCACCAGAATAAAAATTATCAACATACTGGTTGGAAACATGATAGAACTTGAGCGGTACGTTTTTGAATATATTATTGAAAGATGTTATTTTGCTTGGTATGTACCACAAATACAACTCAACATCATTTCTCCATTTGCCTTGACTGCAGTTGACTGACCAAAACAGTTTATCCATAAAACACACTGAGATGGAGTCTGAGAAGCTGGTTATATACTCAGTCCCCCTCCAATACAGCCACTGATTACCAAAACAACAACAGTCACAAATTGCCCTGTCCCTTAATCCTGGTGGATGTGTCAACAATTATGCAAGTTCTGACCAGTCAGCAGTTCACACCCCAAGTAGGCAACTGAGAAGACCAGATGGTTTGGGATGAGTTGGAACGCAGAGTGAAGGAAAAGCAGCCAACAAGTGCTCAGCATATGTGGGAACTCCTTCAAGACTGTTGGAAAAGCATTCCAGGTGAAGCTGGTTGTGAGAATGCAAAGAGTGTGGTTACTACATGATTCCATATGTGTTATTTCATAGTTTTGATATCTTCACTACTATTCTACAATGTAGAAAATAGTACAAATTAAGAAAAACCCTTGAATGAGTAGGTGTGTCCAAACTTTTGACTCGTACTGTATATATATGTACACTACCGTTCAAAAGTTTGGGGTCACTTAGACATTTCCTTGTTTTCGAAAGAAAAGCAAAAAAATGTGTCCATTAAAATAACACAAAATTGATCAGAAATACAGTGTAGAAATTGTTAATGTTATAAATGGCTATTGTACTTGGAAACGGCTGATTTTTTATGGAATATCTACATAGACGTATAGAGTCCCATTATCAGCAACCATCAGTCCTGTGTTCCAATGGCACGTTGTGTTTGCTAATCCAAGTTTATCATTTTAAAAGGCTAATTGATCATTAGAAAACACTTTTGCAATTATGTTAGCACAGCTGAAAACTGTTGTGCTGATTAAAGAAGCAATAAAACTGGCCTTCTTGAGACTAGTTGAGTATCTGGAGCATCAGCAATTGTGGGTTGGATTACAGAATCGAAATGGCCAGAAACAAATACCTTTCTTCTGAAACTCGTCAGTCTATTCTTGTTCTGAGAAATGAAGGCTATTCCATGCGAGAAATTGCCAAGAAACTGAAGATCTCGTACAACGCTGTGTACTACTCCCTTCACAGAACAGCGCAAAATGGCTCTAACCAGAATAGAAAGAGGAGTGGGAGGCCCCGGTGCACAACTGAGCAAGAGGACAAATACATTAGAGTGTCTAGTTTGAGAAACAGACGCCTCACAGGTCCTCAACTGGCAGCTTCATGAAATAGTCCCCGTAAAACACCAGTCTCAACATCAACAGTGAAGAGGCGACTCCGGGATGCTGACCTTCTAGGCAGAGTTGCAAAGAAAAAGCCATATCTCAGACTGGCCAATAAAAAGAAAATATTAAGACAGGCAGTCTGAGATATGGCTTTTTCTTTGCAACTTACAAAGTTATGTCCTGAATGTGACCAGTTTATTTTTTGGATGCAATGTTCAGACATTCACAGAAGTAGCGACAGCATACACGGGGGCCAGTATGGGAGAAAAAAATGTATGCACTCACTAACTGTAAGTCGCTCTGGATAAGAGCATCTGCTAAATGACTAAAATGTAAATGTAAATATATTTTTTGCAGTATGCATGTTGAAGGGGGTGTGTTGTCTACGTTCATTCACTTCCCTTTATTCACTTCCGGAAGTTTACTTGAAAGATAAGTGAACCATTCCTTCACCTCATTATAACATCTTTGGTATGACAGATGTTTACGTGACACCCAGAATGCATTGTATAATGTCAACAAACATGGCGCCACACATAACTGGCAATTAGCTTAGAATTAGCTTATTATAATCAGTACAACAAAATACCAAAAATTCCATTACAATCTATGCAATAATCGGAATGCATTATTTGTCACCAGTACTTGAAAACATGTGAATAAAACTGTAAATACATTATGCTCCATACATACATACATACATATATACATACATACATACATACATACATACATACATACTGTATGCTAGAGTAACGACAACACGATATACAGAAAATAAGGCACTTACTTTGATAGGAATGCACACTCCAAAATTATTATTTGTAAGGAAAACAACAATGCAACAATGCGAGTGCCAGCCAGAAAATGTGCCAGTTCGTGCAAGACTGCGGAAATGTCTGCATACATGATGTGCGGAAAAAATGGGGAAGGGCTCTCCTCGAAGAGGGAAGTTTGACCGGCTCAGTAATGCCTCACACACACTGAAATGGGCTACTTCTATGTGAATTAACGATGAGGCGGAAAACACCTCAATTCAAACTGTTGTTAGAAAATACAACTTGTTAGAAATTATTTTGAAATTGACAAGTTGAAACATAGCCTATAGAAAATTAGCAGGCAGAGCGTGTGAACTGTCCTGACAGACAAGTTCCTTACTTTTTCCCCCTTCCACTTGCAACTTCCATTTTTGCGGTAACGCTGCAATTAGTTGGTTGCAATTTTGGGTAGAGCAGACATTTCCATATATTTTTGTTAGCTGCATGTGTGACATAACTCCACCAGTCCTTTTTATGATATAATTTACAAAGACTATACTTTTTAAAAATGTTTTATCAAAAAATTTTTTTTATCAATTAGTATATTTGAGTTTAACCACAATATGTGTTGTATTAATTGTTCTGTCTTTTCTGGTGGATTAAACTGAAATTGCAACCAACTTTCTATGGCTTGTTTTAAAAACAGCGATATTTTGGAGATTATTTCATTTTCAAATAACCGAAAATGAGAGGTTGTAATCTGAATAAAGGGAAAAAGGCCATTCTTGAACATGGGGTGAGACATTCTTACTAATTTAATAGAAAATCAGTTTGGATTCAACTTTTCTATGACAGACGCCTTTAGTGAGAGGTCTAATGCTTTATTATTTAATCATTTCTGCCCTCCGAATTCATATTCATTATACAAATAGACCCTCTTAATGTTGTCTGGCTTTTTTGCTTATATAAAGTAAGGCGTAGACAAGCGTAGACAAGACCATAAGCAAATAGGTAAACTGTTAATCAGGGTGATTTTTCAACAAATAGACTGGTATTTTCCTTTCCATGGTAGCAAGATCTTATCTTTTTTTGCTAACTTTCTATAAAAATGTATTGGAGTGAGATCATTTATTTATTTTGGGATATGTATACCGAATATGTCCACATCACCATCAGACCATTTTATTGGTAAACTACATTGTAATGTAAACGTAAAAAAAAAAAATTGTGATCCAATACGTAATATAGTACACTTATCATAATTTGGTTGTAATCCAGAGAGGTTAGAAAAAGTATCAAATCAAATCACATTTTATTTGTCACGTGCCGAATACAACAGGTGTAGACCTTACGGTGAAATGCTTACTTACAAGCCCTTAACCAACAATGCAGTTCAAGAAATAGAGTTAATAAAATATTTACTAAATAAACTAAAGTAAAAAATGAAATGAAAAGTAACTGTCACGACTTCCTCCGAAGCTGCCTCCTCTCCTGGTTCAGGCAGGCTTCGGCGTTCGTCGTCACCGGCCTTCTAGCCACTGCCGCTCCTCATCTCATCATTCCATTTGTTTTGTCTTGTTTATTACACACACCTGATTCATATCCCCTCATTAGTACGTGTATAAGTGTTCCCTCTGCCCCCTTATCCTTGTGGGTGATTGTTTATTGTGAGGAGAGTGTAGCTCGGTTGAGCTCCGTGTATTTTGTATTGCCGGGGTGTATTTTCCCTGTGTGCCTGTTTGGTTCCAGTGCGCCTGTTTTGCGCGCTGGACTGTTTGACGCATTTCTGCGTAACTCAGTATTCCGGAATAAACTCTGTATTCTGTGATTTACCTTCCTGCGCCTGACTCCATCAAATCATAATCACAGAATCACCCACCCGACCATGGAGTCAGCAGGAGAGGAGCGCATGCCAGGAGTTGTGGCACGGGTCCAGGAGCATTCGACGATGCTAGCCAGCTTGGGAGAAGCGATGGATCGGGTTCTCCAGGTCGTCCAACGCCTGGAGAGGAGAGGACCTAATATGTCGGGACCAGCTGGGCGACCGGATCCAGCCACCCACATCCCAGCACCCAGAGGGATCCATGTATCCCGACCACAGGATTTCGACGGGACAGCTGCTCTCTGCCAGGGATTCCTCCTCCAACTGGAGCTCTACTATTTCAGCATCAGCCTGGCCCCATCGGAGCGGAAGAAGGTGTCCGCCCTCGTCTCCTGCCTCTCGGGGAGAGCCCTGGAGAGGGCCAACGTGGTCTGGAATGAAGGAGGAGCCGCGTTGGACAACTATGGGGAGTTCGCTCGCCTCTTTCAGGTTGTCTTCGATCATCCGCCCGAGGAACAAGAAAGGCGGGAGAGTGGCTGGTCCAACTGAGGCAGGGGACAAGGACCGCACAGGACTTCGCCCTGGAGTTCCAGACTCTAGCAGCTGGGTCCGGGTGGAACGAGCGGGCCCTCATCAACCACTTCTGGTGCCATCTACGGAAGGACATCCAAAAGGAACTAGCCTGCCCGGACACCATGTTGTCCTTCACTCAACTGGTGGACATGGCCATCCGGTTGGACAATCTGCTGGCAGCCAGAGGACGTCCAGGAGGGGGCCTGCCCGTTCCAACCCCGCCCAACTCAGATCATGAGCTGATGGAGCTGGGTGGAGCGGCGATCCGGGAGAGCAGAGGATGACAGCGCCAGAGTCACACTGGTGGCACTAGAGGACATTTCACTGCACGGTGTTGTCAGCGTTCTTTTGGGTCTGGAGGCGGCAGGCAGGGCACTCTCGCATCACCCCAGGTATCGAACACCCACACTCGTTCAGAGCCCTCTGCTGCACACTGTACCCTACCCATCCACTTTCCTGATTACATTGTAGTTCCCCAGTGTAAGGCGCTGGTCGATTCAGGCGCAGCTGGGAACTTTATGGACAGGTCATATTCACACAGTCTAGGCATTACATTGGTTCCCCTATCCATTCCACTCCCCATCAGAGCACTTGACAGTCAACCATTAGGATACGGTTTCGTTAGGGAGGTTACAGCACCAGTTGCAATGGTTACCCACGAGACTCATCGCGAGCAAGTAACTTTTTTTATTATTGAGTCTCCTGCTTTCCCTGTTGTGTTAGGTATTCCCTGGTTAGCACTCCACAACCCCACCTATTCATGGCTGCAGAGGGTTCTCACAGGGTGGTCGCGAGAGTGTCAGGGTAGGTGTCTCTGTGTTTCCGTTGGCGCAACCATGGTGGAAAGTCCAGACAGTACCTCCACCGTGCGCATTCCCCCCGAATACCTCGATTTGGCGCACACATTTTCCAAAATGCAGGCGACCAAATTACCACCTCATCGGGCGGTGGACTCCAAGATAAACCTCCGGTTAGACGCTGTGCCTCCCAGGAGTCATGTGTATCCCCTGTCACAGGCTGAAATGGAGGCTATGGAGACATACGTCACCGAGTACCTGTGCCAGGGGTTTATACGTCCCTCCACTACGCCCGCCTCATCGAGTTTCTTTTTTGTGAAGAAGAAAGATGGTGGTCTGCGCCCTTGCATTGATTACCGATCACTGAACAAGGGGACGATACGATTTAGTTATCCTCTACCCCTCATTCCATCTGTGATCGAGTCAATGCATGGGGCGCGCTTCTTCACAAAATTAGATCTCCGGAGTGTGTACAACCTGTTGCGTGTCCGAGAGGGGGATGAGTGGAAGACAGCATTCAGCACAACCACGGGGCATTATGAATACCTGGTGATGCCTTACAGTTTGATGAATGCTCCATCCGTCTTCCAGTCCTTTGTGAACGAGGTGTTTCGGGACATGCTTGGTTGCGGTGTAGTGGTCTACATCGATGACATTCTGGTGTATTCCGTTACGCGCGCCGAGCATGTGTCCCTGGTTCGCAAAGTGCTGTCACGACTGTTGGAACATGACCTTTATGCCAAGGCAGAAAAGTGTCTGTTTTTTCAACAGTCCGTCTCCTTCCTCGGATACCGCATTACCACCTCAGGTGTGGAGATGGAGGGAGATCGCATTTCAGCCGTGCGTAATTGGCCGTCTCCAACCACGGTAAAGGAGGTGCAGCGCTTTATTGGCTTTGCCAACTACTATCGGAGGTTTATCCAGGACTTGGGCAAGGTTGCAGCTCCCATCACATCTCTGTTGAAGAGTGGGCCGTCCTGGTCTGCTGGTCTGCTGAGGCTGACAGGGCCTTCAGTAACCTGAGGGGTCTGTACATCTCAGCCCCGTTACTAGCCCACCACGGTCCATCACTACTGTTCGTAGTGGAGGTGGATGTGTCCGAGGTAGGGATAGGCGCGGTCCTATCTCAACACTTGGGCATGCCACCCAAGCTCCGCCCCTGTGCCTTCTTCTCTAAGAAGCAGCCCGGCGGAGCAGAACTACGACGTTGGTGATCGGGAGCCTGTTGGCTGTTGTCCGAGCCCTGACCGTGTGGAGGCACTGGCTCGAAGTGGCGAAACACCCTTTCCTCGTCTGGACGGTCCACCATAACCTGAAGTACATCCGGGCAGCGAGGAGGCTGAACCCTCGCCAGGCCAGGTGGGCCCTATTCTTCACCCGGTTTGATTTTACTCTATCATACATCCCGGGGACGAAGAACGTAAAGGCAGATGCACAGTCATGGCTGTACGACACAGAGGAGAAGCCCAGAGACAACACCCCCATACTCCCGGCCTCCTGCATTGTGGCGCCAGTAGTATGGACGCGGATATTGAGCAGGCGTTACGCAGAGAGCCATCTCCACCTCAGTGTCCAGCTGGGCTGCAGTACGTGCCTGCTCTTGTCCGTGACCATCTGATCTACTGGGCACACACGCCCCCCTCCTCTGGTCACCCAGGTATCGGTCGTACAGTGCGCTGCCTGACCGGAAAATACTGGTGGCCTACCTTGGACGTGAGGGTGTATGTGTCCTCCTGCTCGGTGTGCGACTAGAGTAAGGCACCTAGGCACCTCCCAGCGGGTAAGTTAGAGCCTTTACCAGTTCCACAATGGTCATGGTCTCACCTGAGTATTGATTTCCTTACTGATCTTCCCTTCTCTCAAGGTAACACCACCATCCTGGTCATTGTGGAGCGCTTTTAAAAAGCCTGCCGCCTCCTTCCTCTGCCCGGTCTCCCCATGGCCCTGCAGACTACGGAGTCCCTGTTTACACATGTCTTCCGGCACTACGGGGTACCAGAGGACATAGTGTCTGACCGGGGTCCACAGTTCACATCCAAGGTCTGGAAGGCGTTCATGGAACGTCTGGGGATCTCGGTCAGCCTGACCTCTGGTTTCCATCCCGAGTCTAATGGGCAGGTGGAACAGGTGAATCAAGATGTGGGTAGGTTCCTGCGGTCCTACTGCCAGGACCGGCTGGGGGAGTGGTCGGTGTTCTTGCCATGGGCCGAATATGCCCAGAACTCTCTCCGTCACTCATCCACTAACCTAACGCCATTCCAATTTGTTTTAGGTTACCAACCGGTTCTGGCACTGTGGCACCAGAACCAGACCGAGGCTCCTGCGGAGGATGACTGGTTTCGGCGCACAGACATTTACATTTACATTTTTGTCATTTAGCAGACGACAAATTGGTGCATTCACCTTCTGATAGCGGGGGGGGGGGGGGGTTCCCTCTTAAGCCTCCCTCTTATGCGCAAGTGAATTGAGTTCGGGAACATTCAAAGTATGCATCTTAGAAATGGTTTTCACATACAAACGTTATGTGTCCAAACTCAGAATTAAATAAGCTTCCCAAAAATAACATAGTCGCTGTGGTAGAACGTTTATTTTGATTGGCAATTGTCTGCCGGGAGGTTTGATTGGCAATTGGTCTGCCGGGAGGTTGTCGGGAGAGGTCGTGTTTTTCTCTAGCTGGAGGTAAGCAGGAGGTAAGCTTCTCATATGGTGTTGAGTAAAGCTTAACCATGTATTAGATCGTAGGTAGGTAGTTAGCTGTAGTTAGGGATTGTATTTATTATAGGTTAGTATTGTTGTTATTGTAGGTTTCCGTAGGTAATTGTAGGTTAGTATCGAAGCACGAGGCTAGCTAGCTAGCGGGTAGCTACTGGTATCGATTAGCAACGCTGGAGAGCTGTTTCCAATGTTAATGTAGTCCTAGCCATCGTTTAATTTTTGCTGCGTTATGCGTTATGAAAGGAACTAGACACGGACTTGAATTATCTGTTTAGTGTGCTAACACACTCTTGGCAGTTGTTGTAACCAAGTATTGATGCTAAATTGTGTGTTAATGGATGCTAGCTTGCAAGTTAGCTACGGCGTCATAGCTAGGCATCGTGGGTTGTTGTGGGTAGTTACTGTGTCTTGGCAGTGCCGGCTGTAGCACGAAGCGAGCTACCTAGCCGTTTTTTCGAACAGAGTCAGAGTCAACACAATAGCCATTGTGTGCCGGGTGTAGCACGAAGCTAGCTAGCTAGCCGTTCTTCAAACAAAGTCAACACAGTGGCCATTGCTAGCTACCCAACACGACCAGCTAACTGTACGGTAGTAGCTAAATACAATATACTTGTCCTAGCTAGCCAACGTCTAATCATTGCTGCGTCATGAAAGGAACTTGACACAGACACGAATGATCTGTTTAGTGTGTTATCACACTATTGGTGGTTTGTTGTGACCAAGGGTTGGTGCTATACGGTGTGTTATTGTTATTGGATGCTAGCTTGCTAGTTAGCTATGGTGTCATAGTTGAATAAAGTGGGTTGAGTCTATTCCTTTAAACATTGAACCGCTGTGGTTCACAACAATTCTGATTTCTAAAGGTGGAAGTTGGGAGAGTTTTTGTTCGGGTGGTTCAGTGAAACAATTTTAGTTTCTGAGGTAGAAGTTTTTGGTGAGGGAGGCCCTGCTCTCTCCGCTCCCAGATGCTTAGCTCATTTCATTCCGATCTCCTCTGCATTTTTGTAGCCATTTGCTACAGCCTGTCAACTATGCCTCTGCCTATCCCTGTTCTCTCCTCTCTGCACAGGCTACACAAACGCACCACACCGCGTGGCTGCTGCCTCTCTAACCTGGTGGTCCCTGCACGCACCACCCACGAGGGTGGAGAGGAGGATCTGATGGTTCACAGTATCAAAGGCAGCAGATAGGTCTAGAAGGACGAGAGCAGAGGAGAGAGTGTTAGCTTTAGCAGTGCGGAGAGCTTCCGTGACACAGAGAAGAGCAGTTTCAGTTGAATGACCAGTCTTGAAACCTAACTGGTTTGGATCAAGAAGGTCATTCTGAGAGAGATAGCAAGAGAGTTGGCTAAAGACGGCACGCTCAAGAGTTTTGGAGAGAAAATAAAGAAGGGATGCTGGTCTGTAGTTGTTGACATCGGAGGGATCGAGTGTAGGTTTTTTGAGAAGGGGTGCAACTCTCGCTCTCTTGAAGACAGAAGGGACATAGCCAGTGGTCAAGGATGAGTTGATGAGCGAGGTGAGGTAAGGGAGAAGGTCTCCGGAAATGGTCTTGAGAGGAGGGGATAGGGTCAAGCGGGCAGGTTGTTGGGCGGCCGGCCGTCACAAGTCGCAAGATTTCATCTGGAGAGAGAGGGGAGAAAGAAGTCAAAGCATAGGGTAGGGCAGTGTGAGCAGGACCAGCGGTGTCATTTGACTTAACAAACGAGGATCGGATGTCGTCAACCTTCTTTTCAAAATGGTTGACGAAGTCATCCACAGAGTGGGAGGGGGGGGTGGGGCCAGAAGGCCAATGCTGACCGCCACCGCAGTGAGGCCTCGGTCTTCGTACCGGGTGATCGGGTCTGGCTCTCGACCCGGAATCTGCCCCTCCGCCTCATCTCATCATTCCATTTGTTTTGTCTTGTTTATTACACACACCTGGTTCATATCCCCTCATTAGTACGTGTATAAGTGTTCCTGTTTTGCGCACTGGACTGTTTGACACATTTCTGCGTAACTCAGTATTCCAGAATAAACTCTGTATTCTGTGATTTACCCTCCTGCGCCTGACTCCTTCAAATCATCAATCACAGTAACACAATAACGAGGCTATATACAGGAGGTACCGGTACCTATTCAATATGTGGGGGTACAGGTTAGTCGAGGTAATTTGTACATGTAGGTAGGGGTAAAGTGACTATGCATTGATAGTAAAGAGCGAGTAGCTGGGTGGCCATTTGTAAATAGTCTGGGTGGCCATTTTATTAATTGTTCAGCAGTCTTATGGCTTGGGGGTAGAAGCTGTTAAGGAGCCTTTTGGACATAGACTTGGCCCTCTGGTACCACTTTCCGTGCGGTAGCAGAGAGAACAATCTATGACTTGGGTGACTGGAGTATTTGACAATTTTTTGGGCCTTCCTCTGACACCACCTAGTATATAGGTCCTTTTCAGTCTCCTGTGGGGGAAAAGGTGTTGTCGTGCCCTCTTCACGACTGTCCTGGTGTATTTGGATCATGATAGTTCATTAGTGATGTGGACACCGAGGAACTTGAAACTCTCGAACCGCTCCACTACAGCCCCATCGATGTTAATGGGGGCCTGTTCGGCCCTCCTTTTCCTGTAGTCCACGATCAGCTCCTTTGTCTTGCTCACACTGAGGGAGAGGTTGTTGTCCTGGCACCACACTGCCAGGTCTCTGACCTCCTCCCTATAGGCTGTCTCATCATTGTCGGAGATCAGGCCTTCCACTGTTGTGTCGTCAGCAAACTTAATGGTGGTGTTGGAGTCGTGCTTGGCCATGCAGTCGTGGGTGAACAGGGAGTACAGGAGGGGACTAAGCACGCACCCCTGAGGGGCCCCCGTGTTGAGGATCAGCGTGGCAGATGTGTTGTTGCCTACCCTTACCACCTGGGGGGCGGCCCGTCATGAAGTCCAGGATTTAGTTGCAGAGGGAATGTTTAGTCCCAGGGTCCTTAGCTTAGTGATGAGCTTTGTGGGCACTATGGTGTTGAACGCTGAGCTGTAGTCAATGGACAGCATTCTCACATAGGTGTTCCTTTTGTCCAGGTGGGAAAATACATTGTGGAGTGTGATTGAGATTGCGTCATCTGTGGATCTGTTTGGGTGGCATGGAAATTGGAGTGGGTCTAGGGTTTCCGGGATGATGGTGTTGATGTGAGCCATGCCTTTCAAAGCACTTCATGGCTACAGACGTGAGTGCTACTGGGCAGTAATCATTTATTCAGGTTACCTCCGGTTTCTTGGGCAAAGGGACTATGGTGGTCTGCTTGAAACATGTAGGTATGACAGACTCGGTCAGGGAGAGTTTGAAAATGTCAGTGAAGACACTTGCCAGTTGGTCCGCACATGCTCTGAGTACACGTCCTGGTAATCGTCTTGCCCAGCGGCCTTGTGAATGTTGACCTGTTTAAAGGTCTTGCTCACATCGGCTACGGAGAGTGTGATCACACAGTCGTCCAGAACAGATAGTTCTCTCATGCATGCTTCAGTGTTGCTTGCATCGAAGTGAGCAAAAAGGCAATTAGCTCGTCTGCTTGGTTCGCGTCACTGGGCAGCTCGTGGCTGGGTTTCCGTTTGTGGTCCGTAATAGTTTAAATGCCCTGCCACATCCGACGAGCGTCAGAGCTGGTGTAGTAGGATTCAATCTTAATCCTGTATTTAAGCTTTGCCTGTTTGATGGTTCGTCTGAGTCCCAGCTGGATTTCTTATAATATGTCCAGATTAGTGTCCCGCTCCTTGAAAGCAGCAGCTCTAGCCTTTAGCTCGGTGCGTATATTGCCTGTAATCCATGGCTTCTAGTTGGGATATGTATGTATGGTCACTGTGGGGACGACGTCGATGATGCACTTATTGACAAAGCCGCTGACTGAGGTGGTATACTCCTCAATGCCATTGGATGAATCCCGGAACATATTCCAGTCTGTGCTAGCAAAACAGTCCTGTAGTGTAGCATCCGCATCATCTGACCACTTCCGTATTGAGCGAGTCACTGGTACTTCCTGCTTTAGTTTTTGCTTATAAGCAGGAATCAGGAAGATAGAATTATGGTCAGATTTGCCAAATGGAGGGTGAGGGAGAGCTTTGTATGCGTGTCTGTGTGTGGAGTAAAGTGGTCTAGTGTTTTTTCCCTCTGGTTGCACATGTGGCATGCTGGTAGAAATGAGGTAAAACTGATTTCAGTTTGCCTGCACTTAAGTCCCCAGCTACTAGGAGCGCCGCTTCTGGATGAGCATTTTATTGTTTGTTTATGGCCTTATACAGCTCGTTGAGTGCGGTATTATTGCCAGCATCGGTTCGTGGTGGTAAATAGATGGCTACGAATAATATAGATGAGAACTCTCTTGGTAGATAGTGTGGTCTACAGCTTATCATTAGGTACTCTAGCTCAGGCGAGCAATACCTTGAGACTTATTTAATATTAGACATCGCGCACCCGCTGTTATTGACAAATAGACACACACCCCTGCCCCTCGTCTTACCAGACGTACAGTTGAAGTCGGAAGTTTACATACCTTAGCCAAATACATTTAAACTTAGTTTTTCACAATTACTGACATTTAATCCTAGTAAAAATTCCCTGTCTTAGGTCAGTTAGGATCACCACTTTATTTTAAGATTGTGATATGTCAGAATAATAGTAGAGAGAATGATTTATTTCCGCTTTTATTTCTTTCATCACATTCCCAGTGGGTCAGAAGTTTACATACACTCAATTAGTATTTGGTAGCATTGCCTTTACATTGTTTAACTTGGGTCAAATGTTTTGGGTAGCCTTCCACAAGCTTCCCACAATAAATTGGGTGAATTTTGGCCACTTCCTCCTGACAGAGCTGGTTTAACTGAGTCCAGTTTGTAGGCCTCCTTGCTCGCACACGCTTTTTCAGTTCTGCCCACAAATGTTCTATGGGATTGAGGTCAGGGCTTTGTGATGGCCACTCCAATATCTTGACTTTGTTGTCCTTAAGCCATTTTGCCAAAACTTTGGAAGTATGCTTGGGGTCATTTTCCATTTGGAAGACCCATTTGCGACCAAGCTTTAACTTCCTGACTGATGTCTTGAGAAGTTGCTCCAATATATCCACATAATTTTCCTTCCTCATGATGCCATCTATTTTGTGAATTGCACCAGTCCCCCTTGCAGCAAAGCACCCCCACAGCATGATGCTGCCACTCCCGTGCTTCACGTTTGGGATGGTGTTCTTCGGCTTGCAAGCAACCCCCTTTTATCTCCCAACATAACTATGGTCATTATGGCCAAACAGTTCTATTATTGTTTCATCAGACCAGAGTACATTTCTCCAAAAAGTATGATCTTTGTCCCCATGAGCAGTTGCAAACAGTAGTCTGGCTTTTTTATGGCGGTTTTGGGAGCAGTGGCTTCTTCCTTGCTGAGCGGCCTTTCAGGTTATGTCGATATAGGACTCATTTTACTGTGGATATAAATACTTTTGTACCTGTTTCCTCCAGCATCTTCACAAGGTCCTTTGCTGTTGTTCTGGGATTGATTTGCACTTTTCGCACCAAAGTACGTTCATCTCTAGGAGACAGAACGCATCTCCTTCCTGAGCGTTTTGACGGCTGCGTGGTCCCATGGTGTTTATACTTGCGTACTATCGTTTGTACAGATGAACGTGGTACCTGCAGGCATTTGGAAATTGCTCCCAAGGATGACCCAGACTTATGGAGGTCTACATTATTCTTTCTGAGGTCTTGGCTGATTTCTTTTGATTTTCCCATGATGTCAAGCAAAGAGGCACTGAGTTTGAAGGTAGGCCTTGAAATATATCCACAGGTACACCTCCAATTGACTCAAATTAGATGTCAATTAGCCTATCAGAAGCTTCTAAAGCCATGACATCATTTTCTGGAATTTTACAATCTGTTTAAAGGCACAGTCAACATACTGTATGTAAACTTCTGACCCACTGGAATTGTGATACAGTGAATTGTAAGTGAAATAATCTGTATATAAACAATTGTTGGAAACATTACTTGTGTCATCCTAACCGACTTCCCAAAACTATAGTTTGTTAACAAGAAATTTGTGGAGTGGTTGAAAAACGAGTTTTAATGACTCCAACCTTAGTGAATGTAAACTTCCGACTTCAACTGTAGCTGCTTTGTCCTGCCAATGCACAGAAAACCCAGCCAGCTCTATATTCTCAGTTTCGTCGTTCAGCCACGACTCATTGAAACATAAGATATTACCATTTTTAATGTCCCATTAGTAGGATAGTCTTGATCGTAGATCATCCAGTTTTTTTGTCCATTGATTGCACTTTGGCCAATAGGACGGATGGTAGTGGCGGTTTATCCACACGCCGACGAATTCTCACAAGTCACCCTGACCTCCGCCCCCTGTATCTCTGTCTTTTCTTCACGCGAATGACAGGGATTTGGGCCTGGTTTCGGGATAGCAGTATATCTTTCGTGTCGGACTCATTAAATAAAAAATCTTTGTCCATTTCAAGGTGAGTCTTCGCTGTTTTGATGTCCAGAAGCTCTTTTCGGTCATAAGAGACGGGATCCGCAGCATTTTGCACAAAATAATTTACACGCAATGCAAAAAAAAAAATAGCACAGTTTGTTAGGAGTCTGTAAAACTTCTGCCATCCTCTCAGGTGCCATCTAGATCCTTTATGAGGCTGTGGAGGGATCCAAATTGTGGATTTAACATGAATCATCAGCGTACAATGACACCTTTGTTTTTAAGCCCTAGATTTCTAACCCCTTGATATTATTGTTGGATCTGATTTGAACAGCTAATATTTCGATTGCAATAACAAATATATATGCCGATAGTGGACAACCTTGTTTTACTCCTCTTGACATTATTTACTATTTTACACCTACGGTTAATATGCATAACTTTAACCCATTTTATAAGAGATTCTCCAAAATTGAAATATTCCAGGCATTTATTTATAAACTCCAGTCAGATATTTTCAAAAGCTTTTTCAAAGTCAGCTATGAATACCACACCTGGTTTCCCAGATTTTCCATAGTCTTCTATTGTTTCCAGTACTTGTCTTATATTATCTCCAATGTATCGTCCATGTAAAAACCTGTCTGATTAGGATGAATAATATCCGACTATACCTTTTTAATTATATGCACTATGCATTTTGCTAGAAACACAAGTGTAAGAGGCCTCCAATTTTTGGAAAGGACTGGATCTATATTTACCACTTGGATCCTGTTTCAGTAATAATGAAATCAGACGTTCTTGTTGAGTGTCTGATAATCTACCATTTATATAAGTGTGGTTAAAACATGCTAATAACGGTCTTCTGAGTATATCAAAAAGGTTTGGTATACCTCCACTGGTATAACATCCAGCCCTGGAGTTTTCCTGGACTTAAAGGCTTTAATTGCATCAAAAAGTTCCTCCTCTGTAATTTGGCCTTCACATTAGTCTTTCTGTACAGCTGTTAATTTTACATTATTATTAGAAAAAAAAATCCATACAATTAGCTTCGGTTAGTGGAGATGGAGGAGACTGAAACGAAAACATATGCTTAAACTACTTTACTTCTTCTTTCAAAATATTGTTTGGTGAATCATGGGTGACTCCATCATTTGTAACCAGTTTCAGTAAATTATTTTTGGTAGCATTTCTATGTTGAAGATTAAAAAAGAATTTGGTGCATTTTTCCTCATATTCCATCAAGTCCGCTTTATTTTTTATAATATGTTACGCTTGATCTTTTTAGAATAAGTTCCTCCATTTCATTTCATTTTTCCTCTAACTTATTCTCTATGGTACAGTTTTTATTGCTATCTATCTGTGCTGTTAGTCCTTCCATTTCCTTTGTTAATATGGACTCTTTTGACCTAAATTGCTTTTGTTTTAGAGATGAGTACTGAATTGCTTGGCCTCTAAAGGCACATTTAAAACTGTCACATACAATAAGGGGATCTGCTGTACTAATGTTATGTTGGAAAAAGTCTGTTATAAATTATTCTGTCCTAGTTAAAAACAAGTTATCATCCAATAGGCTTTGATTCAATTTCCAATATCCTCGCCCACGTGAAAATTCTGTGAGAGTAATATATATGCCAATGATTTGATGGTCCAATGTCATTCTGTCCCATATCAACACTTTTTAAACTTTTGGTGCCAGAGAGAATGACATAAGAAAGTAGTCAAGACGACTAGCTTGATTGAGCCTCCACCATGTATATCTCACTAGGTCAGGATATTTAAGCCTCCATATCCACTAGTTCCAATATATCCATGACATTCGTGATTTCCTTAAGTGCATAAGGGTGATCGTTTGTAGTGTGATTTCCTTTACGGTCCATAGAGCTATTTAAAACCATATTTTAATCTCCCACCATAATAATAGAGTCTTGTATTGCTTGTAGGGATGATAAATTATTATATATATTTTCAAAGAAGCATTGATCATCATTATTTGGACCGTATAGGTTAATGAGCCATATCTGTTTATGGTCCAATAACATATTTAAAATCATCCATCTACCTTGAGTATCTGTTTGGACAATTTGCACATTCGGATCAAAATTACTGTTAATTAATATCATCACCCCATTTGAATTTCTTTGCCCATGGGAAAAATATATTTTGCCCCCCAGTCCTTTTTCCACACAACTTCATCTAAAATTATTGAATTAGTTTCCTGTAAACAATAGATATTATATTCCTTCTTTTTTTTTACTGATCGTCTTTTCTTATTATCTGCTAAGCCATTACAATTATAACTGGCTATACTTATTTCACCATTTACCATAATGAGATACAAGTTTCAAATCTATTTATCATAATATATGTTTGTAAACTCACCATTAAAAATAATAATAATAATAATAATTGAGTGTCCATATACAGTGAGGGAAAAAAGTATTTGATCCCCTGCTGATTTTGTACGTTTGCCCACTGACAAAGAAATGATCAGTCTATAATTTTAATGGTAGGTTTATTTGAACAGTGAGAGACAGAATAACAACAACAAAATCCAGAAAAACGCATGTCAAAATTTTTATAAATTGATTTGCAATTTAATGAGGGAAATAAGTATTTGACCCCTCTGCAAAACATGACTTAGTACTTGGTGGTAAAAGCCTTGTTGGCATTCACAGAGGTCAGACGTTTCTTGTAGTTGGCCACCAGGTTTGCACACATCTCAGGAGGGATTTTGTCCCTCTCCTCTTTGCAGATCTTCTCGAAGTCATTAAGGTTTTGAGGCTGACGTTTGGCAACTCGAACCTTCAGCTCCCTCCACAGATTTTCTATGGGATGAAGGTCTGGAGACTGGCTAGGCCACTCCAGGACCTTAATGTGTTTCTTCTTCTTGAGCCACTCCTTTGTTGCCTTGGCCGTGTGTTTTGGGTCACAACATTTTCACCCAGTTCTCCTCTGAATCATTCAGATGTTCATTGGCAAACTTCAGATGGGCATGTATATGTGCTTTCTTGAGCAGGGGGACTTTGCAGGCTCTGCAGGATTTCAGTACTTCACGGCGTAGTGTGTTACCAATTGTTTTCTTGGTGACTATGGTCCCAGCTGCCTTGAGATCGTTGACAAGATCCTCCCGTTTAGTTCTGGGCTGATTCCTCACCGTTCTCATGATCATTGCATGGAGCCTCAGGCCAAGGGAGATTGACAGTTCTTTTGTGTTTCTTCCATTTGCGAATAATCGCACTAACTGTTGTCATCTTCTCACCAAGCTGCTTGGCGATGGTCTTGTAGCCCATTCCAGCCTTGTGTAGGTCTACAATCTTGTCCCTGACATCCTTGGAGAGCTCTTTGGCCTTGGCCATGGTGGAGAGTTTGGAATCTGATTGATTGATTGCTTCTGTGGACAGGTGTCTTTTATACAGGTAACAAGATGAGATTAGGAGCACTCCCTTTAAGAGTGTGCTCCTAATCTCAGCTCGTTACCTGTAGAAAAGACACCTGGGAGCCAGAAATCTTTTTGATTGAGAGGGGGTCAAATACTTATTTCCCTCATTCAAATGCAAATCAATTTATACACTTTTTGACATGCGTTTTTCTGGATTTTTTTGTTGTTATTCTGTCTCTCACTGTTCAAATAAACATACCATTAAAATTATAGACTGATCATTTCTTTGTCAGTGGGCAAATGTACAAAATCAGCAGGGGATCAAATACTTTTTTCCCTCACTGTAGCTGTACCATGATATTTGCATTGCTACTAAGTAAACCTCCAATTGTTCCCCACAATTCCACCCGCTAAAACCCCTCCCAATTCCAAGTTGCGTTGTCATCCCAGTGACCGGCAGACCACCCCATCCCCCCGGATCCAAGGGCCACCGAGAGGCCGAGACCCATCCTTCGAAAAAGAGCACACAGAACTGAAGCAGATTAACCGCCAATAGCATTTCCTACGGCATCACCTCGATTTGCATTATAAATAGCTATAAAAATATATATATGTATAAGAAATCATGCATATCTACATTTCCATAATTAACTAATCATATGTGTCATATGTGTAATAATGTATGCAGTTCATGCAAAGTATTGTTACCTATAATCAGGATTGCCATTACAAAAATTATATTTTTGGCAAGCAATTATTATTCTTGCAAACATCCTATATTGTCCCTAACAATATTACCCCCTAGCAACAGATGTGGAATACATACATTCACTCACACACACACACACACACACACACACACACACATACACTCAACCCCTTTCCCCCACAAACAACCATAAGCTCAGATGCTCAACAGTTGTTCCATCCCTGAGCAAAAACTGGCAAAAATGGGGAGATTTGAGTAGCCATTGTCAAGTCCTAGGTGATAGAGATCAGATACACCCCCTTCCCCTGAAACACACACACGCTTTTCCCCCGTTGTGACCATTTTTCCAAGCATCTCTGTGCTGCCACAATAATATGCCCCCTCTCTGATTGTCCGAGTGTGATCCCCTCCCCATGGGTTACTGCAGCTAGTGTTGCCAGCAATGCCACTACCTGGGTGGGGGCACCCCACCGGAATCCCCACTGGCTAGCTACAAGGTCGTCAAGGTTCTCATTAGCAGCTTTGAGAATTTCCTTGTATATTATGCTCTCCCATCAGGGGGCTTTGGCTTTGTAGGACCAACCCTGCCAGGCAGGCTCAGAATCTTGAGGGGTGGTGCTGCTTTAGTAGGTCTCTGACCACATTCATCTTTCTGATTTGGCTGTATATAGGCTACTTACAGTAAGCCCATAAAAGAGATAAGGACTTCTCCTTAGTATATGGGTCGCTCAGGTGGGTGTCTAGGGTATAGGGTTGGGGACCGTTCCATCATGATAGGACAATAAATAAATAAACAATATTTATAATTTATTTTAAAATGTGTAAAATGTAAACAATTAACCAATTAACCAAACTCATAACATTACTACCCTGCGTGAATCTACAGGTAGCTAAAGCTAACCAACTACTAGGTTCAATGTTAGCTAGCTAGCTAACATTAGCCTATAACTAGCAATGCAAATGGCTCTGAGATACGAATAATATTACTACACGTTACATACACTTAATGTCAGCTAGCGAGCCAGCTAGCTAACAGTACGCTTTAACTTGCAATGAAAACAACTTTCGGACAAAATTAGAAATGTATAATATCTAGAAATGTAGCTAGCTGGACCCTCTTACCCGTAAACATGGATGAACGCTTCTCCCTCTCTGTCATGTATGCCATGGTTGCCCTTAGTTTGAAGATGTAATCCGGAGACCGGTATTTTATACAACACAACAACCTTCTTTGTTCTCTTTTCGACTCCCTCCACATTTGCAATCAAATGCCAGAATTTTCTCCATCTCCTTAGCTACCATACTCTGCTTCCACCGGGCATTCCACTGATTTCAAAACTCGGTCCTCCAGAAATTTGAAAGCCTTAGCAACATGTTTGCAGTTCTTAGTGATACTGTATCTTTCAAAACTGCTGCGTTAGAAAGGATTACCTACACATACTGAGCAGCTCATGTTAGCTACAGACAGAAGCGTGCTACATGGCAGACTAATCCGAACTCATCTCTCGGCATGTCCCGACTTTCCATTATCTCAGCCAATCATTGCTGTAATGACTGTCAATGGTATTACATGCCTACAATTAAACAATTTTTGGGAAAAAGGACAAAAGTTTCCTTGCCCCCGCCAAAAAAATAAATTTTAAAATATTCTGAATAATAAAGAAAAAATTATAATAACAAATACTGATCAACCATGATAGTGTTTGCCCAAAACCAAATGAAACCTCAAAGTGTTTCTCAATTTCTACTTCCATAGTACTCTAAATAGGCCACAGTATTACCCCCTGCTGAAGAAGGCAGGGGAAAGAACCCCTCCTGTGTGGATTTGGGAATGGCAGCGTGCTGGGAATCGTGAGGAGCGGGAGCTGAATGAGTCTACACCCAGGGACAAAGAGGCAAGGTGTGCCATGTCATGTCGTTGGCAACTGGATCCGCACAGTGCTAGATAATTAGGCCCTGTATGCATGTAATCGCCATGCTAATTTTTACATTTTACATTTTAGTCATTTAGCAGACGCTCTTATCCAGAGCGACTTACAGGAGCAATTAGGGTTAAGTGCCTTGCTCAAGGGCACATCGACAGATTTTTCACCTAGTCGGCTCGGGGATTAGAACCAGCGACCTTTCGGTTACTGGCACAACGCTCTTAACCACTAAGCTACCTGCCGCCCCATGATGGGTGAGAGGTATCTGAAAGAATATCACCATGCTCCCTCTCCCCTGGGTTTGAAGACAATCTTGAGGAAAGAGAAGAAATTAGCCTCCTGCCACCAAAACAAAACATCTGCTCGAAGAGATAAGGAAAGACGTTAAACGTGGAGGGAATGGAAAGGCAGGAGGAAATCGACATGGAGAGGAAGGGATAAGATTTGTGTATGGTGTGTACGCGTGCGTGCGTATGTTATAGTGGAGATATACTGTATATGTCTGATCGAACATCTCTGGAGAGACCTGAAAATAGCTGTGCAGTGACGCTCCCCATCCAACCTGACAGAGTTTGAGAGGATCTGCAGAGAAGAATGGGAGAAACTCCACAAATACAGGTGTGCCAAGATTGTAGCGTCATACCCAAGAAGACTCGAAGCTGTAATCGCTGCCAAAGTTGCTTCAACAAAGTACTGAGTAAAGGGTCTGAATACTTATGTAAATGTCATATTTCACCTTTTTAATTTGAATAACTTTGCTAAAATTTCTAAAAACCTGTTTTTGCTTTGTAATTATGGGGTATTGTGTGTAGATTGATGAGGAGGAAAAAACAATTTACTACATTTTAGAATACGGCTGTAACGTAAGAAAATGTGGGAGAAGTACTGTATACACTGTATACTTTCAGAATGCACTGTATACTACAACAATATAGGTAGAGCTTTCTCCTCATATCATTCTTGTAAGATGAAAAATGAAGGCGTTGCATGTTTCACAAGCCATGAGGTTTTAAAATAGCTGTGTTCCTATTGGAATTTGTTTAAAGCGCCATCAAGATCTGACCGTTTTCATGTGAGCGCTGATGAATGGGAAAAATGGTGGTCGGGGAGGAAACAGCAGGATGAGCAGTTCATCTTACTCTCTGAAAGCTTAACTGTTCTCAGATACTGAATCAAAGAGAGGAGGTAAATGCCTGGGATTCCTAATTTCATCCCTCACAATGAATTAAGGAATGTTCCGGACCTGAGCTGTGTTCCGAATGCCCCCCAATTCCCTACCTACTGCACACTCTAAGAAAAAAAGGTTTCAAAAGGGTTCTGCGGCTGTCCCCATAGGAGAACCCTTTCTGGTTTCAGGTAGAACTATTTTTGGTTCCAGGTACAACTCTTTTGGATTCCATGCAGAACCTTCTGTGGAAAAGGTTCTACATGGAACCCAAAAGGGTTCTTCCTGGAACCAAAAAGGTTCTACCTGGAACCAATTGGAGTTCTTCAAAGGGTTCTCCTATGGGGAAAGCCGAAGAACCCTTTTTGATTGTAGATAGCACCTTTTTTTCTAACAGTGAGGTAGTGCACTATATAGGGAGAAGGGTGCCGTTTGGGACACAACCCTGGCTGTTTTTGCTCGGTGTTGATTATTTTGTATCAAATGGTCTGTATTCTTGACACCAGATCTTCATCCTTACGATGGCCAGACTCTACTCTTGCTAAGAAAAATAAACAGCTCCCAGTAGAGGCAGAAAAGTCTGTAATCTTGACATATATTTTGCAACCACTTGTTTTTTATATTTTTTTGTTTACAAATTTGATTTGTATCATTCACCTTTGGCTGGACTGCAGATAACATTATCAGTCTCATTTTGTTGTTTTTCCAGAGGTATGCTAGGAAAGCAGTAACAGCTGGAAAACCAATCCACAGTGAGAAGCTTTCTAAATGTCTTCTACAGTCTGAACACATTCTGAACTCGACAGCTATGAGAAGCCTTGGAGGCACAGCTCCATCATGAGTGACTAGGAGCACCTGTTCTATTTGCCCCGGACACTATTTGTCTGCAGAAATTGTTTCTGTTCTGCCACCCTGTCAAACCGTCTTCCCACTCCACTTGTTCAAGCCTGTGGGATGGAGTGAGCTTCGGAATTCTAAAACAGGCTTTACCTCACTGGCTCCAAAGTCGCTCTAACAATGACAGGTGAAAGTAATACCAGGGGAATGAACTTCTGACCAGGAACCTGACTCCTCCCCTCGTTACCTGATCTATTTAAAACCCTGGGAGCGGATGCACTGGTACTCTGATTAAACGATGGCTGATAGCCAAGGTCGTGTCTGTGCCTCACCCACGAGACAACACCTGCGCTCCTCGATGTCCCGACACGGTGATGCTCATCCTCCATCCTGCCTGGTTTTCTCTGTTCCTTGTGACTCCCTGTGACTGTTTAAGTGACGACCCAGGCCAGGCGAATCCTTTCCATGGCTGTTTTCCTGTCAGAAACTGGCACAAAGGGGAAGACGATACTCATTTCTCAACAGACTACAACTTCAAACTTAATTTACTCAGCTATACTGTCGAAAACATTTACGGATCAGTGTTTATCTTATACCTGTGTGGCTTTCGTGCAAATCTTAATTAATATTAGTTACTTTACTGTCTCTGTCACCATACCAGTAAGCGACTCTGTTTGTCGAGTGGATTTCATTATTTTATCAAAATCCATCAGTAAGCCATTGTTGATACCTACTGCACCTCCCTACCTTCTGGCTAGGTCAAAATCCTGCTAAATGTCTGCTAAATGACTAAACTGTAAAATGTAAAGTTCCTATTTATCTGCCATGCATCTGCTTGATGACAGAACATTTAAATGAACCAGACTCATTATTGCTGGCATTATGTGACACCAAAGCAGTTGTCTCTGAGGAAATTATTGCAATTTAAAAATTTTAATGGATTGGCTGTCATTACTTCAGAGCACCTCTTCAGAGTGAGGAACAAGGTGCAGAGACCAACTCAATTAATCACAGCGAGACTGGTTCACCGCAGGCTCAAGATGGTGGCTTTGTACCTGGATGCTCATTATGCCTCTATTCTTGATTTTTAAAATCAAAATGGCACCTTAACTGTTTTGGCCATTGTGCACAGCTGATGCACATTTTACCATTCATCATGTTAATGGACTCTCCCCACTTTGTTGTGTTGATCCGCTCTTTTTGAAATGGATATTTCCATTTTTCATTTGATACCTGCTTAAATACCTGAAAACCGTCCAAGGACACTCTGGGAAAGACGCTTCTAAGAGCCAAATGTATTTTAGGACAGATTTTACAGGGTGAGAGGAATTTCTGAGAATCTTTCTTTGAGGAAATTGAAATACTTAGGAAAATATATGATAGTTTCAATGGAATGTATAACGGTATATTAATACATTTTCATTAATCAGAATACCTATAATTTCTGCTGCAGAAATTACCTTTGAAATGTCAAGCAAAAGCCAAAGTATTCCAAATAGGATAGAAATGTTATCCTCTTAAACTCTGACACCCTCCAGTGGCTCCCCTATTGTCCCAATGTTGGGAAATAAGAGATTTGAAAGTATAGGAAAATAAAAAAGGTCAGATCTTGATGGCGCTCTAAACACATTCCAACATGAACACAGCTATTTTAAAACCTCATGGCTTGTGCAACATGCAACGCCTTCATTTTTCATCTTACAGGAATGATATGAGGAGAAAGCTCTACCTATATTGTTGTAGTATACAGTGCATTCTGAAAGTATACAGTGTATACAGTACTTTTTCCACATTTTGTTACGTTACAGCCTTATTCTAAAATGTATTAAATAGTTTTTTCCTCCTCATCAATCTACACACAATACCCCATAATGACAAAGCAAAAACAGGTTTTTAGAAATTTTAGCAAAGTTATTCAAATTAAAAAGGTGAAATATGACATTTACATAAGTATTCAGACCCTTTACTCAGTACTTTGTTGAAGCACCTTTGGCAGTGATTACAGCCTCAAGTCTTCTTGGGTACGACGCTACAAGCTTGGCACACCTGTATTTGGGTAGTTTCTCCCATTCTTCTCTGCAGATCCTCTCAAGTTCTGTCAGGTAGGATGGGGAGCGTCGCTGCATAGCTATTTTCAGGTCTCTCCAGAGATGTTCGATCGGGTTCAAGTCCGGGCTCTGGCTGGGCCACTCAAGGACATTCAGAGACTTGTCCCGAAGCCACTCCTGCGTTGTTTTGTCTGTGTGCTTAGAGTTGTTGTCATGTTGGAAGGGGAACCTTTGCACCAGTCTGAGGTCCTCAGCACTCTGGAGTAGGTTTTCATCAAGGATCTCTCTATACTTTGCTCCGTTCATCTTTCCGTCGATCCTAACTAGTCTCCCCTGCCGCTGTCATGTGGCTTTTACTGAGGAGTGGCTTCCGTCTGGCCACTTTACCATAAAGGCCTGATTGGTGGAGTTCTGCAGAGATGGTTGTCCTTCTGGAAGATTCTCCCATCTCCTTGTGGTCCTCTGTAGCTCAGCTGGTAGAGCACGGCGCTTGTAACGCCAAGGTAGTGGGTTCGATCCCCGGGACCACCCATACACAAAAATGTATGCACGCATGACTGTAAGTCGCTTTGGATAAAAGCGTCTGCTAAATGGCATATTATTATTATTATTCACAGAGGAACTCTGGAGCTCCTTCAGAGTGACCATCAGGTTCTTGGTCTCCTCCCTGACCAAGGCCCTTCTCCCCCGATTGCTCAGTTTAGCCGGGCGACCAGCTCTAGGAAGAGTCTTGGTGGTTCCAAAATTCTTCCATTCAAGAATGATGGAGGCCACTGTGTTCTTGGGGACCTTCAATGCTGCAGACATTTTTTGGTGTCCTTCCCCAGATCTGTGCCTCGACACAATCCTGTCTCTGAGCTCTACGGATAATTCCTTTGACCTCATGGCTTGGTTTTTGCTTTGACATGCACTGTCAACTGTGGCACCTTATATAGACAGGTGTGTGCCTTTTCCAAATCATTTCCAATCAATTGAATTTACTACAGGTGGACTCCAATCAAGTTGTAGAAACATCTCAAGGATGATCAATGGAAATAGGATGTACAATGGTTCTTCCTTTAAAAGTTGTATCATACTGCAGTGCCGCAGAATTCTATGGCACATTATTTAACTGTCAGCCATTGTTGCCATTAATGTTAGTTAATGCTAGTTTGACCACCAGAGGGCATCTTTGAGAAGCTAAGTTATTGAAATGACATGGAGCTGTAGGCCTAAGAGTCCTGTTTACTGTAGCTGTTTTAACATAACTTACTTATTGGCATAAAGGCCTACTTTATAGACCTACATAAACCGTACAAGTTATCTATGTCTTTAAATACAGTCAAGCATTTTAGTTATAAAACGAAATAACAAAGGGAGCCTTCAATAACTAAACACTGAATAAACCGCAACATATCGGCTAAAGCGATTGAATTCACAAATGCATTTGACTGTTTTTAATATTGGCTGTACTAGAGACTTTAAAACTTTTTTTTGGTTAAAACAGACTATATGTAATTGATTATAATTTGATTTAAAAATGTTATATTATTTGTTTGGTCAACATTTACAGTATTTGTTGTGCTGTTTATATTGTTAGTAATTTAGCCTAATTAAATTGATTAATATTATGGTGTTTCTATTCCAAGAAAAACGAAAATACATTTTACAGTAGCCTATGTAGGCTTCAGGGTTTCCGTTAGAAAAATATGGCGCTGTACAACGTGACCGGTCGGGAGTAGGGCTAGGCTGCTAAGTGACTGCCACTACACTTCCTCACCATAATTGTAGGCTAACCAATACCCAAACTGAGATTCAGTTAAAATAAATAATCGGATTGATTTATCAAGAGCTGTCCACATGCTTGTCACAGAGCAGTGCAAAACGGTTCTGAAATAGTTGACCACACGTGGGTAGGCTATTGCTTCAAATCCTATTATAACAATTGGATGACTTTGCGTGTTTCAGTAAGCAACAATTTGTGGCCTTCATTTGCCTACTTTATTCCAATATTTCTGCAATTCAGTGATATTTATTCCCATAGTGATCCGTTAAGAATCCATCCAGATTTGGTTAGAAAACAGTGCATTTGGTGGGCTATGCAAAAGAGATGGGAGAAGTGATATGCTTTGCAAACATCCATTAATACATTTAAAGTCCCTAAACTCGGCAAGAGTCTATTGTCCTGCTGATAGCCCATCAAAGGTGGGTGGCTTCTTTTGTATTCTTAAAAGAACTCCAGCACAGAGAAGAGAAAGGAGCCTTGAATAATTAAACAATGAATAAACCGCAACATTTACATTTTACATTTTAGTCATTTAGCAGACGCTCTTATCCAGAGCGACTTACAGTTAGTGAGTGCATACATATTCATACTCGCCCCCCGTGGTAAACGAATCCACAACCCTGGCGTTGCAAGCGCCATGCTCTACCAACTGAGCTACAGGGGACTCAACATGTCGGCTAAAGTGATTTAATTCCTGAATGCATTTGACTGTTTTTAATATTGGCCATCAACCAAAAACACACCATCTACCATGGTAGAAATATGTTATTGAATAAAAAAAAATAAAAAAAATGCATATGTTTATTAGGCTACTGTGCAGTGTCTTTAAATACAATGCTCCTCCTACCCTCCTTTCCTACCCTCCTTCTTGATCTCCTTCTTGGCAAGAGTATATTGTCCTGCTAATAGCCCATCATGGGTGGATGGCTTCTTTTTTATTCCAATGTATTGAATTAATGAATGAGTTACAGTCATTTACCACTCTCATTCTCGGAGTGGAAACGTTGTTTGCAGAGTTCACAACCTGCTACACTTGTGAAAATCAAGTGTTTGAAAACATGTTTTCAAAATGCCTCCAGCTGTCCATCACTACTGTAAACCGAGAACTGTATTCTAAAAATAAAAACACAGCATCTACAGTGATACAAATATATTAAATAAAAAAAATTACTGTTTTAAAATGTATATGTTTATTAGGCTACTGTGCAGTCTGACAAAAACCAACAGGACAAGGAGATATTTACTGTAACCTACATAGTAAAAATAGTAAAGTGCCTAATTCCTTACATAAGGGAGAGCAGGCCATGTCCAGACTTTCTCGGTGACCTCAAGTACTCATTAACTCTGTCTTCAATGCTTTTTCGGGTTGCATCACTCATGGACAGAAACTTCCGAGTCACAGTATTAATAATGAACACTATGAGGTTCACTGGTAAGCCACATTTGCCAGTTGGTATTCTGTGTCCACTCGTGGTATCTCTCTTCGGTTACACATCCTTGGAATAGCAGGTCCGGACGGCCCTTGCTGTGCCTGGTGAGCAGTTCGTCAAGTTGCAACAAATACATTGACCATCTCAGCAAGGTTTTACCCATGGTCGTGGAGCTGGGGGGAAGTGCAACTAAAATGCAGTTGAGATGTAGTTGAAATAAACATCTGCATTTTGAAAGAATATGTATAATCATTGATTTATTAATGAAAGCATAACGATGTTGATGAACAAATACTGTATATGCATCTACAGTGGCTTGCGAAAGTATTCACCCCCCTTTGCATTTTTCCTATTTTGTTGCCATACAACCTGGAATTAAAATGGATTTTTGAGGGAATGTATCATTTGATTTACACAACATGCCTACCACTTTGAAGATGCAAAATATTTTTGTGTGTGAAAAAAACAAGAAATAAGACCAAAAAAACAGAACATTTGAGCATGCATAACTATTCACATTTACATTTTACATTTTAGTCATTTAGCAGACGCTCTTATCCAGAGCGACTTACAGGAGCAATTAGGGTTAAGTGCCTTGCTCAAGGGCACATTTACGTCATTTAGCAGATGCTCTTATCCAGAGCGACTTACAAATTGGTGCATTCACCCTATAGCCAGAGGGATAACCACTTTACACTTTTTTTTTTTTTTTTTTTTTTTTATCCTATCCCAGGTATTCTTTAAAGAGGTGGAGTTTCAAATGTCTCCGGAAGGTGGTGAGCGACTCCACTGTCCTGGCGTCGTGAGGGAGCTTGTTCCACCATTGGTGTGCCAGATTAGCGAACAGTTTTGACTGGGCTGAGCGGGAACTATGCTTCCGCAGAGGAAGGGGAGCCAGCAGGCCAGAGGTGGATGAACGCAATGCCCTCGTTTGGGTGTAGGGACTGATCAGAGCCCGAAGGTACGGAGGTGCCGTTCCCCTCACTGCTCCATAGGCAAGCACCATGGTCTTGTAACGGATGCGAGCTTCAACTGGAAGCCAGTGGAGTGTGCGAAGGAGGGGGGTGACGTGAGAGAACTTGGGAAGGTTGAACACCAGACGGGCTGCGGCATTCTGGATGAGTTGTAGGGGTTTAATGGCACAGGCAGGGAGGCCAGCCAACAGCGAGTTGCAGTAATCCAGACGGGAGATGACAAGTGCCTGGATTAGGACCTGTGCAAATTCCTGTGTAAGGCAGGGTCGTACTCTCCGAATGTTGTAGAGCATGAACCTGCAGGATCGGGTCACCGCCTTGATGTTAGCGGAGAACGACAGGGTGTTGTCCAGGGTCACGCCAAGGCTCTTCGCACTCTGGGAGGAGGACACAACGGAGTTGTCAACCGTGATGGCGAGATCATGGAACGGGCAGTCCTTCCCCGGGAGGAAGAGCAGCTCCGTCTTGCCAGGGTTCAGCTTGAGGTGGTGATCCGTCATCCATACTGATATGTCTGCCAGACATGCAGAGATGCGATTCGCCACCTGGTTATCAGAAGGGGGAAAGGAGAAGATTAGTTGTGTATCGTCAGCGTAGCAATGATAGGAGAGGCCATGTGAGGATATGACAGAGCCAAGTGACTTGGTGTATAGGGAGAATAGGAGAGGGCCTAGAACTGAGCCCTGGGGGACACCAGTGGTGAGATCACGTGGTGCGGAGACAGCTTCTCGCCACGCCACTTGGTAGGAGCGACCGGTCAGGTAGGACGCAATCCAGGAGTGAGCCGCGCCGGAGATGCCCAGCTCGGAGAGGGTGGAGAGGAGGATCTGATGGTTCACAGTATCAAAGGCAGCAGACAGGTCTAGAAGGACAAGAGCAGAGGAGAGAGAGTTAGCTTTAGCAGTGCGGAGAGCCTCCGTGACACAGAGAAGAGCAGTCTCAGTTGAATGACCAGTCCTGAAACCTGACTGGTTTGGATCAAGAAGGTCATTCTGAGAGAGATAGCAAGAGAGTTGGCTAAAGACGGCACGCTCAATAGTTTTGGAAAGAAAAGAAAGAAGGGATACTGGTCTGTAGTTGTTGACATCAGTGGGATCGAGTGTTGGTTTTTTGAGAAGGGGTGCAACTCTCGCTCTCTTGAAGACGGAAGGGACATGGCCAGCGGTCAAGGATGAGTTGATCAGCGAGGTGAGGTAGGGGAGAAGGTCACCGGAGATGGTCTGGAGAAGAGTGGAGGGGATGGGGTCAAGCGGGCAGGTTGTTGGGCGGCCTGCAGTCACAAGTCGCAGGATTTTATCTGGAGAGAGAGGGGAGAAAGAAGTCAGAGCATAGGGTAGGGCAGTGTGAGTAGGACCAGCAGTGTCATTAGACTTAACAAACGAGGATCGGATGTCGTCAACCTTCTTTTCAAAGTGGTTGACGAAGTCATCCACAGAGAGAGAGGAGGGGGGGGGGGAGGATTCAGCAGGGAGGAAAATGTGGCAAAGAGCTTCCTAGGGTTAGAGGCAGATGCTTGGAATTTAGAGTGGTAGAAAGTGGCCTTAGCAGCAGAAACAGATGAAGAAAATGTAGAGAGGAGGGAGTGAAAAGATGCCAGGTCGGCAGGGAGTTTAGTTTTCTTCCATTTCCGCTCCGCTGCCCGGAACTCTGTTCTGTGAGCTCGCAATGAGTCATCAAGCCACGGAGCTGGAGGGGAGGACCGAGCCGGCCGGGAGGATAGGGGACACAGAGAGTCAAAGGATGCAGAAAGGGAGGAGAGCAGGGTTGAGGAGGCAGAATCAGGAGATTGGAGGGAGAAGGATTGAGCAGAGGGAAGAGATGATAGGATGGAAGAGGAGAGAGTAGTGGGAGAGAGAGAGCGAAGGTTGCGGCGGCGCATTACCATCTGTGTAGGGGCAGAGTGAGTAGTGTTGGAGGAGAGCGAGAGAGAAAAGGAAACAAAGTAGTGGTCGGAGACATGGAGGGGAGTTGCAGTGAGATTAGTAGAAGAGCAGCATCTAGTAAAGATGAGGTCAAGCGTATTGCCTGCCTTGTGAGTAGGGGGGGACGGTGAGAGGGTGAGGTCAAAAGAGGAGAAGAGTGGAAAGAAGGAGGCAGAGAGAAATGAGTCAAATGTGGACGTAGGGAGGTTGAAATCCCCCAAAACTGTGAGGGGTGAGCCATCCTCAGGAAAGGAACTTATCAAGGAGTCAAGCTCATTGATGAACTCTCCAAGGGAACATGGAGGGCGATAGATGACAAGGATATTAAGCTTAAATGGGCTAGTGACTGTGACAGCATGGAATTCAAATGAGGAGATAGACAGATGGGTTAGGGGAAAAATTGAGAATGCCACTTGGGAGAGATGAGGATTCCTGTGCCACCACCCCTCTGACCAGATGCTCTCGGGGTATGCGAGAACACATGGTCAGACGAGGAGAGAGCAGTAGGAGTAGCAGTGTTTTCAGTGGTAATCCATGTTTCCGTCAGCGCCAGGAAGTCGAGGGACTGGAGGTTAGCATAGGCTGGGATGAAGTCAGCTTTGTTGGCAGCAGAACGGCAGTTCCAGAGGCTGCCTGAGACCTGGAACTCCAGGTGTGGGGTGCGTGCAGGGACCACCAGGTTAGAGAGGCATCAGTCACGCGGTGTGAGGCGTTTGTGTAGCCTGTGCAGAGAGGAGAGAACAGGGATAGGCAGAGGCATAGTTGACAGGCTGTAGCAAATGGCTACAATAATGCAGAGGAGATCGGAATGAAATGAACTAAACATCTGGGAGAGGAGAGAGCAGGGCCTCCCTCACCAAAACTTCCACCTCAGAAACTATAATTGTTTCACTGAACCACCCAAACAAAAACTCTCCCAACTTCCACCTTTAGAAATCAGAATTGTTGTGAACCACAGCTGTTCAATGTTTCAAGGAATAGACTCAACCCACTTTATTCAGCTAGCTAACTATGACACCATAGCTAACTAGCATGCTAGCATCCAATAACACACAGTTTAGCACCAACACTTGGTCACAACAAACCACCAATAGTGTGTTAACACACTAAACAGATAATTCGTGTCCGTGTCTAGTTCCTTTCATAACGCAGCAATAATTAAACGTTGGCTAGCTAGCACAAATATATTGTATTTAGCTGCCACAGTACAGCACACAATGGCTACTGTGTTGACTCTGTTCGAAAAACGGCTAGCTAGCTAGCTTCGTGCTACACCCGGCACCGCCGAAAACAATGCTAACCTACAATAACTACCCACAGCAGCCCACGATGCCTAGCTATGACACCATAGCTAACTAGCATGCTAGCATCCAATAACACACAGTTTAGCACCAATACTTGGTTACAACAAACTACCAATAGTGTGTTAACACACTAAACAGATAATTCGTGTCCGTGTCTAGTTCCTTTCATAACGCAGCAATAATTAAACGTTGGCTAGCTAGCACAAGTATATTGTATTTAGCTACTACAGTACAGTTAGCTGGTCGTGTTGGCTAGCTAGCAATGGCTACTGTGTTGACTTTGTTTGAAAAACGGCTAGCTAGCTAGCTTCGTGCTACACCCGGCACCGCCGAAAACAATGCTAACCTACAATAACTACCCACAACAGCCCACGATGCCTAACTATGACGCCATTCACAAAGTCAATACTTTGTAGAGCCACCTTTTGCATCATTTACAGCTGCAAGTCTCTTGGGGTATGTCTCTATAAGCTTGGCACATCTAGCCACTGGGATTTTTGCCCGTTCTTCAAGGCAAAACTGCTCCAGCTCCTTCAAGTTGGATGGGTTCCGCTGGTGTACAGAAATCTTTAAGTCATGGCTTTGACTAGGCCATTCCAAGACATTTAAATGTTTCTCCTTAAACCACTCAAGTGTTGCTTTAGCGGTATGCTTAGTGTCATTGTCCTGCTGGAAGGTGAATCTCCATCCCAGTCTCAAATCTCTGGAAGACTGAAACAGGTTTCCCTCAAGAATTTCCCTGTATGGTGTTCTCGGGGTGATGAGAGGTGTTGGGTTTGTGCCAGACATTGCGCTTTCCTTGATGGCCAAAAAGCTAATTCTTAGTCTAATCTGTCCAGAGTACCTGCTTCTATAAATTAGGGGAGTCTCCCACATGCCTTTTGGCGAAGACTTTTTACATTTACATTTCAGTCATTTAGCAGACGCGCTTATCCAGAGCGACTTACAGTTAGTGAGTGCATACATTTTTCATACTGGCCCCCCGTGGGAATTGAACCCACAACCCTGGCATTGCAAGCGCCATGCTCTACCAACTGAGCTACAGGAGGCCTAACATGCTTGCTTATCTTTTTCTTTAAGCAATGGCTTTTCTCTGGCCACTCTTCCGTAAAGCCCATCTCTGTGGAGTGTATGGCTTAAAGTGGTCCTATGGACAGATACTCCAATCTCCGCTGTGGAGCTTTGCAGCTCCTTCAGGGTTATCTTTGGTCTCTTTGTTCCCTCTCTGATTAATGCCCTCTTTGCCTGGTCTGTGAGTTTTGGTGGGCGGCCCTCTCTTGGCAGGTTTGTTGTGGTGCCATATTCTTTCCATTTTTTAATAATGGATTTAGTGGTGCTCCGTGGGATGTTCAAAGTTTCAGATATTTTTTTATAACCCAACCCTGATCTCTACTTCTCCACAACTTTGTCCCTGACCTGTTTGGAGAGCTCCTTGGTCTTCAGGGTGCAGCTTGCTTGGTGGTGCCCCTTGCTTAGTGGTGGTGCAGAATCTGGGGCCTTTCAGAACAGGTGTATATATACTGAGATCATGTGACAAATCATGTGACACTTAGATTGCACACAGGTGGACTTTATTTAACTAATTATGTGACTTCTGAAGTTAATTGGTTGCACCAGATCTTATTTGGGGTCTTCATAGCAAAGGGGGTGAATACATATGCACGCACCACTTCTCCGTTATTTATTGTTTAGAATTTTTGGAAGTATTTTTTTTATTTCACTTCACCAATTTGGACTATTTTGTGTATGTCCATTACATGAAATCCAAATAAAAATCCATTGAAATTACAGGTTGTAATGCAACAAAATTGGAAAAACGCCAAGGGGGATGAATATTTTTGCAAGGCACTGTATATGCGTGTTACATGGTCCAGTTACAGCTTCTTCTGACAAAGTAGAAAGAAAGTGTATTTTTTTGTGTGAAATTGCTTTATCTGACATTTTGCGGTTGCATGAGGCTTGGTGATCACAGAATCAGTAGGATATTAAACAAACACTCAAATAGGCAACATAAACAGGTACAGCATAGGGCTGAGTGACTCACTCATTCCTGGCTTTCGTTCAAAATAAGTTATATTATTAAAACGGAGTCTGGTGCTCTCTAATGTGTGGATAGGCCACTGGGAGTAAACGGATACCGGACTGCACTCTGGTCAAAGACTGATGACAGACACAGAAGTCCAGTTTAGGAGTTTAATGATGAACCAAAGTATAGATGTTGTCTGTGCACAGAGGGAAACAGGATAAACTAAATAGAAAATGACTACAATGTAAATCCAATAAACAATATTACATTAAACAGTACTGTCAACAATCTCTATACACAATTGACACTAAGAGAAAAATAACACACCATAATTCCTCTCAAGAGAATTAGCATTACAGTTACACCAACTGGTAGTCTAATCACACAATTGTACAAAATGGTAAGAGAACTGGTGAAGAAAGTTACCCCTCTACATACACATTTCTTGTATTTACATATAACAATAGCAACAGGAATATTAAAAAAGTAAAATAAGTATTTGTTCTGACTTACATTTGGTCAAAAACGCACACATATCCCTGCAAATGAAAACGGTCTGATCTCCACAAAAGCCAATGGAACAGAGAAATAAGTTTCGTTTTTATACTAACTAGTGGTTGTCATGGTGAATAATCTAATAATAGTTGGCAGGACACATAAAAGGAAACATCAAAGAGTTTACCGGAATCTCTAAATGAAAATAATGGCAGATCAATAAAATGTCCTTGTAGATCTAATTAAATTTAGAGGATTCTAAATTAATATCTAAGGGGCTTTTATACAATTATAATGCAGGGTTTATAATACATTCATATATTTGTAGGGGTTGATGCATTTTTCGTTAGGGCAAATCTGGTCTGTGATATTGAGTTAGAAATGTAAAACTTTAGAGTACTTAAGCATCGAATACATTGCAAATTTGCCCATTTTTTGTCTTTAGGCTACACTTTACAATAGGACTCAACTCTGACTGACCGCAGCATCTATCGGTAGTCTAAACTGTTGAACAAATTGGGTGATTTTTCACACCTAGCCGAGCTATTAGACTACCCTTTTGTAAATTAATCGAGGTGTGAATGTACATTTCATAAATAAATGAAGTAGCTCAGGTCTTGAAAATATGGGCAACCTTTTTCTCCTCCCTATCCTCGCTGGACTCTCTTTCATTCAGTATCTTCCTCACATCAGCAAAGAAGGACTCCGTGTTTCAGAAACTCACTTTATATAGAAGGGCTATCACTCTTTAATAAAGCCCGTTTGTTAGTTAGAATTATTTCATTCTGTATTTAGAGGCAGAGAAATCAAAAGCCCACCGTGCCTATTTTTCGAAAATCATCAATCCAATGTAATTACATCATTGTATTTACCCAAGTTCTCTCTCAACTCCAGGACCACCGGCAGCAAAACATTGTTGTTGCCTGATGCAGGACTCTGGTGCCAGAGGAGAGACTCTCGGACTGAAACATTCACACCTCCATTAATTTATGAAAAAATTGTCAACTTGTGCCACAGTTTAGACTACCGATAGATCAGCATTCTAACTCCCCCTTGTGATAGTGTGGTGCAATGGCAGAATGACTCAATTTACCACAATCTGCCACCATCTACCACAAACGGTCACGGCATAAGCTCTAAACTTTTAAAGGAAGAACCACTGTACCTGAGCTTAATTTCAAGTCTCAAAGCAAAGGGTCTGAATACTTATGAAAATAAGGTATTTCAGTTTTCTATTTTTAATACCTTTGCAAACATTTCTAAAAACCGGTTTTCACTTTGTCATTATGGGGTATTGTGTGTAGATTGAGGAGGAAAAATATGTATTTCATCCATTTTAGAATAAGGCTGCAGTGTAACAAAATGTGGAAAAAGTAAAAGGGTCTGAATACTTTCCGATTGCACTGTATATCCCCTGTCTAATTCCCAGTTCGTCCACTAGAAAACAGTAGGAGATCACATGACGTCTCTTGGCCACTTGAAACCAGTTGCGTCTGGTTTGGGTAGTGAGTCACTGTGCCAAAATTGCTGAATGGATTTTCAAGCCTGACATCTTAAAAACGTTAGCGATCAGGGCTTTCAAGTTATGGAGTTAAAAATAAAGAAATAAGACAGACAGTTGAGGAAACTATATAGATCAACGGCGCATGTGGAGGATGCATACAAGGTAATAAAGGGAATAGAAAATGCATTGCTTTGCAATGAACATCAGGGTGTACCCTTTTCATGCATACTAACTGAATATGACTTTGAATATATATGACCATAGGCTACGATTTATGCCTTTATGGGGGGTTGATTTCCAAAAAGACAAGGACTGTAGCTTTCAAATGGTATGTCACTTTCTATTTTTTGACAATAAAATTACCCCCCAAACTCACCTGAGTTTAACAGGTGAAGTTGGCTCGCTTGTTGCAGAACCATTAGACCTTATGCGAAGGTTTGTGAAAAATATCTGAATCTTGTTAAATTTTCGCACAATATAAATGTATTTAGCACATTTAATGTGTTGATTTGACAGTTTTCGTTTACCGTTGTCCCAGGAGGCTGCTCATGGGAGGACGGCTCATAATAATGGCTGAAATGGAGTGAATAGAATGGTATGAAATACATGGAAACCATGTGTTTGATGTGTCCGATACCAATTTAATTTATTCTGTTCCAACCATTACCATGAAGCCCGTCCGCCCCAATTAAGGTGCCACCGGCCACCTGTTATCTCCACTCGATAAATATATCTTTCATCAGTTCCTTCTGTGGTTCCACAGTGCTGAGACAGCCAAACGCTCAATGTTCTATGTTATAGACAGAGAAACTCAGTTATCTTTTTCTGTAATCAAAACAAGATAGGGAAGCTAGTAGATTAAAGTTTATTTTTATTTTTTATAAATTGGGAATTCTGATGATTCCTCTTTCAAACATGCTGACAGCAGACAGCAACACCTACTGTATCAGTTCTACTGTATTTATGCTAACATTCCATTCATTCACATACCAATATGCTGACTGGGAACAACACTGGATTAGCCATGACAAATTGATTTTAAAATTCACAAATTATGGGCCAGTCCGTTCAGTGAGGGAAACTCACTTCAGAAACATAAAAATGTCAATTGTTATCTAGTAAAGAACTATGACTTTATGTTATGTGTAGAGTTCCAGCACACAAAGTCTGTACCTTTACAGACTCTTACTGGCTGCACTTAAATGGGGCCTGGGTTATGATTTGGCCTGGGTAAACCTAAGGCTGTAAACCTCAACCCCTCTCCCATGCCAAGCCCACAAGAACCTTGTCAGCTTGGATTTTTATAAAATTGTTGGCTTTAACCTGAATAGCACTTTTATGTGCATCTAACCCACAATGAGACCCTGTTCCACCTTGTGAAAGCCATGGCTCTAGCCCCCGTATCTCTTGCTGCGGTGTGAATAATTAAAAACACTTAGTGTGTTACCGGCCACTAAGGACTCCCACCCCAGTAAGCTCTTTTGACGCGAATTGGCGATACTATGGCTCAACCTACTGGGCCGGTGTAGCCTACTGTAGTTATTTCAGTCTCTGTAAGAGAGCATGTGCCCAAACAGTTTGTATTTGTATTGATTTCCAAAATCAATTTATAACATTTTTGACATGCGTTTTTCTGGATTTTGTTGTTGTTATTCTGTCTCTCACTGTTCAAATAAACCTACCATAAAAATTATAGACTGATCATTTCTTTGTCAGTGGGCAAACATACAAAATCAGCAGGGGATCAAATACTTTTTTCCCTCACTGTATCCATCCTGCCCTGCCTTGCGAAAGTATTTGAAAGCCAAGTTAACAAACAGATCACCGTCCAATTTTCAAATCCCACGGTACCTTCTCCGCTATGCAATCTGGTTTCCGAGCTGGTCATGGGTGCACCTCAGCCACGCTAAAAGTCCTAAACGATATTATAACCACGATCGATAAAAGACAGTACTGTGCAGCTTTCTTCATCGACCTGGCCAAGGCTTTCAACTCTGTCAATCACTGCATTCTTATTGGCAGACTAAATAGCCTTGGTTTCTCAAATGACTGCCTTGCCTGGTTCACCAATTACTTCTCAGATAGAGTTCAATATGTCAAATCGGAGGGCCTGTTGTCTCGACCTCTGGCAGTCTCGGGCCGACTCTATTCTCTGTGTATGTCAATGATGTCGCTCTTGCTGCTGGTGACTCTCAGATCCACCTCTATGCAGAGGACACCATTTTGTATACATCTGGCCCTTCATTGGACACTGTGTTAACAAACCTCCAAACGAGCTTCAATGCTATACAACACTCCTTCCGTAGCTTACAACTGCTCTTAAACGCTAGTAAAACTAAATGCATGCTCTTCAATCGAACGCTGCTTGCACCCGCCTGCCCGACTAGAATCACTACTCTCGGCGGGTCTGACTCAGAATATGTGGACAACTACAAATACCTAAATGTCTGGTTAGACCGTTAACTCTCCTTCCAGACTCACATTAAGCATCTCCAATCCAAAGTTGAATCTAGAATCAGCTTCCTATTTCGCAACAAAATAAAACGGACTATCCTACCGATCCTTGACTTCGGCGATGTCATTTACAAAATAGCCTCCAACACTCTACTCAGCAAATTGGATGTAGTCTATCACAGTGCCATCCGTTTTGTCACCAATCCCCATATACTACCCACCATTGTGACCTGTGCGCTCTCATTGGCTGACCCTCACTACATATTCGTCGCCAAACCCACTGGCTTCAGGTCATCTATAAATCACTGCTAGGCAAATCCCTGCCTTATCTTAGCTCAGTGGTCACCATAGCAACACCCACCCTTAGTATGCGCTCCAGCAGGTATATCTCACTGGTCATCCCCAAAGCCAACAACTCCTTTGGCCGCCATTCCTTCCAGTTCTCTGCTGCTAATGACTGGAACGAACTGCAAAAATCTCTGAAGCTGGAGACTCTTATCTCCCTCACTAATTTTAAGCATCAGTTGTCAGAGCAGCTTACCGATCACTGCACCTGTACACAGCCCATCTGTAATTAGCCCACCCAACTACCTCATCCCCATATTGTTATTTATTTTTGCTCATTTGCACCCCTGTATCTCTATTTGCACATCATCTTTTGCACATCTATCATTCCAGTGTTAATACTAAATTGTAATTATTTTGCACTATGGCCTATTTATTGCCTTAACTCCATAACTTACTACATTTCCACAATAGATTTTCTATTGTGTTATTGACTGTATGTTTTGTTTTACCCCATATGTAACTCTGTGTTGTTGTTATTTTTATCACGCTGCTTTGCTTTATCTTGGCCAGGTCGCAGTTGTAAATGACAACTTGTTCTCAACTGGCTTACCTGGTTAAATAAAGGTGAAATAAAAATAAATAAAAAAGAAAGTAGAGACCCCAAGATAAGAGAGCCACTGCTTCTGTCAGAAGTTACATTCTTATAAAAAATGGTTCCTCAGCTGGTCCCATAGGATAACCCTTTTTGGTTCACGGTAAAACCCTTTTTGGTTCCAGGTAAAACCCTTTTTATTGTTCTCCTATTGGGACAGCCGATGAACACTTTTAGGTTCTAGATAGCACCTTCTTTTCTAAAAGTGTATAAAAGGCGTAGTATGGTGTGTCATGCTGTTGATCATTGATCCTTTGTAGACTCCTGTGAATTTGTATTGATTTCCAGTACATCTCAGTACTGTATGTACTGGTAAACAATTGTAATAGATAATCAATGGTCTTTCTGAATAGTCTTGCGATTGAAACTCATTCGTAAAGAAAAAAACCTATTGATCTTCAACTCATGGCATTTTGTTTATATGATTGTCCTGACAACTCAGCAGATTTCAGCTGGCCTGACGCTGGTGCCATATCGATCCACCAAGATGTTTGTGGACAGATACTGTGCAATTGGTGCATCAAACAACGCAATGTGGTTCATTATATAGACCCACCACTGTTTGTGTCCAGAAGAGGTTTTCTCTCGCTGGTTGATTGGTTGATTGGACTGCAGATTGCCTTTTTCTCAGAGTGCTGTCCAGGATTCAGGGCAGGCAATGGTGGGCGGTCAACTTTGAGATGACTTTCTGCATCTTTACCAGTGTCAGGGCCTTTGAGGACTTTGTTAACACTTTGTTCATGGAATATTAATAGGAAAAGGAAACGTGTTGTTACCTGACAGCACTTTGTTTGATCACATCATGGCCCCCATCCATGCAACGGCAGTGGAATGTTTGAAGCATTGAAGTCTTAGAACATGAGTTGAAGTGAAACTTTCTGTACCTAACATCACCTCAGGGCAATGTCTTTTAAAATAAATATTAGTTGTATGATGTTTTGTGGAGATGACAGCACTATTGAGTTGTTTGACAAATGAGACCGCCACTGAGATAAAATTAAATTAATAAATCAGGCTTCAGAAATAGCTGCAGTCATAAGCTATACTGTAGCAGCTTCTAAATACATAGTGATCCAAATGTGCAATGCAGTTGTTATATTATTGCGGCAGGAGTAGGAGGTCCCCAAGGGTTAATGTGTTGTTTGTGTTGATTGATGCTGAAATGCAGACATTTATTAATGCTCCATAAATCATTTTCAAGGTTCTGTAGCCTACAATACCATAACAGTACTGAACACTCATTCAAGACTAAATGTGTCTGCAAGCCTCTGTCCAGAGCAAAAGCACTTGTAATATGCCTGGAATAATCCCTCCAGTATTTCCATTATACAGTTAAAAGAATCCCAGGATACAATAAAACAAATATCCATTGGCATGCCTTTTCCTCTTCTGGAGAAATGCACTTTAAAGCACACAGGAGGAAAATAAATTGGTTGGCTATCATCACATGCCAAAGTTCACCACAAAGTCAATTCATCTTGCCATGTTGTGGTGGCACATTGCATGTTATGGTGGCTTAGAATGATCCAGGTGTGTGAAGCCAGCAAGGTCAACTAGTGATTAAACTTTGATCTTTGTGTTTTCTGGTTGGATTACAACTTTGTTACGTCTGATGTTTCTGTTTTTCATTAAATGAAGCATAACTATACCATACACCACGTGACAAGATGGCGTATTGAACACACAGCATTGTGAATCACCACAAGATAAAAACATAATATTCAATATCAGTAAGTTAGACTAAATATTAGCACTTCGTATACTCGTAGGTAATAACATTCAATCTGGATAATAACACAAAACAGATCATAAGGCTAGAGAAATGTATCGACAAATATTACAACAACAAGCAACACTCAAACATGACGGAGGATAAATGAGGAGAATCAATCTCCAAGAGAAAACGCGACTAATCGACAGATACAGATTATTTATGCTTTTCACCACTGGGACTGGTAAGTATGGAAAGCGATCTGTTGAAGTCGATAAATGACAAACTGGGCATACTAGAGTTGGTCATTAAGGATGTAAAAGAGTTGAAGGCGAGTCTTGAAATGAGTGACGAAAAAGCTGCGATAATGGAGAAAGATACAAAAAAGCTAAAAGGGACAGTCACTAAGATAGAAAAGGACGTTAAGGAACTTAAAAAGGAGAACAACTTTCTGAGAGAAGCCTTACTAGACATACAGACTAGATTGATGAGAGAAAATCTAGTACATACGGGTATCCAAGAAAAAGAAGGAGAGGTTACCGAAAAAATTGTGAAGGACTTCTTTCTTACAGCGCTTCAAATCTCATTTGATGCTGTCGATAAAATCCAACTCGATCGTGTACACCGTTTCGGACAAAGAGGACAGAGATATGCGAGTCCAATCGTAGCCAAATTTGCTTTCTTTAAGGATAAAGTAATAGTTAAAAGCCTAGGTAAAAGACTTGCTGGCATGAAAATTGGCATGAATGATCAGTTCCTGAGGGAGATTGCAGAACGGCGCAAAGTTCTGTACCCAATCTTCAAGGAAAATAGATTAAAAGGGAAGCCTGTTTCTCTCGTAGTCGATAAACTATATGTTGACAACTAAATGTTCCGCGACACAAAGACTACTCCATGGCTATTCTGAAGGTTCTAATAGAGGAGTCAAATAATGGAACACGCAATACTAGCCATGGTAGGGATTGTAATAATAAAGCACATTTATAGTATTTAAAGTATTTTATAAATGGATAAGATGGTATTACAAGAAAGGATAACAAGCAAAATAATACATCTTCAAATATAACTAATTAGAATTCAAGTTCTCAATCAACATAGTGGAGATAAAAACATAGCAAACAGAAGACATAGAAGGCACAGTATGTGGGTCTGTGTGGATGTATTGTGATGGAAGGTGTGCTGTGCGTTTTTGTGTTTGGAAAAGTGTGGCGTTAAGTGAGTGAGAAAGGAAATGGTTGCATATCCCATAACCAACGTGTGTCTGTGAGCAGGGGTTGTGAGAGAGCGCTTTCCATTTTGTGCAGATGAGGGATATGCATTTTAAAATAAAGTATACATCTAATCTCTTTTTTATTGTCCTATCATGATGGAACGGTCCCCAACCCTATATCCTAGAAACCCACCTGAGCGACACATACACCAAAGAGAAGTGCCCATCTGTTTTATGGCCCTGCTGTAAGTTGCCTATATGCAGCCAAAACAGAAAGATAAATGTGGTCAGAGACCTACTAGAGCAGCACTGCCCCCTCAAGATTCTGAGCCTGCCTGGCAGGGTTGGTCCTACAAAGCCAGAGCCCCCTGATGGGAGAGCATAATATACAAGGAAATTCTCAAAGCTGCTAATGAGAATCTTGACGACCTTGTACCTAGCAGGTGGGGATTCCGGTGGGGTACCCCCACCCAGGTAGTGGCAGTGCTGGCAACACTGGCTGCAGTAACCCATGGGGAGGGGGTCACACTCGGACAATCAGAGAGGGGGCATATTATTGTGGCCCTGCTGGCACAAAATAATCAAAGGTCTGACGGAACGGAGATGCTTGGGAAAAATGGTTACAACGAGGGACCAAAGTGTTTGTGTCTCAGGGGAAGAGGGTGGATCTGATCACCATCACCGAGGACTTGACATAGGTTAATCAAATCTCAAATGTTTGTCAATATTTGCTCAATCTTGCATTCTTTCTCAAACAGCTGTAACTGTATATGCATTCGTAAATCATGTCCTTTCTTGAGTTGGACTCTGGGATGTAACAACCGCAGCTTATGGTTGATTGTGGAGGAAAGGGGTTGAGTGTGTTAGAGTATGTGCGTGTGTGTGTGTGTGTGTGTGTGTGTATCCCACATCTGTTGCAAGGGGTTATAAGCATGTTAGGCAGAGTATAGGATGAACCACAATAATTGTTTGCTAAAATAATAATTGCTTGACAAAAATGTAATGTAATACAATGGCAATCCGAGTTATAGGTAACAATCCTTTGCATGAACTGCCGACATTATTACGCATATTAATTGATAATGATGGAAATTAAGATATGCAAGATATTTGAATAGATATATATTTTTAATAGATATATATATATTGAGGTGAGAGCATTGGAAATGCTTTTGGCGGATGACCTGCTCATGTTTTGTAGGTGGCACTGTGTGCCGTTTTCGAAGGATGGGTCCTGGCCTCTCGGGGGACCTAGGGATCCGGGGGAACATGGGTGGTATGCCGATCACTGGGATGACAACCCAACTTGGGATGGGGAGGGGCTTTAGCGGGGGGAATAGTGGAGAACAATTGGAGAGTTACTTAGTAGCAATGCAAATATCATGGTACAGCTATATGGACACTCAATCACTATGGTATTTTTTATTGGTCAATTTACAAACATATATTATGATAAATAGATTTGAAACTTGTATCTCATTATAGTAAGTGGTTAAATAAGTATAGCTAGTTATAACTGTAATGGCTTAGCAGATAATAACAAAAGAAGAACAATATTTACATGGCTCAAAGAGAAGGAATATATTATCTATTGTTTACAGGAAACTCATTCATCAATTGGGGGGGGTGAAATATACTTCTCCCATGGGCAAAGAAACTCAAAAGGGGTGATGATATTAATTAACAGTAATTTCGATCCGAATGTGCAAATTGTCCAAACAGATCCGCAAGGTAGATGGATGAATTTAAATATGTTATTGGACCATAAACAGATATGGCTCATTAACCTTTACGGACCAAATAATGATGATCCACACATCTTTGACAATATATATAATACATTATCAACCCTGCAAGCAATACAAGACTATTATTATGGTGGGATATTATAATACTGTTTTAAATACCTCAATGGACTGTAAGAGAAATCACACTACAAACTATCACCCTCATGCTCTTAAGGAAATCATGAATATCATGGATACATTAGAACTAGTAGATATATGGAGCAAATCCCCTTATTTTAAGGGACACTTTTAAATGTGCCTTTAGATGCCATGCAATTCAGTACTCATCTTGAAAACAAAAGCAATTTAGGTAAAAAGAGTCCATACTAACAAAGGAAATAGAAGGTCTAACGGAACAGATAGATAGCAATAAAAACTGTAACATAGAGGCTCAGAATAATTTAGAAGAAAAACAAAAAGAAAGTGTAATATACAATAAAAATAAAGCAAACTGGATGGAATATGGGGAAATATATAGGGAAGAATTTACTGAAACTGGTTACAAATGACGGAGTCACTCATGATTCACCAAATTATATTTTGAAGGCGGAAGCAAAGTACTTTAAGCATATGTTTTCGTTTCAGTCGCCTCCATCTCCTCTAACTGAAGCTAATTGTAAGGATTTTTTTCTATTGATAATGTAAAATTAATTGCCATACAGAAAGACTAATGTGAAGGTGAAATTACAGAGGAGGAACTTCGGGATGCAATTTAATACTTTAACTCCAGGGTTGGATGGCATACCAGTCGAGGTATTCCAAACCTTTTTTGATATATTCAGAGCACCATTATTAGCATGTTTTAACCACTCCTATGTAAATGGTAGATTATCAGACACTCAAGAAGAAGGTCTGATTTCATTTTTTTTTTTTTGGGGGGGGGGGTGGTAGATCAGCTTAATATTGCAGATAGATTGTAACTTCCATCAATGTAATTGTCTGCATCACTTCCAATCCCCCATGTTATATATATATATATATATACAGTGGGGAAAAAAAGTATTTAGTCAGCCACCAATTGTGCAAGTTCTCCCACTTAAAAAGATGAGAGAGGCCTGTAATTTTCATCATAGGTACACGTCAACTATGACAGACAAAATGAGGAAAAAAAATCCAGAAAATCACATTGTAGGACTTTTCATGAATTTATTTGCAAATTATGGTGGAAAATAAGTATTTGGTCACCAACAAACAAGCAAGATTTCTGGCTCTCACAGACCTGTAACTTCTTCTTTAAGAGGCTCCTCTGTCCTCCACTCGTTACCTGTATTAATGGCACCTGATTGAACTTGTTATCAGTATAAAAGACACCTGTCCACAACCTCAAACAGTCACACTCCAAACTCCACTATGGCCAAGACCAAAGAGCTGTCAAAGGACACCAGAAACAAAATTGTAGACCTGCACCAGGCTGGGAAGACTGAATCTGCAATAGGTAAGCAGCTTGGTTTGAAGAAATCAACTGTGGGAGCAAATATTAGGAAATGGAAGACATACAAGACCACTGATAATTTCCCTCAATTTGGGGCTCCACGCAAGATCCTACCCCGTGGGGTCAAAATGATCACATGAACGGTGAGCAAAAATCCCAGAACCACACGGGGGGACCTAGTGAATGACCTGCAGAGAGCTGGGACCAAAGTAACAAAGCCTACCATCAGTAACACACTACGCCGCCAGGGACTCAAATCCTGCAGTGCAAGACGTGTCCCCCTGCTTAAGCCAGTACATGTCCAGGCCCGTCTGAAGTTTGCTAGAGTGCATTTGGATGATCCAGAAGAGGATTGGGAGAATGTCATATGGTCAGATGAAACCAAAATATAACTTTTTGGTAAAAACTCAACTCGTCGTGTTTGGAGGACAAATAATGATGAGTTGCATCCAAAGAACACCATACCTACTGTGAAGCATGGGGGTGGAAACATCATGCTTTGGGGCTGTTTTTCTGTAAAGGGACCAGGACGACTGATCCGTGTAAAGGAAAGAATGAATGGGGCCATGTATCGTGAGATTTTGAGTGAAAACCTCCTTCCATCAGAAAAGGCATTGAAGATGAAACGTGGCTGGGTCTTTCAGCATGACAATGATCCCAAACACACCACCCGGGCAACGAAGGAGTTGCTTCGTAAGAAGCATTTCAAGGTCCTGGAGTGGCCTAGCCAGTCTCCAGATCTCAACCCCATAGAAAATCTTTGGAGGGAGTTGAAAGTCCGTGTTGCCCAACGACAGCCCCAAAACATCACTGCTCTAGAGGAGATCTGCATGGAGGAATGGGCCAAAATACCAGCAACAGTGTGTGAAAACCTTGTGAAGACTTACAGAAAACGTTTGACCTGTGACATTGCCAACAAAGGGTATATAACAAAGTATTGAGAAACTTTTGTTATTGACCAAATACTTATTTTCCACCATCATTTGCAAATAAATTCATTAAAAATCCTACAATGTGATTTTCTGGATTTTTCTTTCTCATTTTGTCCGTCATAGTTGACGTGTACCTATGATGAAAATTACAGGCCTCTCTCATCTTTTTAAGTGGGAGAACTTGCACAATTGGTGGCTGACTAAATACTTTTTTCCCCCACTGCACTCCCCTTTATTCCTTTTCAACCCCGCCATCCTTTCCCTACTTGGGGCAAACTAGTGAACAACAATGCCCTCTACTTCCAGCCCATACCCACTACCTACACCCTATGGACACAGTCAATTTCACAACAATTCTATTTTATTTGTTTTTGCTCCTGAACTTCTTCCACGCTCAACCTCTCCGATCATCCCCATGATGTCCATCCGGCTTGCCTCTATATGCCATATCCTTCTAACTGTGCGCTTTCCCAAAAGCTCCCAACATACAACCTATATACTTATTATGGACACAGTATGCATACATCACTAGTTATATTGTTATTATTTGTTGTTATTTGTTATTAGTCCCATCCTTCAACTCCATTCAACACCTCCCATCTATCTCCCAACACCATCCATATAGGACCTCTATTTTCCATATATATTTCAACCGTACTGTGATGTTTTACAAAAGCTCTGAACCTGTCCATTCTCACTGCTTCCACAGATTGCGAATTAAAAATATAATATTTTATATTATAAAATAATATAATAAATATCTTTTTTGGCTAAAAGTATTATTATATTATTGATCAATTCACTATGACTTTTCAGATCACCCAGTAATGCTATCTGCAAGGTTAGCTCCAGGTAAATATTGCAATCCTTTAGCCATTCCTGGACCTGTGTCCAAAAACAAGCTACAAATGGACAGAACCAAAACAAATGATCCAATGATTCTGTCTCCTCACAGCAAAATCTGCAGAGCTGGGAAGATTGTATCCCCATATAAATAACATTCTATTGGTAGCAAGAATTTTATATAATAATTTAAATTTAAAGATTCTAATTTTTGAATCCGGTGTCGTTTTGCGTGTCAGTTCATAAACACTATGCCATGGGATCGTTACGTCAAAAATCTATTCCCAACTATTTTGCAATCTATATGGGACGGCTGTCAATCCTTTGGTCCTTAAGTGAAACTGATATACTTTTTTATTTATCACAGTTTTCCTTAACCAATTATGTTCTTTAATGCAAGGCCGACAGACAAGTTCCTTAATTTCTCCCCCTTCTACTTTCCTCTTCCACTTTTGCGGTAAGGCTGCAATTATGATTATGATTTCATTATTACTGAAACAGGATACAAGTGGGAAATATAAAGATCCAGTCCATTGAAAAAATTGGAGGCCCCTTACACTTCAGTGTTGTGATGCAAAAATATGAGCAAAATGTATAGCGAATACAATTAAAAAGGCATTGTCGGACATTATTCATTCAAATCAGACTGTTTTTTTACATGGACAATACCTTGGAGATAATATAAGGCAAGTACTGGAAAAAATAGGACACTATGAAAGATCTGGGAAACCAGGCCTGCTATTCAGACTTTGAAAAGGCATTTGATAAAGTATGACTGGAGTTTATATATAAATGACTGGAGCATTTCAATTTTGGAGAATCTCTTGTAAAATGGGTTAAAATCATTTATAGTAACCCTAGGTGTAAAATAGTAAATAATGGCTATTTCTCCGAAAGTTTTAAACTGTCAAGAGGAGTGAAACAAGGTTGTCATACTATCACATATCTATTTATTATGGCCATTGAAATGTTAGCTATTAAAATCAGATCCAACAATAATATCAAGGGATTATAAATCCAGGGCTTAAAAACAAAGGTGTCATTGTACGCTGATGATTCATGTTTTCTTTTAAATCCACAACTTGAATCCCTCCACAGCCTCATAAAGGATCTAGATACATTTTCTAACCTCTCTGGATTACAACCAAATTATGATAAATGTACTATATTACGTATTGGATCACAAATAAATACAAATTTTACATTACCATGTAGTTTACCAATAAAATGGTCTGATGGTGATGTGGATATACTCAGAATACATATCCCAAATGTAATAAATGATCTCACTCCAATACATTTTTATAGAAAGTTAACAAAAATAGATAAGATCTTGCTACCACGGAAAGGTAAATACCTGTCTATTTGTGGAAAAATCACCCTGAATAACTCTTTAGTATTATCCCAGTTTACCTATTTGTTTATGGTCTTGCCTACGCCTAGCGAACAGTTTTTTAAATGATTTGAGAAAAAAAGATTCCATTTATTTGGAATGGCAAGCCAGAAAAAATTGAACGGGCCCATTTATATAATGAATATGAATTTGGAGGACAGAAATTATTACATATTAAAGCATTAGATCTATCACGAAAAGCTTCAGTCATACAAAAGTTATACTTAAATCCGAACTGGTTCTCTAGCAAATTAGTAAGATTATCTCACCCAATGGTCAAGAATTGCCTTTTCCCCTTTATTCAGATTATAACCACTCACTTTCAGTTATTTGAAAAGGAAATCATCTCCCAAATATCACTATTTCTAAAACAAGCCATAGAAAGTTGGTTGCAATTTCAATGTAATCCTCCAGAAACGACAGAACAAATAATGCAACAAATATTATGGTAAAAAAAAAAAAAACATTAAACCTTTTAAAAATATGTTTACAAAAAATAATCTTCGTAAATGATACCATGGGGGAGTTATGTCGCACATGCAGCTAACAAAAACACATGGAAATGTCTGCTCTACCCAAAATTACAACCAAATAATGGCAGCTTAACCGCAAAAATAGTAGAGAAAAGTGGATGGGGGAAAAAATAAGGAACTTGTCTGTCGGCCCTGCATTAAAGAAAATAATTGGTTAAAGAAAATTGTGATAAATAAAAAAGTATACCACTTTCATTTAAGGACCAAAAGGATTGACAGCCATCCCATATAGATTGCAAAATAGTTGGGAAGAGATTTTGAATGTACCGATTCCATGGCATAGTGTTTATGAACTGATACGCAAAACGGATTCAAAACTTAGAATTTTTCAATTTAAATTATTATACAAAGTTCTTGCTACCAAAAATGTTTTATTCATATGGGGGTACAATCTTCCCAGCTCTGCAGATTTTGCTGCGAAGAGACAGAATCATTAGATAATTTGTTTTGGTACAGTCCATTTGTAGCTTGTTTTTGGACACAGGTCCAGGAATGGCTGAAGGATTGCAATATTTACCTGGAGCTAACCCTGCAGATAGCACTACTGGGTGATCTGAAAAGTCATAGTCAATCGATCAATAATATAAAAATACTTTTAGCAAAAATGTTTATTTTCAATTTACAATCTATAGAAACAATGACAATAGAAGGGCTCAGAACTTTTGTGAAACATCACAGTACAGTTGAAAAATATATGGCAAATAGAAATCCAATATGGATGGTGTTAAGAGATAGATGGGAGGTATTGAATGGAGCTGAAGTATGGGACTAATAACAACTAACAACAACTAATAACAACAAGATAACTAATGTAAAGCATACTGTGTCCATAATAAGTATATAGGTTACAGGTTGAGAGCTTTTGTGAAAGAGCACAGTTAGAAAGATACGGCATATAGAAGCAAACCGGATGGGCATCATGATCAAATGATCGGAGAGGTAGAGAGTAGAAGAAGTTCAGGAGCAAAAAAAAATAAAAGTAATAAAGGGGAGTATATATATAAAAAACATGGGGGATTGGAAGTGATGCAGACAATAACATTGATGGAAGTTACAATCTATCTGCAATATTAAAGCTGATAGATGAAAAAAATTAAAATATTAATATTAATAATAATAATAATGCAGCATAACTTTGTGCTTTGGTGTGGCAGAGCTAGACACAGCAGTCACGGCAGAGGGATTTTCCAACCTTGTTTTGATGTGTGTTGAGGCTAGCCTCGGGTCAAACTGTGTTTTAGCTGTAAACATAGCTCTGAACAGACATGCCTAAGTGCTTTGGAAGAGGAGCTGAGAGAGAGCAAATGGAGAGAAAATATAGAACATACAACACAGGTCCAAAGTCCATGCATCCCAGTCGTTCATCTATGCTAGTTCAGCTGGGTTATCCACTAATTATTAATTCAGGGACATCAGTAATTCCATTTACACGCTTAACTGAATGAAGAAGAGAGACGGAATGCAATATGCGCTCCGGTACCGCTTGCCGTGCGGTAGCAGAGAGAACAGTCTATAACTAGGGTGGCTGGAGTCTTTGATAATTTTTATGTCCTTCCTCTGACAACGCCTGGTATAGAGGTCCTGGATGGCGGGAAGCTTGGCCCCAGTGATGTACTGGGCCGTACGCACTACCCTCTGTAGTGCCTTGCGGTCGGAGGCTGAGCAGTTGCTATACCAGGTGGTGATGCAACCAGTCAGGATGCTCTCAATGGTACAGCTGTAGAAGTTTTTGAGGTTCTGGGGACCCATGCAAATCTTTTCAGTCTCCTGAGGGGGAAAAGGCGTTGTCGTGCCCTCTTCACGACTGTCTTGGTGTGTTTGGACCATGATAGTTTGTTGGTGATGTGGACACCATTGAACTTGAAGCTCTCAACCTGTTCCACTACATCCCCGTCGATGACAATTGGGGCGTGCTCAGTCCTCTTTTTTGTCCTGTAGTCCACAGTCATCTCCTTTGTCTTGAGCACGTTGAGGGAGAGGTTGTTATCCTGGCACCACACGGCCAGGTCTCGTCTCTCCTCCCCATAGGCTGTCTCATCATTGTTGGTGATCAGGCCTAACAATGTTGTGTCATCGGCAAACTTACTGATGGTGTTGGAGTCTGCTCAGCATCTGACCTACAGAGGGTAGTGCGTACGGCCCAGTACATCACTGGGCCCAAGCTTCCTGCCATCCAGGACCTATATTCTAGGCGGTGTCAGAGGAAGGCCCAAAAAATAGTCAAAGACTCCAGTCACCCAAGTCATAGACTGTTCTCTCTACTACCGCATGGCAAGCGGTACCGGAGTGCCAAGTGTAGGTCCAAAAGGCTCCTTAACAGTTTCTACCCCCAAGCCATAAGACTGATGAACAATTAATCAAATGGCCACCCGGACTATTTGCATTGACCCCCCCTCCCCAATGTTTTTACTCTGCTGGTACTCGCTGTTTATTATCTATGCATAGTCACTTTACCCCTACCTGCATGTACAAATTATCTCGACCAACCTGTACCCCCCCACATTGACTTGGTATCGGTACCCCCTGTATATAGTTATTGTTATTTTATTGTGTTACTTCAGTATTTTTTTTTTACTTTACTTTATTTTGTAAATATTTTCTTAAATCTATTTTCTTAAAACTGCATTGTTGGTTAAGGGCTTGTAAGTAAGCATTTCACGGTAAGGTCTACACCTGTTGTATTCGGCGAATGTGACAAATACAACTTAAACAAATGACTGATGATTGGCTTAGAGAAATTGATGATGAAAAGATTGTGGGGGCTGTTTTGTTTTACTTCAGTGCGGCTTTTGACATTATTGATCATAGTCTGCTGCTGGAAAAACGTATGTGTTATGGCTTTACTCCACCTGCTATATTGTGGATACAGATTTACCTGTCTAACAGAACATAGAGGGTGTTCATTAATGGAAGCCTCTCCAACACAATCCAGGTAGAATCAGGCATTCCCCAGGGCAGCTGTCTAGGCCAATTACTTTTTTCAATCTTTACTAATGACATGCCACTGGCTTTGAGTAAAACCAGAGTGTCTGTGTATGCAGATGACTCAACACCATACATGTCAGCTACTACAGCGACTGAAATGACTGCAACACTTAACAAAGAGTTGCAGTTAGTTGGGGCAAGGAATAAGTTAGTCCTAAATATTTCAAAAACTAAAAACATTGTATTTGGGACAAATCATTCACTAAACCCTAAACCTCAACTAAATCTTGTAATAAATAATGTGGAAATTGAGCAAGTTGAGGTGACTAAACTGCTTGGAGTAACCATGGATTGTAAACTGTCATGGTCAAAACATATTGATACAACAGTAGCTAAGATGGGGAGAAGTATGTCCGTAATAAAGCGCTGTTCTACCTTCTTAACAGCACTATCAACAAGGCAGGTCCTACAGGCGTTAGTTTTGTCACACCTGGACTACTGTTCAGTCGTGTGGTCAGGTGCCACAAAAAAGGACTTAGGAAAATTGCAATTGGCTCAGAACAGGGCAGCACGGCTGGCCCTTGGATGTACACAGAGAGCTAATATTAATAATATGCATGTCAATCTCTCCTGGCTCAAAGTGGAGGGGAGATTGACTTCATCACTACTTGTATTCATGAGATGTATTGACATGTTGAATGCACAGAGCTGTGTGTTTGAACAGCTGGCGCACAGCTCGGTTACCCATGCATACCCCACAAGACATGCCACAAGAGGTCTCTTCACAGTCCCAAGTACAGAACAGACTATGGGAGGCACACAGTACTACATAGAGCCATGACTACATGGAACTCTATTCCACATCAAGTAACTGATGCAAGTAGTAAAATTAGATTTTAAAAAACACCTTATGGAACAGCAGGGACTGTGAAGCAACACAAACATGGGCACAGACACATGCATAAACACACACGATGACATACGCACTATACACACACGTACACATGGATTTTGTGTTGTAGATATGTGGTAGTAGAGTAGGGGCCTGAGGGCATACAGTGTGTTGTGAAATCTGTGAATGTATTAAAATGTTTTTTAAATTGTATGAACTGCCTTAATTTTGCTGGACCCCACGAAGAGTAGCTGCTGCCTTGGCAGCAAGTGTGGTGAAATTTCCTTAGCGTGCCATGCGTATAGGCTGAAGTTAATAGGTGAATGACATTCTGCATGGTTGCTAATAGTAAAGGAGGAGGAGAGACGTGACGCTATGCTGATGTGGTAACGTTGTAAACACTACCATATGAATACCCGCTATACCCTTGGGATAGGAAGCGATGTGAATTATATTGTGTTTACTGGAAACAATTAAATCTGACATGCCATTCAGACCAGCCTTGCTGATTGAATTTTCGTAAACTACATTTCATCAACAAAATGTGGTCTAGGGCTGTATGTATCAAGCCTCTCAGAGTAGGCATGCTGATCTAGGACCAGGTCCCCCCTATTAATGTAATCGTATTCATTGTGATCTAAAAGGCAAAACTGATCCTGTATTAGCACTCCTACTCTGAGACACAACACAAATACCGTCCCAGGATTCACTTTTATGAGACACAACACATTGCCGGACAGTATGTAAGGTTTGTAACAGTTTGAGGAAATGTAACATTCTTTTAAGCTTCAAACTGACACATTTCCAACATGTTAATGCACTCATGCAACAGAACCATGTGACAATCCTTGCTTTGATTTCTTCTCAAGGTAACCTTGGGCTATTCTACTTATAAGCTCAAGGACAAAGATCAATTTTTCTATTTATATGTTAGATGTGTATACATATTACAGAGCAACCAGCAATTTGTTTTATATTTCTAGATTATTTGATCCATTATTTTTTCTATTATTATTTGATTATTTGATCCCAACACTATTGTTGATACAGTATGAAAGGAGGCACATCATTTCCTTTTCCTAAGCCCCACAGCCAATGGTTTAGTCATAGGCGATTAACATCCGAGAATGTGTTATTAAACACTTTTCAAAAGGCGTAATGAAATGCTGGGGAAACAAAGTTGCTGCCTCCATGTGATGAATATGTAACAGGGATTTAAGTGGGTAGGAAAACATCACAACTGAATTTGAAGTGAGCGGCAACTTCAATGAAAAGCTATTCAGCAGCCTAATATGCGTTCTGAAACCTGAGGAGATGCAGGAATACTTTTGAGGAGCCAGTGTAACATATACCACATAGTAATCATAGTGTAACATACACCACATAAAAATCATAGTGTAACATACACCACATAATAATCATAGTGTAACATACACCACATAATAATCACAGTGTAACATACACCACATAATAATCACAGTGTAACATACACCACATAATAATCATGCACATAGTCCATTATTGATCCTTGAAAGCAGTATAATCCATTCATTTAACCTTAGCAATTTGTGCAAGCATATTGAACATGTAATGTAATGTTGATAAATCATAAATTTAATTTGAAATGGTGTAATTTGAAATGAAGCATTACAAATTAGTTTTAAAATGTGATACTGAACTGTGCTTCATTGAAACACAATAGCAACATGTGGATTTAACAAAATAAGCGAACAATGAAGTACTGTAATAATTGTTAACACAACCAGCATGTCAGAAACGCTTCCTGGGGTGCTTTCGTGTTGTACCTCTGACACACTGTTTTCAGTCTGACATATTGTGGCTTGCAGGTCCTGACTAGTATCTAGCTGGGTCACATTCACTAGGAACCAAATGGAAGCAAACGTGAAACGGGGAGGGGCCTTCCTGAATTTGTCCAATAAGTAATGCTTGTTTTCGTTTGCTGTTGCTAAACACTTTGCTATGACTAGGACCCAAATCATAGCGCTGATCACCAACATGGACTCAAGCATCTGCCCCAGTAGGTGATGTTGTATGGTGTAAAATGCAAACTAAAGAACATCATCCTCACAGAGCTGCCAGTTTTATTTAGATGTACATATAAATAATTAGCCATCTTTTGGATAAATATCCTCAAAGATCATGTTGCAATAATAGCATCCTCTACACCAATATGAGCCTGTTATACACAACCTGTAAGGGATCCAAATAGTAAGTATTATTTAAGGATATTAAAACTATTCTCTCAAAGGTTTTCATAGAAGTTTTGAGTAGTACTGTAAGTAGTAAGTTATTTGTCTCTTACCACAAAAGCAAAGTAATCCATTTTGATTCAATAGGGCCCTGCCCTGAGCCTTTTTTTCCCTACATGAAAATCACCAGTGAGTAGACTCAGCCAACTGGTTAATTGTTTTACTGTTTTATGATTTGGATGTTAATTACGGTGATACAGTTCTAATGAATCTCAAGGAGTTTCCAACTAAATCCCATTTAGAAAGGATTCAATTATGGCACATCTTTATGAGTTCTAATGAAAACTGAGGTTAAATCAAATGCTTTATTACCCCTCACATCTTTATGGTTGCTAGTAATAGGCATTACGTACACCCTCAGGAATGTATTGTCGTTCCAAAAGGCGAGAGTGAATTGAGTGTGCTCAAATTAAGAGCTTATGTAGGTAAACCATGCTAAGTGCTCCCTAAAAAGAGAGATGTGATTTCAATATATTCTCCTCTTCTGCTTCCTCAAAACCCATTACAATTTTGGGTTTCAAAGATTTCCAAATTTATTCTTATATTCTTTTTACATTCATGAGATGTGGGGTGTGATGAGTGAGCAGCTACGGTGTTACAAATGCAATTGATGACATCCATTTTCTCATAATATCTGTTCTCCTTTTCTAAAGAGGCCGTTGCAGTAGGAAGACTGAAAGCCCAATCCAGCCTCTTTCTTTCTCATATACAATTCCCATCAGGTAGCCTATGTATCTACCCCAGCAACACCTTCCATTTTATGTTTATCTGCATCAAATAGCTCCGAATCTTTCAATGTGATAAACGCTCATTTGAAAGACTCTCTGCTAACAGGGCAAGGATATTTTCTAAAATAAGGAGGAAAGATCACACACAACCCACCAAATTTAGTCATCTCAGATTTCTTTTTAAAGAGCAGATAGAGATCATATTGCCATCTAAGAGCAATCAGGAACTCCCTGTTGCTAATCGGTAGTGGATGTATGTGAAGGTTGAACCGTTCCAAAGAAAGTTATTAAAATATACAAGATTTTAATCTGAGAGAGAGTTCCTCAGGAATAAGGAACCTTATCTGTGATCTGTCATTTCAACATCTTCCTGATACAGTGTCACTTAGATAAGAAAATTGTTGGTGCCATTTTTCAACCCCCCACCCCACCACCCCACTAATTTAGGAAGTGATAAGGTTGTACTATTTTTGTTTCGCAAACTTGCTGATTTACTGCAAAATACGTTTGTTGAGTCTGCATCTGATCTCGATCCAAAGATCAGATCAGGATTTTCCCAAATAACCAATACCCTGGTCTACACATTATGGCCCTCTTTTGATTCAATGTTGTTGTCACACCCTGATCTGTTTCACCTGTCTTTGTGATTGTCTCCACCCCCTCCAGGTGTCGCCCATCTTCCCCATTATCCCCAGTGTATCCCCAGTGTTTATGCCTGTGTTCTCTGTTTGTCTGTTGCCAGTTCGTTTTGTTTCGTCAAGCCTACCAGCATTTTCCCCCTTGCTCCTGTCTTTCTCAAGTTCCTGTTTACTAGTTTTCCCGGATTGACCATTCTGCCTGCCCTGACCCTGAGCCTACCTGCCGTTCTGTACCTTGTCACAGCACCCTGGATTATTGACCTCTGCCTGCCCTTGACCTGTCGTTTGCCTGCCCCCTGTTTTTGAAATAAACTTTTGTTACTTCGACACTGTCTGCATCTGGGTCTTCTCCTGAAACGTGATAGTTGTACTCTTATTCCAGCCTCATAATGTATTCAGCTTTGTGGTACACAATAGCAAGCATGCAGTGTGCTTACAGCATTTTGCTATGAGACAGCGGATCCCCAAACACATGTGGTGCTGGGAAAAGCGAGCTCTACTGCAATTGAATGGCCAATTTCACCCAGAAAATAAATGTGTTATCTTTTGTGAGCATATGCATGCATGAACACACAGAGAAGGAGTGAGAGTTGTTTTTATTGGACACTGTAGTTCACTGCTATACACTCAGTACACTCACCTACTGTGTCTCTTCATAATTTTTGTTTTCCATTTTTAAGCAAATGGCTCATTCAAAAAGTGATGTAAGATCCCTGTCAAATTCTCTCATCCATTAAACTAGCTCTATAATGAACTGAGGAAGGAGACCTTTATTCCCCTTGACATTGACATGAACCTCTACTGTTCAAGTTCATATATCAGGGAAAAGGGTGGGATTAAACAAGTTTGGGCACTGGACAACAAATCATTAATGACAGGAAATTAGGAAATGTTTGTTAAGACATGTATGTGTTGTGGCAAGTCATTAAGTACTGTATATTGGTCTGCACATTTTCATATATGAGAGACCAGCAATTGCCCTCTTCATTGTGCTGGCTGTATAGAGACTCAAACGGCTGTCACAATAATGACTCGGTTATAGGGGGAATACAATATGTAGGTATCGCTATAGTAGCCCTTTGAATCTGATACTTCGAGACAGTTTATGATACATTACAATTCATTGTTGTGTAAATAACTGAGGAGCTCTGATGAAGGGGGGAGGCGGTATCGATATGGGGAACAGGGGCTACGTCCCAAATGGTACCCTATTCCCAATGGGCCCTGGTCAAATGTACACTCTTAGAAAAAAGGGTTCCAAAAGGGTTCTTCGGCTGTCCCCACAGGGGAACCCTTTTTGGTTTCAGGTAGAACAGTTTTGGTTTCTGTGTAGAACCCTCTGTGGAAAGGGTTCTACATTGAACCAAAAAGGGTTCTACCTGGAACCAAAAAGGGTTCTTAAAAAGGGTTCTCCTATGAGGACAGCCGAAGAACCCTTTTATGTTCTAGATAGCATATTTTTTTCGAAGAGTGTTGTGCACTAAATAGGGAATAGGGTGCCATTTGAGACGTAGCCAGGGGTTATCAGAGATGGCACGGCTTTCATTGCTTCATTGAATCTGCGGCCCATGTGCATCTTACTGATAAGCAGCATGCTCAGAAGTCCCAGGCACCTCCACTCCCACCTGCCCGCACAGCAAAACAGACTGTATGATGGCAGGGCTTGAATTGATGGGATGTGGAAGCCATAACCCCTGTCCTCCCTACCGCCTCATCCTCCCTGTCATCCTTCCTTTTAGGGGTTACATATAGTGGCTATGTAACAAATAGTAGCTCAGATAAAAAGCTAGCCAAGGGACTGACCCAGTCAGTGATATTGTACAAGGCATGATAAAACTATGTTCTATTTCTATAGTACAATACACATCTGTGCTCAAGTTGATTTGAAAATTGAATGGATGTTGAAAGGGAAATGAATATTAAATGACTCCAGAATTATAACACTAACATTTAAAAATTACCTTCTCCAATTCAAGTGCTGAGAGGTGAACAATTGGTGAATGATCAATGTTTAGAATGATAATGTCTGGTAATCACATTCAATCCACTATTCTTTTATAAACATAATCCTCATGAACTACATTTGACTGTATTTTGTGGATATAATCAGCTCATTACATTCTTCTGCAAATAAACAGAAAAGGAAACTGCAAGGAAATGAGTTCATACAAATAGCAGACAGGTTGTGTCTTCACTCACCCTCCCCTCCATTCTGCAGTTTATTCACTACAGACATAAAAGGTGAGTTACATTGACCTTGTAGTCAGAGCCCTTTAGTAGCAGTGTGCTATATCAATCAATCAAACAATCAGATGTATTTATGAAGCCCTTTTTACATCAGCAGATGTCACAAAGTACTTATACAGAAACCCAGCCTAAAACCCCAAACAGCAAGCAATGCAGATATAGAAGCATGGTGGCTAAGAAAAACTCCCTAGAAAGGCAGGAACCTAGGAAGAAAACTAGAGAGGAACCAGGGGTGGCCAGTCCTCTTCTGGCTGTGCCGGGTGGAGATTATAAGAGTACATGGCCATTAAGGCCAAATTGTTCTTCAAGATGTTCAAACATTCATAGATGACCAGTAGGATCAAATAATAATCACAGTGGTTGTAGAGGGTGCAACAGGTCAGCAACTCTACTGATGGCATAAACTCATCTAAATAACCTTGAATGTTTGTATTTTTTAAACATTCTATTTCAATTCCTTCAAGTTGTGTTTCAACCAATAGTTTCCATACAACTGCCCTGTCAATGTTATTGACTTATTCACAAACAGTACAGTTACTGATGGAGTTATATTTGTGTCCAAATGTATTCATCATTGACATAGTATGTGTGCTTCGACTTCAGTGTGAATACATCAGTAGTAGGGCACCCACTTTTTTATATATTAAATTAAGTCAAAGGTAGATTATTTAAAACCTTGAATTCAGTTCAACTATATAAGGGATAATCAAGGTGCTATGCATCCTCTGGAAAATAATGAAGCACGTGGCAGGTGTGCTCCTAGGTGCGCTAGCAGTGTGGAACTAACCTTCCACGGAGTTGCATTATTTATCAGAGAACGCATAGAGCCCCAAGTTGATTATACATTTTATACCATGGCTATAAATTAATAGATTTACCACTAGAAATGTGTGCATTTGCAGGTAGAAACATTTTCAACATCCACTGAAGTACTGTAGCTAGCAAGTTTACTAAATAGCTACAGTAGTTGCCTTGGTAACCAAACAAACAGACTTGCTAGTTTAGCTAACCAAACCATCAGTCCTAGCTTGCTATTATGAAAATCGAATTCAACAACGCCAATAACGTTTTCAAACATAGAACATGTAAGAATTAACTATAGCCATTGAATTCTACCTTGCTGATATACCGTGCGTTATAGGGAAATAATGCACGCTCTAGAATGCCCTTCAAGCCAATCAGAAATAAGTATTCAACAATGCCATGTTATAATTAAGCAATAAGGCACAAGGGGGTGTGGAATATGGCCAATATACCATGGCTAAAGGCTGTTCTTAAGCATGACGCAGCTCGGAGTGCCTGGATACAGCCCTTAGCCGTGGTATATTGGCCATATATCACAAACCCCCGAGGTGCTTTATTGCTATTATAAACTGGTTACCAACGTAATTAAAATATTTTGTTATACCCGTGGTTTACGGTCTGATATACCACGGCTGTCAGCCAATCAGCAGCATTCAGGGCTCGAACCATCCAGTTTATAATGTCTGATATACCAAGGCTTTCAGCCAATCAGCATTCAGGGCTCGAACCACCCAGTATATAATAGTATCTATCTGATGCAAGAATTTGTATAGAGAAAGTTGAAATTGTCATAGTTACCATGTGAGATGGAGGATACAGAACAAAGTGTGTTCCTGGATAAGGTTGTCCAATAAGCAATAAGGTAATTAGTTAATTTATGTAAATGTAGCAGTCATATCTTGAGGGGAGAATAAGGGTATGATAATCTCTTAAACTGTTATGGTAGAGCTGAAATGTCTTCTTTGGTGGATGGTTACCACAATGGCCTCTTTAGCTCATAGGCTAAGATTAATATACTGAACAAAAATATAAACACAACATGTAATGTTTTGGTCCGATGTTTCATGAGCTGAAATAAAAGATCCCAGAAATTCTCCATACATACAAAAATCTTATTTCTCTTAAATTTTGTGCACACATTTGTTTACATCCCTGTTAGTGTGCATTTCCCCTTTGCCAAGATAATCCATCCACCTACCATAAACCACCTCCAACGTCATTTTAAATTCAGATTCAGATTCAGATAGTTTAATAGTCACATGTACAGAGAATTTGGCAGTACGTTCAACCGGCCTCACAACCGCAGACCATGTGTAACCACGCCAGCCCAGGACCTCCACATCCGGCTTCTTCACCTGCGGGATCGTGTGAGACCAGCCACCCGGACAGCTGATGAAACTGAGGAGTATTTCTGTCTGTAATAAAGCCCTTTTGTGGGGAAAAACTCATTCTGATTGGCTGGGTCTGGCTCCCCAGTTGGTAGGCCTATGCCCTCTCAGGCCCACCCATGGCTGTGCCCCTGCCCAGTCATGTGAAATCCATAGATTAGGGCCTAATGAATTTATTTCAATTGATTGATTTCCTTATATGAACTGTAACTCAGTAAAATCATTGAAAATGTTGCATGTTGCGTTTATATTTTTGTTCAGTATACTGTACATATCTGAACACAATAATGTTAAGAGGGAGGCTTTTGGAATATGTTCTGGGTCAACTTTTGAAGATATGACAAACCAAAGGCAGTTAGCTACCATAAAATAATGATGAAATCTGAATCAGATGTATGAAAAGTTGTGAGATGTAATTCTTTACACATTTGTTTTGCATACAGTACATATCAATTTACTTCAGGCGCTCAGGTTGTCACTCAGGAAAACTATGAAAAAGAGTAGGCTAAATCAGTGCATCAAACTAAAGTAATGCCCTTTGGGAAATAAATATACTCAATAAATAATGGGAGAGTATAAAGGAACGTTTTTTTATTGTCAACAGAAAGTATCCTCTGTACTCCTGAAGTCTTTGTCTTTTTCAGCTCCTGCCATAGAAAAAAAAGTGCTATATAGAACCTAAAAGTGTTCCCCATAGGATAACCCTTGGAAGAATCCTATTTGGTTCCAGGTAGAACCTGTTTGGTTCCAGGCAATATTATTGAGTTCAGATATGTACAGTATACTGAACAAAAATACAAACAGCCGAAGAACCCTTTTGGAACCCTTTTTTCTAAGTGTGTAGGAGAGAACACATTTAAAATATTTACCCATCCATGTCTTTGTTCATATGTTTTGACTATTCTCTTTGTTTCTCTTTGTGGTAACAAGATAAAACAAACAAGATAAAAGTGCATATATACTGTAAGTGTCATATAGATGATTTGAATGCCTAATTCATGAACATGTAAGGTGAGCAGTCAAATAATCACCTTCCTGGCTAACACTAATGCTGATTGGATCAGTTGGTGACATGACCACCAGATGACTGCTCGTCAATCATTTCACTATTACTATTGAAATAGGGTAAGCTTTGGTTGCTACAGTGGTTTGTCTAAGACTTGAGGACTGTTGCCCCTGAGGATGGGGCATGGGGCTTGACTTCCCTGTTTTCAATTTATTCAAGTCCAGGTTTTCACAATACATTTTGATTGGCATAAATGGTAAGCAGACCGAACATTCCCTTTAATTGGGACACAAGCCTAGTGTTCATCGAGAGAATCTGTCAGTAGATTTACTATTCCCCTCCACTCACTGTCAATGCTTGTGAAGAATGTCAAGGAGGTAGATAAGCCTGGACAGGAAATGCTGATAGGACACTATGGATAGCCATTAGACAGAGAAGACTAGTATCGGCAACCCCACTGCCACTAATCGAAACCCAGGTCGTTATACCACTCTCTGCAGAACAATTACTGTTGCCCATTGTCTGTGTCCTAATCAAAGCAATATTGCAGAGGCAGTTATGAAAAAAGTGAAAAAGAAAGGAAACATGGCTCTCTGGCTCCAAAAGAGAACTGTTCTGTCCAGCCTGATAAAAATATTGTGTCTTAACTACTTCTAGGAAGGAAATGTGCTGAGTCCTCTGATACAACTTTTTCAAGGGGACCCTATTGGAGGGAAGAGAGACATTTTCCATCCTTCTTTTTTCATTACACATTTTGTCTTTAGTGCTTTTTATGTTGTCTTCAGATGCTCGTCGGAACTAGGACATTTCCCAGTTATGAAGTCATACGTCCGGCATGATTGTGTTCAACTGCTTTTGAAGTCGGAACACTTCTTGGGCCAATTAGATTTTAGCTAGCTAGATAATGTTGCTAACGTTAAAGTTAGCCAGCTTGCTTAACATTGACAATATGGTCAAACTAGCTAGATTATGCATGTTTGACGATATAAAAAATTGACTTGCTTTTTGTGAGAATGGCACTGGAGGGGATGGAAGCCGTTTTACGGGCTCCAAACCAACTGTGCTATTTTGTGTGTTTTTTCTCATTGTTTGTAACTTATTTTGTACATAGTGTTGCTGCTACCATTTCTTATGACCGAAAAGAGCTTCTGCATATCAGAACAGCGATTACTCACCTCGAACTGGATGAAGATTTTATTGTTAATGAGTCCGATGCGAAGGCCCAAATCCCCGTCATTCGCGAGAAGAAAAGACAGAGGTACAGGAGGCGGAGATCGGGGTGCCTTGTGAGAATTAGTCGGCGAGTGGGTAACCCGCCTCTACCATCCGTTCTATTGGCCAACGTGCAATCACTGGAGAATAAACTGCATGAGCTCCGTTAGAGACTATCCTACCAACGGGACATTAAAAACTGTAATATCTTATGTATTTTATATTTCACAGAGTCCTGGCTGAACGACAACACAGATAATATACAGTTGACTGGGTTTTCTGTGAATTGGCAGGACAGAACAGCTAAGACGAGGGGTGGTGGTGTGTGTGACTATTTGTCAATAACAGCTGGTGCGCAATGTCTAATATTAAGGAAGTCTCGAGGTATTGCTCGCCTGAGGTAGACTACCACATGATAAGCTGTAGACCACACTATCTACGAAGAGAGTTTTCATCTATATTTTTCATAGCCATCTATTTACCACCACAAACTGATGCTGGCACTAAGACCACACTCAACGAGCTGTATAAGGCCATCTAAGTGTCACGATCGTCGAAAGGAGGAGACCAAAGCGCAGCGTGTTGAGCGAACATCGTAGACTTTATTTAATTAAAGAAACCACGATAAAAACAACAAACCAAAATGACGAAAGTGAAGTCCAAATCTGACACTGACTAAACAGGATCAAGGAAACAAAAACCCACAAAACCCAGGTGAAACCACACAGTATAAATATGGCTCCCAATCAGAGATAACGAGCCGACAGCTGACACTCGTTACCTCCGATTGGGAGTCATATGACTAATAAAGAACAATTAACCCAAACATAGAAATGCACAACCAGAAATCCCCAACATAGAAATACACCCAAACAATGAAAATGAACAACCCTGGCTCAATAATAAAGTCCATGGAGCCAGAGTGTCACAGTACCCCCCCCTAAAGGTGCGCACTCCGGGCGCACCAGCATACAGTCTAGGGGAGGGTCTGGGTGGGCGTCTGTCCATGGTGGCGGTTCTGGTCCAGGTCGTGGTCCCCACCCCACCTTAGTCACTTTCCGCTTCCGTAGCCCCTTCCACATGACCACCCCCCCACTAAACCCCACTGGATTAAGGGGCGGCACAGGACTAAGGGGCAGCACCGGACTAAGGGGCAGCACCGGACTAAGGGACAGTACCTGACTGAGGGGCAGCACCGGACTGAATGGCGGATCCTGGCTGGCTGGCTCTGGCGGATCCTGGCTGGACGGCTCTGGCGGATCCTGGCTGGACGGCTCTGGCTGATCCTGGCTGGCAGAAGGCTCTGGCTGATCCTGTCTGGCAGAAGGCTCTGGCTGATCCTGTCTGGCAGAAGGATCTGGCTGATCCTGTCTGGCGGAAGGCTCTGGCTGATCCTGTCTGGCGGAAGGCTCTGGCTGATCCTGTCTGGCGGAAGGCTCTGGCTGATCCTGTCTGGCGGAAGGCTCTGGCTGATCCTGTCTGGCGGAAGGCTCTGGCTGCTCCTGTCTGGCGGAGAGCTCTAGCGGCTCCGGTCTGGCGGACGGCTCTGAAGGCTCATGGCAGACGGGCGGCTTTGCAGGCTCAGTACCGACGGGCAGCTCCTGCGGCGCTTGGCAGACGGACAGTTCAGACGGCGTTGGGCAGACGGGCAGTTCAGGCGCCGTTGGGCAGACGGGCAGTTCAGACGGCGTTGGGCAGACGGACAGTTCAGGCCCCGTTGGGCAGACGGCAGACTCTGGCCGTCTGAGGCGCATCGTAGGCCTGGTGCGTGGTGCCGGAACAGGAGGTACCGGGCTGAGGACACGCATCTCAGGGCTAGTGCGGGAAGCAGCAACAGGACCTGCTTGGCCCTGGGGACGCACATAAGGCCTAGTGCGGAGAGCAGCAACAGGGCATGCTGGACCCTGGGGACGCACATGAGGCCTAGTGCGGAAAGCAGGAACAGGCCGGGCTGGGCTGGCGACGCGCACCGTATCTCTGGTGCGAGAGGCCGGAACAGGCCGGGCCGGGCTGGCGAAGCGCACCGTATCCCTGGTGCGTGGAGTAGGAACAGGCCGGGCTGGGCTGGCGACGCGCCCCGTATCCCTGGTGCGAGTGGCCGGAACAGGCCGGGCTGGGCTGACGAAGCGCACCGTATCCCTGGTGCGTGGAGTAGGAACAGGCCGGGCTGGGCTGGCGACGCGCACCGTATCCCTGGTGCGAGTGGCCGGAACAGGCCGGGCTGGGCTGACGAAGCGCACCGTATCCCTGGTGCGGGGAGTAGGAACAGGCCGGGCTGGGCTGGCGACGCGCACCGTAGGCTTCGTATGAGGCTCAGGAACAGGCCGGGCTGGGCTGGCGACGCGCACCGTACACTTGGTGCGGGTGGCAGGAACAGGCCGAACCGGGCTGGCGACGCGCACCGTACACTTAGTGCGAGGGGCCGGAACAGGCCGTACCGTACGGGGAACACACACTACTGGCTGTACCTCGGGATTAGGAACGGGCCGGACCGGACTGGTTACACACCCCAGTACCTCTCGCCGAGCCTCTACACCTTCCTTCCCTGCTTTACCCAGTAGCCCCCTTAACCTGGTAGCCTCCTGAATCCGTCCCTTCTCTGCCTCCGTCAGCCCCCTTAACCTGGTAGCCTTCTGCATCTGCCTTGTGGCAGCCTCCTGCTGCTCAGTCGCCCAAGCCATGTGCCCCCCCCAAAAAATTTATTGGGGTTGCCTCTCGTCCTTCCGACGTTGGCTCTGCCGACGCCGTTGCTCCTCTCGCCGTCGCCTCTCCACCGTCTCGCTCCATGGACGGCGATCCATACCCTCCAGGATCTCCTCCCAAGTCCAGGACCCTTTACCGTCCAACAGTTCCTTCCATGTCCAGACCCTTTGCTCCTGGACGCGCTGCTTGGTCCTTTTATGGTGGGTTTTTCTGTCACGATCGTCGAAAGGAGGAGACCAAAGCGCAGCGTGTTGAGCGAACATCGTAGACTTTATTTAATTAAAGAAACCACGATAAAAACAACAAACCAAAATGACGAAAGTGAAGTCCAAATCTGACACTGACTAAACAGGATCAAGGAAACAAAAACCCACAAAACCCAGGTGAAACCACACAGTATAAATATGGCTCCCAATCAGAGATAACGAGCCGACAGCTGACACTCGTTACCTCCGATTGGGAGTCATATGACTAATAAAGAACAATTAACCCAAACATAGAAATGCACAACCAGAAATCCCCAACATAGAAATACACCCAAACAATGAAAATGAACAACCCTGGCTCAATAATAAAGTCCATGGAGCCAGAGTGTCACACTAAGGCTTCTACCCCCACGGTGGCATATGAATGAACGGGTTATAGAGCAAACAATGCAAAAATCACAAAATAGGTTCTAATATGGCTTTTTTACTGGTATTGCTTGGCTTCCCCATTGATTTTACCCACGCACTGCTACTGTATCTAAGTAGAATAAATAACTGTAGTACGTAATGACATTGGGACTGTCAATTACAGACAGCTTTTGGGTCTTTAAAGATTTAATATTTTTTTGCGGGACTATTTCCCTCCATTACTCGATCCTATGATGATTGAAAGAATATCCCTTGTAGCTTGGTCCCTAGGCTCTTTTGTTGCCTTGACAACGAAGTGTGAGGGTGTCATAAACCAATATACACTGCTCAAAAAACTAAAGGGAACACTAAAATAACACATCCTAGATCTGAATGAATGAAATAATCTTATTAAATACTTTTTTCTTTACATAGTTGAATGTGCTGACAACAAAATCACACAACAATTATCAATGGAAATCAAATGTATCAACCCATGGAGGTCTGGATTTGGAGTCACTCTCAAAATTAAAGTGGAAAACCACACTACAGGCTGATCCAACTTTGATGTAATGTCCTTAAAACAAGTCAAAATGAAGCTCAGTAGTGTGTGTGGCCTCCATGTGCCTGTATGACCTCCCTACAACGCCTGGGCATGCTCCTGATGAGGTGGCGGATGGTCTCCTGAGGGATCTCCTCCCAGACCTGGACTAAAGCATCCGCCAACTCCTGGACAGTCTGTGGTGCAACGTGGCGTTGGTGGATGGAGCGAGACATGATGTCCAAGATGTGCTCAATTGGATTCAGGCCTGGGGAACAGGCGGGCCAGTCCATAGCATCAATGCCTTCCTCTTGCAGGAACTGCTGACACACTCCAGCCACATGAGGTCTAGCATTGTCTTGCATTAGGAGGAACCCAGGGCCAACCGCACCAGCATATGGTCTCACAAGGGGTCTGAGGATCTCATCTCGGTACCTAATGGCAGTCAGGCTACCTCTGGCGAGCACATGGAGGGCTGTGCGGCCCCCCAAAGAAATGCCACCCCACACCATGACTGACCCACCGCCAAACCGGTCATGCTGGAGGATGTTGCAGGCAGCAGAACATTCTCCACGGCGTCTCCAGACTCTGTCACGTTTGTCACATGTGCTCAGTGTGAACCTGCTTTCATCTGTGAAGAGCACAGGGCGCCAGTGGCGAATTTGCCAATCTTGGTGTTCTCTGGCAAATGCCAAACGTCCTGCACGGTGTTGGGCTGTAAGCACAACCCCCACCTGTGGACGTCGGGCCCTCATACCACCCTCATGGAGTCTGTTTCTGACCGTTTGAGCAGACACATGCACATTTGTGGCCTGCTGAAGGTCATTTTGCAGGGCTCTGGCAGTGCTCCTCCTGCTCCTCCTTGCACAAAGGCGGAGGTAGCAGTCCTGCTGCTGTGTTGTTGCCCTCCTACGGCCTCCTCCACGTCTCCTGATGTACTGGCCTGTCTCCTGGTAGCGCCTCCATGCTCTGGACACTACGCTGACAGACACAGCAAACCTTCTTGCCACAGCTCGCATTGATGTGCCATCCTGGATGAGCTGCACTACCTGTGCCACTTGTGTGGGTTGTAGACTCCGTCTCATGCTACCACTAGAGTGAAAGCACCGCCAACATTCAAAAGTGACCAAAACATCAGCCAGGAAGCATAGGAACTGAGAAGTGGTCTGTGGTCACCACCTGCAAAACCAATCCTTTATTGGGGGTGTCTTGCTAATTGCCTATAATTTCCACCTGTTGTCTATTCCATTTGCAGAACAGCATGTATTGTCAATCAGTGTTGCTTCCTAAGTGGACAGTTTGATTTCACAGAAGTGTGATTGACTTGGAGTTACATTGTGTTGTTTAAGTGTTCCCTTTATTTTTTTGAGCAGTGTATTTTACTCTGGGACAGAGACAGCAATTTTTCCTGGGAAATGTATGGTTCAGCAGCTGCACAGAGTTCTTAAACTGGTAATCAAACTAATGGCACCTAAACAATATAAAACTGTATTTTTCCAGTGATTCTGAATGATTCAGAGTGCAGTAAATCATAAACAATATAATTGTGCAGATTTGCTCATATAAATGGAACAAAAAAACGTAACCATTTACAAAACAAGGGATCATTTGTCATGAAATGTCCCATTCCCAGGCTGTTACAGTTTACATTAGAGCCATAATCACCTTGAGTAACAGTGGCGGCCGTAAAACTCCTGTCCGTTCTTGTGTATAAAAACAGGGTTGAAATCAACACCCACCATAAACATGCACATACACTACATGACCAAAAGTATGTGGACACCTGCTCTTCTAACATCTCATTCCAAATCATGGGCATTAATATGGAGTTGGTCACGCCTTTGCTGCTATAACAGCCTCCACTCTTCTTGGAAGGCTTTCCACTAGATGTTGGAACATTGCTGCGGGGACTTGCTTCCATTCAGCCACAAGAGCTTTAGTAAGGTCAGGGATTGATGTTGCTCGATTAGGCCTGGCTCGCATTCGGTGTTCCAATTCCTCACAAAGGTGTTCGATGGGGTTGAGGTCAGGGCTCTGTGCAGGCCAGTCAAGTTCTTCTACACCAATCTCAACAAACCATTTCTGTATTGACCTCGCTTTGTGCACGGAGGTAATGCCATGCTGAAACAGGAAAGGGCCTTCTCCAAACTGTTGCCACAAAGTTGGAATCACAGAATTGTCTAGAATGTCATTGTATGCTGTAGCATTAAGATTTCCCTTCACTGGAACTAAGGAGCCTGAACCATGAAAAACAGCCCAAGACCATTATTCCTCTTCCACCAAACTTTACAGTTGTCACTATGCATTGTAGTGTTTTCCTGGCATCCACCAAACCCAGATCCGTCTGTCGGACTGCCAGATGTTGAAGGATATTTCATCACTCCAGAGAACACTGTTCCACTGCTCAAGAGTTTAATGGCGGCGAGCTTTACATCACTCCAGCCGACGCTTGGCATTGCGCATGGTGATCTTAGTCTTGTGTACGGCTGCTCGGCCTTGGAAATCCATTTCATGAAGCTCCTGATGAACAGTTCTTGTGCTGACGTTGCTTCCAGAGGCAGTTTGGAACTTGTTATTTTTTGTGTGTATTTATTAGGGATCCCCATTCTCACTCTTCCTGGGGTCCAAACATATTAAAGCGCTTGCATTATATATAAAACAAAATATAAAAGAGTACATCATATGACATTATTACACCACTACCTATCTACAATACAAAATGTTTAATACCACCATACAACAATATCACAATGTGTGCATATGCATGTGTCTATAGCCTTGTGTGTGTCTCTTCACAGTCCCTGTTGTTCCATAAGGTGTATTTTTACCTGTTTTTTTTTAAATCTGATGCTACTGCTTGCATCAATTACCTGTAGTCATGGCTCTATGTAGTACTGTGCGCCTCCCATAGTCTGTTTTGGACTTGGGGACTGTGAAGAGACCTCTGGTGGCATGTCTTGTGGGGTATGCATAGGTGTCCGAGCTGTGTGCCAGTATTCCAAACAGACAGCTCGGTACATTCAGCTTGTCAACACCTCTTACAAAAACAAGCAGTGAAGACTGACATGCATGTCATTAATGTTAGCTCTCCGTGTACTTTTAAGGGCCAGCAGTGCTGCCCTGTTCTGAGCCAACTGCAATTTTCCCAAGTCCCTCTTTGTGGCACATGACCACAATACTGAACAGTAGTCTAGGTGCGACAAAACTAGGGCCTGTAGGACCTGCCTTGTTGATAGTGTTGTTAAGAAGGCAGAGCAGCGCTTAATTATGGACATACTTCTCCCCATCTTAGCTACTGTTCTATCAATATGCTTTGACCATGACAGTCTACAATCCAGGGTTACTCCAAACAGTTTAGTCACCTCAACTTGCTCAATTTTCACATTATTCATTACAAGATGTAGTTGAGGTTTAGGGTTTAGTGAATGATTTGACCCAAATGCAATGCTTTTAGTTTTGGAAATATTCAGGACTAACTTATTCCTTGCCACCCATTCCGAAACTAACTGCAACTCTTTGTTAAGAACTAGGGGCGGGGCACGCGTAGACAAGATGGCATATTGAATAGAAAGAGGTACAAAACACCTCAAGATAAAAACATAATATTCAATATCAGTAAGTTAGACTAAATATTAGCATTTCATATATTCGCAGTTAATATAATTCAATCTGGATAATAACACAAAACAGATCATAAGGCTAGAGAAATATATCGACAAATATGAAAACAACACGCAACACCCAAACATGACTGAAGATAAGCGTGGAGAGCCGATCCCCAAAAGGAAACGCGACTCATCGACTGATACAGATGATATATGCTTTTCACCACTGGGTATGGTAAGTGTGGAAAGCGACCTGTTGAAGTCGATAAATGACAAATTGGGCATACTAGAATTTGTCAGTAAAGACGTAAAAGAGTTGAAAGCGAATCTTCAAATGAGTGACGAAAAAGCTTTGGTAATGGAGAAAGAAACCAAAAAATTAAAAGTGACAGTCTCTAAGATGGAAACGGACGTTAGGGAACTAAAAAAGGAGAGCAACCTTCTGAGAGAAGCCTTACTAGACATCCAAACTAGATCGATGAGAGAAAATCTAGTACTTACGGGTATTGAGGAAAAGGAGGGAGAAATAACAGAGAATATTATGAAGGACTTCCTGCATACAGCGCTACAAATCCCACTCGAGGCTGTCGATAAAATCCAACTCGAACGTGTACACCGTTTCGGAAAAAGAGGACAGAAATATGAGCGCCCAATCGTTGCCAAATTTGCTTTTTTTTAAAGATAAAGCTATGGTGAAAAGCCTAGGAAAAAGACTTGCTGGCACGGAAATAGGCATGAATAATCAGTTCCCGAGGGAGATTGTAGAAAGGCGCAAAGTTCTGTATCCAATCTTCAAGGAAAACAGATTAAAAGGGAAACGTATTGCACTCGTGGTGGATAAACTATATGTTGACAACCAAATGTTCAGAGACACAAAGACTACTCCATGGCTATTCTAAAAGTTGTAATAGAGGAGTCGAATATTGGAGCACCCGATGCTAGCAATGATAGGGATTGTAATATTAAATAACATTTATAGTAAGTATAGTATTTTATAAAAGGATAAAACGACATAACAAGCAGAATAATACATCTTTAAATACAAATAATTAGAACATGGCTTTTTTGGCGGGAGGTTGTTGTTTTGGCGGATGGTTGTTGTGGTTGGTCCTGTGTTCTCTCTGGCGTCCTTTCCCCCTTGCGGCAGATGTGGATGCGGGTGCGTTTGCACGCTCGGCCCATTTCTTCCCCAGTCAACCATGTGGTGTGCATTTTTGTGTTTGAAAAGGTGCGGCGTTAAGTGAGTGAGAGGGGAAATGGTTGCATATCCCAGAGCCGACCGGGGGTCTATGAGCAGGGGTAGTGAGAGAGAGCTTTCAATTTTGTGTAGATGAGGGATATACATTTTTAAATATAGTATATATCTAATCTAATTTTTCATTGTCCTATCATGATGGAAAGATCCCTAACCCTATAACCTGGACACCCACCTGAGCGACCCATACACCAAAGAGAAGTTCTCATCTCTTTTATGGACCTGCTGTGAGTATGCAGCCTAAACAGAGAAATAAATGCGGTCAAAGACCTACTTGAGCAGCACCGCCCCCTCAAGATTCTGAGCCTGCCTGGCAGGGTTGGTCCTACAAAGCCAGAGCCCCCTGATGGGAGAGCATAATATACAAGGAAATTCTCAAAGCTGCTAATGAGAACCTTGACGACCTTTTACCTAGCCGGTGGGGATTCCGGTGGGGTACACCCACCCAGGTAGTGGCAGTGCTGGCAGCACTGGCTGCAGTAACCCATGGGGAGGGGGTCACACTCGGACAATCAGAGAGGGGGTTTATCATTGTGGCCCAGGTGGCACAAAATAATCAAAGGTCTGACCGCACGGAGATGCTTGGGAAAATGGTTACAACAGGGGATCAGAGTGTTTGTGTCTCAGGTGAAGAGGGTTGATCTGATCTCCATCACCTAGGACTTGACATAGATTAAGTAGATTAATCAAATCTCACAGTGTTATAATTTCTGCTCAATCTGCATGCTTTCTCAATCAGCTTTAACTGTATGTGCACTCGTAAATCTGGTTATTTCTCGAGTTGGGCTCTGGGATATAACAGCCGTTGAGTATCTGATTTGATGGTGGATTGTGGAGGAGGGGGGTTGAGTGTGTTGGAGTATGTGAGTATGTGCGTGTGTGCTTGTCTGGCATCTGTTGTGGGGGGGTGGGGATGTTGTGGGGGGAGGGGTGGGGGGGGGGGGGTATGGGATGGACCACAGGAATTATTTGCTAGGATAATAATTGCTTGTCAATGAATTAAATGTAATACAATGGCAATCCGGGTTATATGTTAGAATCCTACGCGTGAACTGCCGACATTATTACGCATATTAATTGATAATGATGGAAAATAGGATATGCATAATTTTTTTTAAATAGTTATATAGATATATATATATATTGAGGTGAAAGCATTGGAAATGTTTTTGGCGGTTAATCTGCTTCTGTTTTGTGGGTGGCACTGTGTGCTGTTTTCGATGGATCGGTCCTGGCCTCTCGGGGCCTTAGGGATCCGGAGGGACGTGGGTGGGATGCTGATCACTGGGATGATGGCTCATCTTGGGATGGGGAGGGGCTTTAGCGGGGGAATTAGTGGAGAACAATTGAAGGGTTACTCCGTAGCAATGCAAATATCACGGTACAGCTATATGGACACTCAATCATTACGGTGTTTTTTATTGGTAAATTTACAAACATATATAATGATAAATAGACTTGAAACTTGTATCTCATTATGGTGTATGGTGAAATAAGTATAGCCAGTTATAAATGTATGTCACGCCCTGACTCAGGGGACTCCTTTATGTTGAGTCAGGGTGTGTATATTCTTTGTTATGTAGTATTTTCTATGTGGGCATGCTAGTAGGTGTAGATCTATGTTGGCCAGTGTGGTTCCCAATCAGAGGCAGCTGTCGCTCGTTGTCTCTGATTGGGGATCATACGTAGGCAGCCGATTGGCACTATGGAGTTGTGGGATCTTGTTCCGTGTAAGGTTTGTTGTCTGTACTACCTTTGGACTTCACGTTTCGTTTCGTTTGTTGTTTTGTCGGTTGTTTATTCGTGTTAAATAAACATGTACAGTGAGGGAAAAAAGTATTTGATCCCTTGCTGATTTTGTACATTTGCCCACTGACAAAGAAATGATCAGTCTATAATTTTAATGGTAGGTTTATTTGAACAGTGAGAGACAGAATAACAACAAAAAAATCCAGAAAAACGTATGTCATAAATGTTATAAATTGATTTGCATTTTAATGAGGGAAATAAGTATTTGACCCCCTCTCAATCAGAAAGATTTCTGGCTCCCAGGTGTCTTTTATACAGATAACGAGCTGAGATTAGGAGCACACTCTTAAAGGGAGTGCTCCTAATCTCATATTGTTACCTGTATAAAAGACACCTGTCCACAGAAGCAATCAATCAATTAGATTCCAAACTCTCCACCATGGCCAAGACCAAAGAGCTCTCCAATGATGTCAGGGACAGGATTGTAGACATAAACAAGGCTGGAATGGGCTACAAGACCATCGCCAAGCAGCTTGGTGAGAAGGTGACAACAGTGTGTGTGATTATTTGCAAATGGAAGAAACACAAAAGTACTGTCAATTTCCCTCGGCCTGGGGCTCCATGCAAGATCTCACCTCGTGGAGTTGCAATGATCATGAGAACGGTGAGCAATCAGCCCAGAATTACACAGGAGGATCTTGTCAATGATCTCAAGGCAGCTGGGACCATAGTCACCAAGAAAACAATTGGTAACACACTACGCCGTGAAGGACTGAAATCCTGCAGCGCACGCATGGTCCCCCTGCTCAAGAAAGCACATATACAGGCCCGTCTGAAGTTTGCCAATGAACATCTGAATGATTCAGAGGAGAACTGGGTGAAAGTGTTGTGGTCAGATGAGACCAAAATCGAGCTCTTTGGCATCAACTCAACTCGCCGTGTTTGGCGGAGGAGGAATGTTGCCTATGACCCCAAGAACACCATCCCCACCGTCAAACATGGAGGTGAAAACATTATGCTTTGGGGGTGTTTTTCTGCTAAGGGGACAGGACAACTCCACCGCATCAAAGGGACAATGGACGGGGCCATGTACCATCAAATCTTGGGTGAGAACCTCCTTCCCTCAGCCAGGGCATTGAAAATGGTTCGTGGATGGGTATTCCAGCATGACAATGACCCAAAACACGGCCAAGGCAACAAAGGAGTGGCTCAAGAAGAAGCACATTAAGGTCCTGGAGTGGCCTAGCCAGTCTCCAGACCTTAATCCCATAGAAAATCTGTGGAGGGAGCTGAAGGTTCGAGTTGCCAAACGTCAGCCTCGAAACCTTAATGACTTGGAGAAGATCTGCAAAGAGGAGTGGGACAAAATCCCTCCTGAGATGTGTGCAAACCTGGTGGCCAACTATAAGAAACATCTGACCTCTGTGATTGCCAACAAGGGTTTTGCCACCAAGTAGTAAGTCATGTTTGCAGAGGGGTCAAATACTTATTTCCCTCATTAAAATGCAAATCAATTTTTTTTTAAATTGACATGCGTCTTTCTGGATTTTTGTTGTTGTTATTCTGTCTCTCACTGTTCAAATAAATTACAATTATAGACTGATCATGTCTTTGTCAGTGGGGAAACTTACAAAATCAGCATGGGATCAAATACTTTTTTCCCTCACTGTATGCATATCACGCTGCGCTTTGGTCTGACCCGTCATTAAACGAACGTGACATTGTAATGGCTTAGCTGATAATAACAAAAGAAGAACAATATTTATGTCACGCCCTGGCTCTGGGGACTCTTGTATGTTGAGCCAGGGTGTTAGTTTTGTTGTGTAGAGTCTATATTTCGTGTTTCTCTGGCATGTTCTAGGTTATGTGTTTCTGTGTTGGCCGGGGTGGTTCTCAATCAGAGGCAACGTGAATCAGCTGTTGCTTGTTGTCTCTGATTGGGAACCATACTTAGGCAGCCTTGTGTGCACTTGTTATTCGTGGGATCTTGTTCCGTGTTGGTATGTATTGTATAACCGAGGACTTCACGTATCATTTTGTTGTTTTGTTATTTGTGTTCATAGTACACTATTAAAGTAAGATGTGCGCATATCACGCTGCTCCTTGGTCCACTCCTTTCGACGATCGTGACAATTTACTTGGCTCAAAGAGAAGGAATATAATATCTATTGTATACAGGAAACTCATTCAACAATTCGAGGTGAAGTAGCGTGGAAAAGAAATCGGGGGGGGGGGGGGGGGGGGGGGGGGGAATATACTTCACCCATGGGCAAAGAAATTCAAAAGGGGTGATGATATTAATTAATAGTAATTTTGATCCGAATGTGCAAATTGTCCAAATAGATACGCAAGGTAGATGGATTATTTTAAATATGTTATTGGACCATAAACAGATATGGCTCATTAACCTTTACGGACCAAATAATGATGATCCACAATTCTTTGACAATATATATAATAAATTATCAACCCTGCAAGCAATTCAAGACAATATTATTATGGTGGGGGATTATAATACTGTTTTAAATAGCTCAATGGACCGTAAAGGAAATTACACCACAAACAATCACCCACATGCTCTTAAGGAAATTGTGAATGTCATGGATACATTAGAACTAGTAGATATATGGAGGCTTAAATATACTGATCTAGTGAGATATACATGGCGGAGACTGAATCAAGCTAGTCGTCTTGACTTCTTTCTTATCTCATTCTCGTTGGCACCAAAAGTAAAGAAAAGTGTTGATAGGGGACAGAATGCGGTCGGACCATCATATACTAGGCATATACATTACTCTTAGTGAATTTCCACGTGGGCGAGGATATTGGAAATGTAATCAAAGCCTATTGGATAATAATTTATTTATAATTAGAACAAAGGAATTTATAACTGACTTTTTCCAACATAACATTGGTACAACGAATCCCCTTATTGTATGGGACACCTATAATTGTGCCTTTAGAGGCCATGCAATTCAGTACTCATCTCGAAAACAAAAGCAATTTAGGTCAAAAGAGTTTATACTAAGAAAGGAAATAGAAAGTCTAACAGAACAGATAGATGGCAATAAAAACTGTAACATAGAGGCTCAGAATAAATTAGAGTAAAAACTAAAAGAAATGGAGAAACTTATTCAAGAAAGATCAAGTGTAATATATTATAAAAATAAAGCAAACTGGATGGAATATGGGGAAAAATGCACAAAATTATTTTTTAATCTTCAACATAGGAATGCTACCAAAAAGAACTTAATGAAACTGGTTACAATTGACGGAGTCACCCATAATTCACCAAATTATATTTTGAAGGAAGAAACAAAGTACGTTAAGCATATGTTTTCTTTTCTGTCGCCTCCATCTCCTCTAACTGAAGCTAATTGTAGAGATTTTTTTTCTATTGATAATGTCAAATTAACAGCCTCACAGAAAGACTCATGTGAATGTGAAATTACAGAGGAGGAACTTCTGGATGCAATTAAAGACTTTAAGTCTGGGAAAACTCCAGGGTTCGATGGCATACCAGTCGAGGTATACCAAACCTTTTTTGATATACTAAGAGGACCGTTATTAGCATGTTTTAACCACTCCTATGTAAAAGGTAGATCATCTGACACTCAAGAAGAAGGTTTGATCTCATTAGTACTGAAACAGGATACAAGTGGAAAATATAAAGATCCAGTCCATTTTTCAAAATTGGAGGCCCCTTACACTTCAGTGTTGTGATGCAAAAATTTTAGCAAAATGTATAGCGCATAGAATTAAAAAGGTATTGTCGGATATTATTCATTCTAATCAGACAGGTTTTTTACATGGAAGATACATTGGAGATAATCGAAGGCAAGTATTGGAAACAATAGAACACTATGGAAAATATCGGAAACCAGGCCTGCTATTCATAGCAGACTTCGAAAAGGTATTTGATAAAGTACGACTGGAGTTTATATATAAATGCCTGGAGCATTTCAATTTTGGAGAATCTCTTATAAATTGGGTCAAAATCATGTATAGTAACCCTAGGTGTAAAATAGCAAATAATGGCTATTTCTCAGAAAGTTTTAAACTGTCAAGAGGAGTGAAACAAGGTTGTCCACTATCGGCATATCTATTTATTGTGGCCATCGAGATGTTAGCTATTAAAATCAGATCCAATTATAATATCAGAGGATTAGACATCCAGGGCTTAAAAACAAAGGTGTCATTGTATGCTGATGATTCATGTTTTCTTTTAAATCCACAACTAGAATCCCTCCACAGCCTCATAGAGAATCTAGATACATTTTCTAACCTCTCTGGATTACAACCAAATTATGACTAATGTACTATATTACATATTAGATCACTAAAAAATACAATTTTTACATTACCATGTAGTTTACCAATAAAATGGTCTGATGGTGATGTGGATATACTCGGAATTCATATCCCAAAGGAAATAAATGATCTCACTTCAATACATTTTAATAGAAAGTTAGCAAAAATAGATAAGATCTTACTACCATGGAAAGGAAAATACCTGTCAATTTGTGGAAAAATCACCCTGATTAACTCTTTAGTATTAGCCCAGTTTACCTATTTGCTTATGGTCTTGCCCACGCCTAGCGAACAGTTTTTTAAATTATATGAGGAAAAAAATATTCAATTTTATTTGGAACGGCAAGCCAGACAAAATTAAAAGGGCATATTTATATAATGAATATGAATTCGGAGGACATAAATTATTAAATATTAAAGCATTAGACCTATCACTAAAAGCTTCAGTCATACAAAAGTTATACTTAAATCCGAACTGGTTCTCAAGCAAATTTGTAAGATGGTCTCACCCAATGTTCAAGAAAGGCCTTTTTCCCTTTATTCAGATTACAACAACTCATTTGCAGTTATTTGAAAAGGAAATCATCTCCCAAATATCACTATTTCTAAAACAAGCCATAGAAAGTTTGTTGCAATTTCAATTTAATCCTCCAGAAACGACAGAACAAATAATGCAACAAATATTGTGGTTAAATTCAAATATACTAATTGACAAAAAACCTTTATTTTTTGACAGAATGTTTAAAAAAGGTATAATCTTCGTAAATTATATCATCGGTAGGACTGGTGGAGTTATGTCGCACATGCAGCTAACAAAAACATATTGAAATGTCTGCTCTGCCCAAAATTACAACCAAATAATTGCAGCCTTACCGCAAAAGTGGAAGAGGAAAGTGGAAGGGGGAGAAAGTAAGGAACTTGTCTGTCGGCCATGCATTAAAGAACATAATTGGTTAAGGAAAACTGTGATAAATAAAAAAGTATATCAGATTCACTTAAGGACTAAAGAATTGACAGCCATCCCATATAGATTGCAAAATAGTTGGGAAGAGATTTTTGACGTACCGATCCCATGGCATAGTGTTTATGAACTGACACGCAAAACGACACCGGATTCAAAAATTAGAATCTTTCAATTTAAATTATTATATAAAATTCTTGCTACCAATAAAATGTTATTTATATGGGGGATACAATCTTCCCAGCTCTGCAGATTTTGCTGTGAAGAGACAGAATCATTAGATCATTTGTTTTGGTTCTGTCCATTTGTAGCTTGTTTTTGGACACAGGTCCAGGAATGGCTAAAGGATTGCAATATTTACCTGGAGCTAACCTTGCAGATAGCATTACTGGGTGATCTGAAAAGTCATAGTCAATCGATCAATAATATAATAAAACTTTTAGCAAAAATGTTTATTTTTAATTCACAATCTGTAGAAGCAATGAGAATAGAAAGGTTCAGATTTTTGTAAAACATCACAGTACGGTTGAAATATATATGGCAAATAGAAATCCTATATGGATGGTGTTAAGAGATAGATGGGAGGTATTGAATAGAGTTGAGGGATGGGACTAATAACAAATAACAACAAATAATAACAAAGATAGCTAATAATGTAAGCATACTGTGCCCATGATAAGTATATAGGTTGTATGTTGGGAGCTTTTGGGAAAGAGCACAGTTAGAAAGATATGGCATATAGAAGCAAACCGGATGGACATCATGAAAATGATCGGAGAGGTTGAGAGTAGAAGAAGTTCAGGAGCAAAAAAAAATATATATATATATACAGTGGGGAAAAAAGTATTTAGTTAGCCTCCAATTGTGCAAGTTCTCCCACTTAAAACGAAGAGAGAGGCCTGTAATTTTCATCATAGGTACACGTCAACTATGACAGACAAATTTAGATTTTTTTTCTCCAGAAAATCACATTGTAGGATTTTTAATGAATTTATTTGCAAATTATGGTGGAAAATAAGTATTTGGTCACCTACAAACAAGCAAGATTTCTGGCTCTCACAGACCTGTAACTTCTTCTTTAAGAGGCTCCTCTGTCCTCCACTCGTTACCTGTATTAATGGCACCTGTTTGAACTTGTTATCAGTATAAAAGACACCTGTCCACAACCTCAAACAGTCACACTCCAAACTCCACTATGGCCAAGACCAAAGAGCTGTCAAAGGACACCAGAAACTAAATTGTAGACCTGCACCAGGCTGGGAAGACTGAATCTGCAATAGTTAAGCAGGTTGGTTTGAAGAAATCAACTGTGGGAGCAATTATTAGGAAATGGAAGACATACAAGACCACTGATAATCTCCCTCGATCTGGGGCTCCATGCAAGATCTCACCCCGTGGGGTCAAAATGATCACAAGAGCGGTGAGCAAAAATCCCAGAACCACATGGGGGGACCTAGTGAATGACCTGCAGAGAGCTGGGACCAAAGTAACAAAGCCTACCATCAGTAACACAGTACGCCGCCAGGGACTCAAATCCTGCAGTGCCAGACGTGTCCCCCTGCTTAAGCCAGTACATGTCCAGGCCCGTCTGAAGTTTGCTAGAGTGCATTTGGATGATCCAGAAGAGGATTGGGAGAATGTCATATGGTCAGATGAAACCAAAATATAACTTTTTGGTAAAAACTCAACTCGTCGTGTTTGGAGGACAAAGAATGCTGAGTTGCATCCAAAGAACACCATACCTACTGTGAAGTATGGGGGTGGAAACATCATGCTTTGGGGCTGTTTTTCTGCAATGGGACCAGGACGACTGATCCGTGTAAAGGAAAGAATGAATGGGGTCATGTATCGTGAGATTTTGAGTGAAAACCTCCTTCCATCAGCAAAGGCATTGAAGATGAAACGTGGCTGGGTCTTTCAGCATGACAATGATCCCAAACACACCGCCCAGGCAACGAAGGAGTGGCTTCATAAGAAGCATTTCAAGGTCCTGGAGTGGCCTAGCCAGTCTCCAGATCTCAACCCCATAGAAAATCTTTGGAGGGAGTTGAAAGTCCGTGTTGCCCAGCGACAGCCCCAAAACATCACTGCTCTAGAGGAGATCTGCCTGGAGGAATGGGCCAAAATACCAGCAACAGTGTGTGAAGACCTTGTGAAGACTTACAGAAAACGTTTGACCTGTGTCATTGCCAACAAAGGGTATATAACAAAGTATTGAGAAACTTTTGTTATTGACCAAATACTTATTTTCCACCATAATTTGCAAATAAATTCATTAAAAATCCTACAATGTGATTTTCTGGAGAAAAAAAATCTCAATTTGTCTCTCATAGTTGACGTGTACCTATGATGAAAATTACAGGCCTCTCTCATCTTTTTAAGTGGGAGAACTTTCACAATTGGTGGCTGACTAAATACTTTTTTCCCCCACTGTATATAAAAAACATGGGGGATTGGAAGTGATGCATACAATTACATTGATAGAAGAAACAATCTATCTGCAATATTAAGCTGATCCACCCCCCCCCCCCCCCAAAAAAAAAAAATTAATAATAATATTTGTTAAGTGTTGCAGTTATTTCAGTTGCTGTAGTAGCTGACGTGTATAGTGTTGAGTCATCCGCATACATAGACACACTGGCTTTACTCAAAGCCAGTGGCATGTCATTAGTAAAGATGGAAAAAAGCAAGGGGCCTAGACAGCTGCCCTGGTGAAATTCCTGATTCTACCTGGATTATGTTTGAGAGGCTTCCATTAAAGAACAACCTCTGTGTTCTGTTAGACAAGTAACTCTTTATCCACATCATAGCAGGGGGTGTAAAGCCATAACACATATGTTTTTCCAGCAGCAGACTATGATCGATAATGTCAAGAGCCACACTGAAGTCTAACAAAACAGCCCCCACAATGGTAATTAGTATTGCAACCGAGGACAGATAATTTTTACAAGCTACGTGCTTCAAAACTCGGCGTTGCCGTTCTGTGAGCTTGTGTGGCATACCACTTCGCGGCTGAGCCGTTATTGCTCGTAGAATAACAGCACTTACAGTTGACCAGGGCAGCTCTAGCAGGGCAGAAATCTGACGAACTGACTTGTTGGAAAGGTTGCTTCATATGACGGTGCCACGTTGAAAGTGACAGAGCTCTTCAGTAAGGCCATTCTACTGCCAATGTTTGTCTTTGGAGATTGCATGACTGTGTGCTCAATTTTATATACCTGTCAGCAACAAGTGTAGCTGAAATAGCTGAATCCACTAATCCACATACTTTTGTATATATAGTGTATTATTGTTAGAAAAACAGTTCGCGGCCACTATAGTCATTTAAAGAAAGACAGTCGATTTCCGCTATGGGTTCTAAAGAGTTAACGTGTCTAACGTTCGGTACGTGTACCTCTACATCAGAGGGTGGAGATTTGATTACGGGAATATTACCTTTACATTTCAGTAGAGCTATAATGCGGATCTTCCGCAATACTTCTGCGATATGGATTGAATCCAGCCCTTAGTGTCCTATAACTTGATGACACTATTCCAGATATCACTTATTATGTTTACAAACCCACACAGTACTTCTTTAACCAACTGTATGCGTTTAGGAATGTTTTCATGCAACTTTCACGTACTGCTACCATAAAGTTGTGACGTCATCACCTATATCACTTGAACATCTTTGTGCAAGAAAAACTGAGCATGAACTTCTCTGAAGAGTTGGGAAAATGCTGTTAGTACAGTATGTGATTAAGATGTGATATTGTGAAAGACAGTGGGAGCACCAAAGCCTTCATGAAATTTAACCTTTCTTCTTCAGACTGAGAGAAAACAATAGCAGGTTGTTTTTCTATTTCGTTTCCCAATCTGACAGTTGCCAAGATTTATAGAACAATTAGAGAATGAATAGGAATGAAAGGTGCTGAATACAAAATGTTGTTTTATATAGTTTCTATCTGCCTAAAAGCATCAAAGAAGAAAATGAAACAAAAGCAATATCTCACACTACGTCAGGCTTGCTGGGTTGTAGAATTGGGTGTAGCCTCTCACAGCTGCATCGGGCATGTCCCCCGTGTCTGTAGTCGCGGAGGACACAAAACATACAATTAGAGTATGTACTGGCCAACAATTGGAGTCAGACTCACATGCTGGAAATAAGCACTTTCCTTTAGTAGTGCTATAGAGAGTGTATTAATTGTGTATTTTTCCCACAGCAGGTGAACAGCGGAGAGGAGCAGCGAGCAGCAGCAATGAGGTCGAGAGGTCCCCGGTCCGAATGGCGTCCTGAAGGTAAGTTCAAATTCCATTTGACTCTAGTTCTGAGGCGTGTTTAGCAATTTGTTTGGGGAGGGAGGAGGAAATAGGAAATTGGCAACAGCTGTCTCAATGTCACTTTAGTCCATGCCAATCTGTGGAATCACAGCACACCATACAAGCAAGCAAAATAGTCCATGCGATTCAATTCGATTTCACACGTGAGAATGTACAAAATTAAGTGAAAGGCAATCGTTGTAAACAACACACAGCACACATGATTAAAAGACACTCATAAATAGGCATGATATAAATGAATAAGACATGCTGATACATAATATAAAGAGAATGACAGTTCCTAGTGCATGGGTGGGCAAACCTTTTGGCTCAAGGGCCACATTGAGTTTTTGAAACCAAGTGAAGGGCCACATACTATATCTGTGACAAAACATGTGAAGCCTTAATTCTTGAAAGCATATTAAGGAACAATTCACATCTCCTTTGTGAGCCATATTTACAGTTATCAAATCACCTCAGCCCAAATCTGACTGATTAGTTACTACCTGTATCCAAGTGCATTGCTGGATAATTCTCACTGCATAACCATCACCATGAAAAAGCATAATCCTTGCCTACCCCAGTCACGGTTATTCAAGTCTTAATGTGAACAATGGGTCTGATCACCTCTCTTGGCAAGGCATCAAAGTCTGGTGTCATCTTTAATGTAGAGATTCTCAGAACAGCGGACAAGCAGTCATTTGTTAAATTTGACCTGTGACGGGATTTGTTGTAATTCATGAATGAGAACGTTTGTTCACACACATACAGTGGGGGAAAAAAGTATTTAGTCAGCCACCAATTGTGCAAGTTCTCCCACTTAAAAAGATGAGAGAGGCCTGTAATTTTCATCATAGGTACACGTCAACTATGAGAGACAAAATGAGAGAAAAAAATTCCAGAAAACCACATTGTAGGATTTTTTATGAATTTATTTGCAAATTATGGTGGAAAATAAGTATTTGGTCAATAACAAAAGTTTCTCAATACTTTGTTATATACCCTTTGTTGGCAATGACACAGGTCAAACGTTTTCTGTAAATCTTCACAAGGTTTTCACACACTGTTGCTGGTATTTTGGCCCATTCCTCCATGAAGATCTCCTCTAGAGCAGTGATGTTTTGGGGCTGTCGCTGGGCAACACGGACTTTCAACTCCCTCCAAAGATTTTCTATGGGGTTGAGATCTGGAGACTGGCTAGGCCACTCCAGGACCTTGAAATGCTTCTTACGAAGCCACTCCTTCGTTGCCCGGGCGGTGTGTTTGGGATCATTGTCATGCTGAAAGACCCAGCCACGTTTCATCTTCAATGCCCTTGCTGATGGAAGGAGGTTTTCACTAAAAATCTCACGATACATGGCCCCATTCATTCTTTCCTTTACACGGATCAGTCGTCCTGGTCCCTTTGCAGAAAAACAGCCCCAAAGCATGATGTTTCCACCCCCATGCTTCACAGTAGGTATGGTGTTCTTTGGATGCAACTCAGCATTCTTTGTCCTCCAAACACGACGAGTTGAGTTTTTACCAAAAAGTTATATTTTGGTTTCATCTGACCATATGACATTCTCCCAATCCTCTTCTGGATCATCCAAATGCACTCTAGCAAACTTCAGATGGGCCTGGACATGTACTGGCTTAAGCAGGGGGACACGTCTGGCACTGCAGGATTTGAGTCCCTGACGGCGTAGTGTGTTACTGATGGTAGGCTTTGTTACTTTGGTCCCAGCTCTCTGCAGGTCATTCACTAGGTCCCCCCGTGTGGTTCTGGGATTTTTGCTCACTGTTCTTGTGATCATTTTGACCCCACGGGGTGAGATATTGCGTGGAGCCCCAGATCGAGGGAGATTATCAGTGGTCTTGTATGTCTTCCATTTCCTAATAATTGCTCCCACAGTTGATTTCTTCAAACCAAGCTGCTTACCTTTTGCAGATTCAGTTTTCCCAGCCTGGTGCAGGTCTACAATTTTGTTTCTGGTGTCCTTTGACAGCTCTTTGGTCTTGGCCATAGTGGAGTTTGGAGTGTGACTGTTTGAGGTTGTGGACAGGTTTCTTTAATACTGATAACAAGTTCAAACAGGTGCCATTAATACAGGTAACGAGTGGAGGACAGAGGAGCCTCTTAAAGAAGAAGTTACAGGTCTGTGAGAGCCAGAAATCTTGCTTCTTTGTAGGTGACCAAATAAATTCATAAAAAATCCTACAATGTGATTTTCTGGAGAAAAAAATGCTCTATTTGTCTGTCATAGTTGACGTGTACCTATGATGAAAATTACAGGCCTCTCTCATCTTTTTAAGTGGGAGAACTTGCACAATTGGTGGCTGACTAAATACTTTTTCCCCCACTGTACCTCAAAATCATTTTGTTGGAGTGACTTAAAAAGTTGAGATGAGAGAGATTACATTTTAAATTCAGCAAGTCTAGTGGCATCCAGGGAATGTGTTGAAAAAAATATGGTGACAATGTGGTTTCTGTGAGAATTACAGAACGGGGGCGTTTAACCCTGGGAGGTGTTTATCCCCAAGCCACCCTATATGCCTTGTTCCTAGACTGCTTACAGGTTACGGAAACCAATGTGTCATTTTGTAATTTGGGTAAACTATTCCTTTAGCCCACACTCTGAACATGGTCTATTGGTTTTTGCTATCAAAATAGTCATGAAACCATCTTCCAAATAAAGAACTGGTGGTGCTGAAATTCAGTGGCCATGTGATGTCATTTGACTTCAAGATGTTTACTGAGAAATGTGGTAGAGAACTGAAATAATTTAGGCCTCAATGTACTACACTGCACTTAATACTTACTACAAATAACGTATTGGCTCAAGATAATCTAAATTACAACAAAAACTCACAACAAATCAATGAGGCATTTGGTCAAATTAAGGAATCTTGGGTGGTGGTTTGGGCAATTGTTCTGGTTGTTACTGAGGTACCAGTAGCTCTAGCGTGGAACCCCGTATTATCGGCATATTCAACAGTGTTTAAGAAATATATTACCTTCAAGAGTGTTATCTTGTGATCAAGCCATCAAAGTTTTGTGATTAATGGTGTCGAAAAAATGTTAGCTAACGGGTTAGCAATTAGCATGTTTGACATTTCAGTGGAAATACTACTATTATCAGCTTTTTGATAAGCAGTTTAGCAAAAAAAATATGTTCCGTATTATCGGCATACGGTCCCCAGTTATCGGCCACCTTACTATTTTGTTCAATTAACGCAGAAGCGTTACAGATTCCGCAATAGAAATGTAAAGGTAATTTCCGATTTAGCCGACATATAGTATGCAATGTTTACCGTGAATGCAGTCTCCACTAAAGCGGGAGCATTGCCTTTAAATTTCAATCATGCTGTAAAATGTAATTTCCCCAATGCAGATTGAAAAGAGCCAATTGAATAGAGCCAAAGTCTCTCTTGAGACACAATCATGGATAGAGCGCTGTTCACAGGGCGTGTGTGGTTGAAGGTTGGTACCATCCTTGAGAATGATAGATCTCAGGGATGGCTCCTTCCTCTGTAGGATGTGAATAGAGCAGATAAGGAGTTTTTAATAGAGAGACAAGGATCTTTATTCAGAGGGCGTGATTGATAGCATTCAGGCATTCTCCCTGGTTAGGATTTGCTTTAAACCTTGGCAGTCCTCTAATCCTTGAGTAATTATAAGTAAAGCAGGATTTGCATGATTTGGAGCTCAAGTCCAAATCATGTTGTCCGTTCTAGTCCTTTATGAACACTAACATACAAGAGACACATTCTACAGCCTGCTCCAAAGACAATAATAAAAGTATATGTACCACAAGCGCAACATCACATGATTAAAAACACAATTTACACATGCTATCACATTACGCTAACCAGGCTGGGTTGCCACCATAGGTCAAAAACCATGAATGTTCCCATGGGTAATTTATTATGGCCCTTATCTACCATAATCCATCCATATGCATGGGCTGTGAGGTTGGGATGGAGCTCGAGACACACTGCCCATCTGCTCCCAATTTTCCCATTATCCTCCTTAAATCAAACTGAGCCCCCTGGACCTCACTGTCGGGCATGATCCAGATGAGCGCCTGGTGTCCAGTTCCACTTGAATTCCATCTCCCTCAGATTTTGAGTGGGGAAAAAACGATTGTGGGGATTAACCACCTGTTATGATGAGTTCTCTGGTATCAAGGAATTCAATATGCAAGAAGATCCCTAAACACTTAGATGGAGAGTTGATACATGCATTTTATATACGGTACAGGGTTCGTATAACAAACGGCATGTGAGTTGCCCCTTGTTACCTGAACTACTAGACAAAGGAAATATCTTAGTTTATATAGCCCTTTACACATTTCTTCAACAACTTCTGGTAACCATCAGTTGGCACTCCCCACCCTGATGTTATCCCCTTGTACCCCAGGCAGGATATTCCATCTATCAATCATTCTAAGATAAACACCAGTGACCTCCCTAGACATCCTGTAATCCTTGGCATTCAGACTTTGTGGCACCAAGAGTGACCTATCTACTGGATTTAACCTCGTTCCTAAAACCATGTGAAAACAAGTCATATCACCAACTGAACTACCATGCTTTTTTGATAGCTCAGTCCTCTCTACCTTTTCTCCCAGCTTCTTCCCAGCAGTAGTAAATTGTGAAGGAATGCGACGCCTTCACTTTTGACCAGAGCAGTGCACTATATACAGATAAGGGATCTTCATTTGATCACTCTTTTGTTGCTGAGAATTTTCCTGCACAGCAAGAAATGCAAAATTGTAGTGTATTCGAGGTTTAGAAGGGCTTTAAAGTTTGTGATTTCCACTTTAAAATGTCAGAATTGATTTGTCCTAACAAAAAATGTATCAACCCCTACAAAAAATGTCCATTAATTATATATAATCCACTTTAAAATGTCAGAATTGATTTGTCCTAACGAAAAATGTATCAACCCCTACAAAAAATGTCCATTAATTATAATCCACATAAAAATTCACATTTCCTGTTGCTGCAGGATTATTTTCCTGCTGGAGAAAACTGCTTCAAATTAAGATCCTACATCTGTAGGGAATAGGGTGCCATTTGGGATGCAGCCCAGCCCTTTGCAATTTAACAAGTACAGATGTTAGCAGTCTGAAGGTATGCTCTGCTCCATTTCAGGGGTGATAACCTGTGTGTGTGTGTGTCTCTGCCTCTGCCTCTGCCTCTGCCTCTGCCTCTGCCTCTGCCTCTGCCTCTGCCTCTGCCTCTGCCTCTGTCTCTGTCTCTGTCTCTGTCTGTCTGTGGAAAGGGAGGTGGGTAAGCAAGAGAGAGCGAGCGAGAGAGAGAGAGAGCAAGAGAGAGGTGGGTAAGAGAGAGAGAGAAGTGGGTAAGAGAAAGAGTGGTGGGTGAGAGATAGAGAGAGAACGTGCAGGCTACCTCTGTGTACAGACCAGGCCATCATCTCTGGCATCAAGCATGTGATCATCTTTATCTACAGGGATTATGGGTGCCTAATTGCTGTGAAGATTAACTTTATCAGAAATCACATTTCTCCATGCATTTTTAATTAGGGTGAAAACTCTATGACTGGGGAGAGGAGTGAGATGCACTGTGAGTGGGGTTATGATTTGTTTCAGCAGAGTACAGAGATGCCTGTCAGCTGTGTCTGAATGTGTTGACGTCCTTATCATGGTAGAAAGATATGGATCCGATAGTTGGCAGTGGCAATATCTGCCTTTAAACCCAGAGGCCATTGCAGTATCATAATGGGAATTATTTAGCGTGGAGGTATATAGATTTGTTTTTTGGGCAACTATGTAAAGAGAGGTATAAGTAGAGGTGGACATAGAGAAGACAGAGTGGGCACATGAGGTGACACGTTTCAAGGGGGTGTTCAATAATTTAATGCAGTCCAATGAATTGAAGATTGGGGTTCTTACTTGGGGCCCCCAAAGTGTTGCATTTTGCCATCAATTCTGTATGCTTTATTTGATTATTAAATTATACTGTAAATGAGATTATGAAATTCCTGCCCAACAGATTGAAATCCTGCATACGTATCCAAAATAAGAATTCTAGATATCACTCCAGCAATGTCAAGAGGATGGAAACGTGTATTTGTTTTGAGATACAAACAAACATAAAGTGAAATTTCCCCAAACTAGATTATTTTGTCCCCACAGTTGTAGAGTAACTACACTCAGCTGAAGTGAGAAAGATATAACAGTAACCCTTGCCTGACGGCATTATCTTGGCTATTGGAAAGCATTACAGGCACACCGCAAACAACTTTTTCCCCGAGTGCCAATCAATCTAAAAGCAGTTGTGAGATGTTGATTTGCAGTTGAACACCACTTGGAAGCAGAGGGGGAAGGCACAAGTTTCCACACAGCGACACACTGCGTGAAAGGGCAAACAAAGGGAACTGTTTCTGCCTAGGATATCACTTATTTTGGTGCCTAACTGAATCAGGGTGACTGCTATGACAAATTAACACAGACTGCTGAAAAAAAGTAAAGTAACTTTCAACCCTCCCTCCTATTCCCCAATCCCCTCCAGAGAGAAAATCAATTTATTCAATCTGTCTGTTTTGGTTATATGGAAAATAAGTGATTTTGTTGCACCAGCTAAAGTAGCCATGTTGTTTATAAAACAGCATAGGTTGCTTTGTTTAGCAGGCTTGGTATCGCAGGAGATTACCTGTGTCGTACAGAGGCTAAACTGATCCAGAGCTACCCGAAGCCAGGCTCCTGCACCTTATGGGTCCAAAAAGGAGAAGGATCTAACCCTAACCCCTAACCTCAGCCACATGTCCACAACCCGGCTTAGCCCTAACCATAGCCATAACCCTAACCCTAACACTAGCCATAACCATAACCACAGCTTCATGTAACCCCTCCCGGCTCAACCCTAACCATAGCCAAAACCCCACACAGCAAATTGGCCAGTGTTGATTTTTCAGTGTAAGATTTCTAGTGTTGATTATCATGACTTACCCTCATGGGTTGAGGATCAAACATGCCGGCTAGGCAAAGATTTGAACACCCCCTTTCCAGCATGCTCTACTGTAAGTTGATTTTTTAAATTGTTTTTAATATCTGTTTTTGAATCTACAATGATTGATTGATTGATTAATCTCATGCTACACAAAGATAAATAACATACCTTTTTCTAAACTAATCCGATCAGTTAGTTACATTTTTTGCACCCATTACTGAAAAGGCTGTTCCAGTTTAAATGGTTTAGGTAGTGTTTTTTATTAAGTCTCCAAACCCTGACACCCATTCTGAATGCAGGTTGCGGGTGAATAAAAAGTCCAACTGTTGGACTCTGGATTCCAATAGGAATTACACATAACTTTGCAAGCCAGTATAATGTGATTTGCAGGCCTGATGTGGCCTCTAAACCAGGAGTTTCCTAACACCACTGGGTTAGGGTTAAACTAGGCCATCAACTAGTCCAATAAGTAAGGCCTTATGATATATGTAATGTATTGTCATATAGTTTAATTTGAATGACAACATTCACCCAGGAACTCACTTGGAGAAAAAAAATTAAAGATTTCAACAACCATGTCACTGTGCGTTAGACAAGATGGCGTATTGAATAGAAAGCGGTACAAACCACCTCAAGATAAAAACATAATAATCAAAATCAGTAAGTTAGACTAAATATTAGCATTTCATATATTCGCAGTTAATAAAATTCAATCTGGATAATAACACAAAACAAATCATAAGGCTAGAGAAATATATCGACAAATATTACAACAACACGCAACACCCAAACATGGCGGAAGATAAACAAGGAGAACCAATCTCCAAGAGAAAACGCGACTCGTCGACTGATACAGACGATATATGCTTTTCACCACTGGGTCTGGTAAGTGTGGAAAGCGACCTGTTGAAGTCGATAAATGACAAATTGGGCATACTAGAATTGGTCAGTAAGGACGTAAAAGGGTTGAAAGCGAGTCTTGAAATGAGTGACAAAAAAGCTGCGATAATGGAGAAAGAAACCAAAAAATGAAAAGTGACAGTCACTAAGATGGAAACGGACGTTAGGGAACTTAAAAAGGAGAACAACCTTCTGAGAGAAGCCTTACTAGACATCCAAACTAGCTCGATGAGAGAAAATCTAGTACTTACAGGTACTCAGGAAAAGGAGGGAGAAATAACCGAGAATATTATGAAGGATTTCCTGCATACAGTGCTTCAAATCCCACTCGAGGCTGGCGATAAAATCCAACTCGAACGTGTACAGAAATATTATCGCCCAATCGTTGCCAAATTAGATTTTTTTAAGGATAAAGCAATGGTTCAAAGCCTAGGTAAAATACTTGCTGGCACAAAAATAGGCATTAATGATCAGTTCCCGAGGGAGATTGCAGAAAGGCGCAAAGTGTCAGGGTGTCAGTGTAATGCGGTAGACGAAGTCAGGCGCAGGACACAGAGCTAATCAAAAAACGTACTTTACTCGTGGGTAAAAGTATGATAAAAACCTCCACGCAGGGAGGGAATAAACGCACACACTAACGACAACCAAAACATGAACAAACACGCACAACACACAGTGTGAGACAGAGGGTTAAATAGGGAAGACATAACTACATGATGGGAAACAGGTGTGACCAATGAAGACAAAACAAGACGAACATAGATACATGGATTGGTAGTAGCTAGTACTCCGGTGACGACGAACGCCGAAGCCTGCCCGAGCAAGGAGGAGGGGCAGCCTCGGCTGAATTCGTGACAGTACCCCACCCCGGCGACGGCCAGGAGGACGCGGAGGAGGGCGAGTCGGATGACTACGGTGGAAATCGCTCAACATGGAGGGATCGAGGATGTCCCTCCTAGGGACCCAGCACCGTTCCTCCGGACCGTACCCCTCCCACTCCACGAGATACTGCAGGCCCCCCACCCGACGCCTCGAATCCAGGATGGGACGGACCGAGGACGCCGGTGCCCCCTCGATGTCCAGTGGGGGCGGAGGAACCTCCCGTACATCACACTCCTGGAGTGGACCAGCTACTACCGGCCTGAGGAGAGACACAATACGGTAATTAAGAGGAAGCTGTAACCTATAACAAACCTTGTTCAATTTTCTCAGGACTTTAAATGGCCCCACAAACCGCCGACCCAGCTTCTGGAAGGGCAGGCAAAGGGGCATGTTTCGGGTCGAGAACCAGACCCGGTCCCCCGGAGTATACACCGGGGCCTCACTGCGGTGGCGATCGGTGCTCGCCTTTTGTCGCCTGATGGCCCGCTGCAGGTGTAAATGAGCAGCGTTCCAGGTCTCTTCCGAGCGCCGAAACCACTCATCCACCGCAGAAGCCTCGATCTGGCTCTGATGCCAAGGTGCCAGGACCGGCTGATAACCTAACACACACTGGAAAGGAGAAAGGTTAGTAGAGGAGTGGCGGAGTGAGTTTTGGGCCATCTCTGCCCAGGGGATAAAACCCAACCACTCCCCCTGCCGGTCCTGGCAATAGGACTGCAGAAACCTACCCACATCCTGGTTAACTCTCTCCACCTGCCCATTACTCTCGGGGTGAAATCCTGAGGTAAGGCTGATCGAGACCCCCAGACGTTCCATGAATGCCCTCCAGACCCTTGAGGTGACCTGGGGACTCAGATCCGACACAATATCCTCAGGTACCCCGTGGTGCCGGAAGACGTGTGTAAACAGGGCCTCAGCAGTTTGTAGGGCTGTAGGGAGACCAGGCATAGGAATGAGATGGCAGGACTTGGAAAACCGATCCACAACGACCAGGATCGTGGTGTTTCCTTGTGAGGGGGGAAGGTCTGTCACAAAATCCCCCGATAGGTGGGACCACGGCCGTTGTGGAACGGGTAGGGGTTGTAATTTCCCTCTGGGCAGGTGTCTAGGTGCCTTACACTGAGCGCACACCAAGCAGGAGGAAACATAGACCCTCACGTCCTTGGCTAAAGTAGGCCACCAGTACTTCCCACTAAGACAATGCACTGTCCGACCGATGCCAGGATGACAAGAGGAGGGTGACGTGTGAGCCCAATAGATCAATTGATCACAAACCTCGAGTGGCACATACATCCGACCCTCTGGACACTGGAGGGGAGTGGGCTCTGTACGTAACGCCCGCTCGATGTCCACATCAACCTCCCACACCACCGGAGCCACCAGACACGACGCCGGAAGTATGGGAGTGGGCTCAATGGACCTCTCCCCTGTGTTATACAGTCGGGACAGGGCATCTGCCTTAGCGTTCTGGGAACCTGGCCTGTAAGTGAGAGTAAACACAAAACGAGTGAAGAACATGGCCCACCTTGCCTCGCGAGGGTTCTCCTCGCCGCCCGGATGTACTCCAGATTACGATGGTCAGTCAAAATGAGAAAAGGGTGTTTAGCCCCCTCAAGCCAATGCCTCCACACTTTCAGAGCTTTAACCACAGCTAACAGCTCCTGGTCCCCCACATCATAGTTGCGCTCCGCCGGACTGAGCTTCTTAGAAAAGAAAGCACAGGGGTGGAGTTTTGGTGGTGTACCCGAGCGCTGAGACAGTACAGCTCCAATCCCAGCCTCGGACGCGTCCACCTCAACCTGGAATGCCAAGGAAGGCTCAGGATGAGCCAACACCGGAGCCGAAGTAAACACGTCCTTTAGATGACCAAAAGCCCTGTCCGCCTCAGCTGACCACTGTAGACGCACCGGTCCTCCCTTTAGCAAGGAGGTAATGGGAGCCGCTACCTGACCAAAGCCCCGGATAAACCTCCGGTAGTAGTTAGCAAAACCCAAGAATCGCTGCACCTCCTTCACTGTGGTTGGAGTCGGCCAATTACGCACGGCCGAAATGCGGTCAATCTCCATCTCCACACCTGACACGGACAGGTGGTGTCCTAGGAAGGAGATGGACTCTTGGAAGAACAGACATTTCTCCGCCTTCACATACAGGTCATGCTCCAACAGTCGACCAAGCACCTGACGCACCAGGGACACATGCTCGGCCCGTGTAGTGGAGTATATGAGAATGTCATCAATATACACCACTGTCTGTGCAGGTCCCTGAAAATCTCATCAACAAAAGATTGGAAGACTGATGGAGCATTCATCAATCCGTATGGCATGACGAGGTACTCATAGTGCCCAGAGGTGGTACTAAAGGCTGTCTTCCACTCATCTCCCACCAGGTTGTACGCGCTCCTGACATCCAATTTCGTGAAGAAGTGCGCCCTGTGCAATGACTCCGTCATACTCGCAATCAGAGGTAGTGGATAGCTGTATTTTACTGTGATCTGATTAAGACCACGGTAGTCAATGCACGGGCGTAAGCCACCATCCTTCTTCTTCACAAAAAATTAACTTGATGACACAGGGGAAGTGGAAGGCCGAATGTATCCTTGCCTCAGAGATTCGATGACATATGTTTCCATAGCCGCCGTCTCTTCCTGTGACAGAGGATAAACGTGACTCCGGGGAAGCGCAGCGCCTACCTGGAGGTTTATCGCACAATCCCCCTGTCGATGGGGTGGTAATTGATGGATGGGTCCTGACCTCTCGGGGCCCTAGGGATCCGGAGGGATGTGGGTGGGATGCCGATCACTGGGATGACGGCTCAACTTGGGATGGGGAGGGGCTTTAGCGGTGAAATTAGTGGAGAACAATTGAAGGGTTACTTCGTAGCAATGCAAATATCACGGTACAGCTATTTTTTTTATTTTATTTCACCTTTATTTAACCAGGTAAACCAGTTGAGAACAGGTTCTCATTTACAACTGTGACCTGGCCAAGACAAAGCAAAGTAGTGCAACAAAAAACAACACAGAGTTACATATGGGGTAAAAAAAAAAAAAAAAAAAAAAAAAAAAAAAAAAAAACATAAAGTCAGAGATACAACAGAAAATATATATACAGTGTGTGCAAATGTAGCAAGTTATGGAGGTAAGGCAATAAATAGGCTATAGTGCAGAATAATTACAATAGTATTAACACTGGAATGCTAGATGTGCAAGAGATTATGTGCAAATAGAGATAATGGGGTGCAAAAGAGCAAATTAAATAACAATATAGGGATGAGGTAGTTGGGTGGGCTAATTTCAGATGGGCTGTGTACAGGTGCAGTGATCGGTAAGGTGCTCTGACAACTGATGCTTAAAGTTATTGAGGGAGATAAGAGTCTCCAGCTTCAGAGATTTTTGCAATTCGTTCCAGTCATTGGCAGCAGAGAACTGGAAGGAATGGCGGCCAAAGGAGGTGTTGGCTTTGGGAATGACCAGTGAGATATACCTGCTGGAGCGCAGACTACGGGTGGGTGCTGCTATGGTGACCAATGAGCTAAGATAAGGCGGGGATTTGCCTAGCAGTGATTTATAGATGGCCTGGAGCCAGTGGGTTTGACGACGAACATGTAGTGAGGACCAGCCAACAAGAGCGTACAGGTCACAGTGGTGGGTAGTGTATGGGGCTTTGGAGACAAAACGGATGGCACTGTGATAGACTACATCCAATTTGCTGAGTAGAGTGTTGGAGGCTATTTTATAAATGACATCGCCGAAGTCAAGGATCGGTAGGATAGTCAGTTTTACGAGGGCATGTTTGGCAGCATGAGTGAAGGAGGCTTTGTTGCGAAATAGGAAGCCGATCCTAGATTTAACTTTGGATTGGAGATTCTTTATGTGAGTCTGGAAGTTGAGTTTACAGTCTAACCAGACACCTAGGTATTTGTAGTTGTCCACATACTCTAGGTCAGACCCGTCGAGAGTGGTGATTCTAGTCGGGTGGGCGGGTGCTAGCAGCGTTCGATTGAAAAGCATGCATTTAGTTTTACTAGTGTTTAAGAGCAGTTGAAGGCTACTGAAGGATTGTTGTATGGCATTGAAGCTCGTTTGGAGGTTTGTTAACACAGTGTCCAATGAAGGGCCAGATGTATACAAAATGGTGTCGTCTGCGTAGAGGTGGATCTGAGAGTCACCAGCAGCAAGAGCGACATCATTGATATACACGGAGAAAAGTGTCGGCCCAAGAATTGAACCCTGTGGCACCCCCATAGAGACTGCCATAGGTCCAGACAACAGGCCCTCCGATTTGACACACTGAACTCTATCTGAGAAGTAGTTGGTGAACCAGGCGAGGCAGTCATTTGAGAAACCAAGGCTATTTAGTCTGCCAATAAGAATGCGGTGGTTGACAGAGTCGAAAGCCTTGGCCAGGTCGATGAAGACGGCTGCACAGTACTGTCTATTATCAATCGCGGTTATAATATCGTTTAGGACCTTGAGCGTGGCTGAAGTGCACCCGTGACCAGCTCGGAAACCAGATTGCATAGCGGAGAAGGTACGGTGGTATTCGAAATGGTCGATGATCTGTTTATTAACTTGGCTTTCGAATACTTTCGAAAGGCAGGGCAGGATGGATATAGGTCTGTAGCAGTTTGGATCTAGAGTGTCACCCCCTTTGAAGAGGGGGATGACCGCGGCAGCTTTCCAATCTCTGGGGATCTCAGACGTTATGAAAGAGAGGTTGAACAGACTAGTAATAGCGGTTGCGACAATTTCGGCGGCTAGTTTTAGGAAGAAAGGGTCCAGATTGTCTAGCCCAGCTGATTTGTAGGGGTCCAGATTTTGCAGCGCTTTCAAAACATCAGCTGTCTGAATTTGTGTGAAGGAGAAGCGGGGGGGGCATGGGCAAGTTGCAGCAGAGGGTGCAGAGTTGGTGGCCGGGTTAGTGGTAGCCAGATGGAAAGCATGGCCAGCTGTAGCAAAATGCTTGTTGAAATTCTCGATTATTGTAGATTTATCGGTGGTGATAGTGTTTCCTAGCCTCAGTGCAGTGGGCAGCTGGGAGGAAGTGCTCTTATTCTCCATGGACTTTACAGTGTCCCAAAACTTTTTGGAGTTAGTGCTACAGGATGCAAATTTCTGTTTGAAAAAGTTAGCCTTTGCTTTCCTGACTGCTTGTGTATATTGGTTCCTAACTTCCCTGAAAAGTTGCATATCGCGGGGGCTATTTGATGCTAATGCTGTACGCCACAGGATGTTTTTGTGCTGGTCAAGGGCAGTCAAGTCTGAGGAGAACCAGGGGCTATATCGGTTCTTAGTTCTGTATTTTTTGAAAGGGGCATGTTTATTTAAGATTGAGAGGAAATTACTTTTAAGGAACAACCAGGCATCCTCTACTGACGGAATGAGATCTATATCCATCCAGGATACCTGGGCCAGGTCAATTAGGAAGGCCTCCTCGCTAAAGTGTTTTAGGGAGCGTTTGACAGTGATGAGGGGTGGTTGTTTGACCGCGGACCCGTTACGGACGCAGGCAATAAGGCAGTGATCGCTGAGATCCTGGTTGAAGACAGCTGAGGTGTATTTAGAGCTATATTTAGAGCTATATGGACACTCAATCATTACGGTATTTTTTATTGGTAAATGTACAAACATATGTAATGATAAATAGACTTGAAACTTGTATCTCATTATGGTGTATGGTGAAATAAGTATAGCCAGTTATAATTGTAATGGCTTAGCTGATAATAACAAAAGAAGAACAATATTTACATGGCTCAAAGAGAAGGAATATAATATCTATTGTTTACAGGAACTCATTCAACAATTCTAGATGAAGTTGCGTGGAAAAAGGAATGGGGGGGCCGAAATATACTTCTCCCATGGGCAAAGAAATTCAAAAGGGATGATGATATTAATAGTAATTTTAATTAATAGTAATTTTAATTAATAGTAATTTCGATCCGAATGTGCAAATTGTCCAAATAGATACGCAAGGTAGATGGATTATTTTAAATATGTTATTGGACCATAAACAGATATGGCTCATTAACCTTTATGGACCAAATAATGATGATCCACACTTCTTTGACAATATATATAATAAATTATCAACCCTGCAAGCAATTCAAGACAATATTATTATGTGGGGGATTATAATACTGTTTTAAATAGCTCAATGGACCGTAAAGGAAATCACACCACAAACAATCACCCACATGCTCTTAAGGAAATCGTGAATGTCATGGATACATTAGAACTAGTAGATATATGGAGGCTTAAATATCCTGATCTAGTGAGATATACATGGCGGAGACTCAATCAAGCTAGTCGTCTTGACTTCTTTCTTATCTCATTCTCGTTGGCACCAAAAGTTTAAAAAGTGTTGATAGGGGACAGAATGCGGTAGGACCGTCATATAATTGGCACATACATTACTCTTACTGAATTTCCACGTGGGCGAGGATATTGGAAATTCAATTAAAGCCTATTGGATGATAATTTATTTTTAACTAGGTACAGCAAATCCCCTTATTGTATGGGACACCTTTAAATGTGTCACGATCGTCGTAGGAGTGAGTAGACCAAGGCGCAGCGTGTGAAACAAACATGACTTTAATAGTTAAAGTTTACCAAACAAAACACGACTCGTGAAGTCCACGGTGACAAACACCGACACGGAACAAAAACCCACAAACCCAAAGTGAAACACAGACAGTTAAATATGGCTCCCAATCAGAGACAACCAGCAAACAGCTGACACTCGTTGCCTCTGATTGGGAGTCACTCAGACCAACCTAGAAATAAACACAACAGAACTACCAACATAGAAATAAACACATAGAATGAACACACCCTGGCTCAACATAATGAGTCCCAGAGCCAGGGTGTGACAGTACCCCCCCCCTAAAGGCGCGGACTGCGACCGCGCCTCAACTAAACAAAACAGGGGAGGGCTGGGCGGGCATACCTCCTCGGCGGTGGTTCTGGCTCCGGCCTTGACCACCACCCTCCAATACACCCCCCATAGTGCCCCTGGTCCAGTCTGTCGACTCGCACCCCTGGCTTGGTGCGTGGAGGAGGAACGGGCCTTACCAGGCTGACTTCTCGCACCCCTGGCTTAGTGCGAGTGGCAGGAACAGGCCGGACTGGGCTGGCGACGCGCACCGTAGGTTTGGTGCGAGTGGCAGGAACAGGCCGGGTCGGGCTGGCGACGCGCACCGTAGACTTGGTGCGGGTGGCAGGAACAGGCCGGGTCGGGCTGGCGACACGCACCGTAGACTTGGTGCGGGTGGCAGGAACAGGCCGGACCGGGCTGGCGACGCGCACCGTAGGTTTAGTGCGTGGAGCAGGGACAGGCCGGGCTGGGCTGTCGACGCACACCGTAGGCTTGGTGCGTGGAGCAGGGACAGGCCGGGCTGGGCTGTCGACGCACACCGTAGGCTTGGTGCGGGTGGCAGGAACAGGCCGGGCTGGGCTGTCGACGCACACCGTAGGCTTGGTGCGTGGAGCAGGGACAGGCCGGGCTGGGCTGTCGACGCACACCGTAGGCTTGGTGCGTGGAGCAGGGACAGGCCGGGCTGGGCTGGCGACGCACACCGTAGAATTGGTGCGTGGAGCAGGGACAGGCCGGACTGGGCTGGCGACGCACCCCGTAGGCTTGGTGCGTGGAGCAGGAACAGGCCGGGCTGGACTGGCGACGCACACCGTAGGCTTGGTGCGTGGAGCAGGAACAGACCGGGCTGGGCTGGCGACGCACCCCGTAGGCTTGGTGCGTGGAGCAGGGACAGGCCGGGCTGGGCTGGCGACGCACACCGTAGGCTTAGTGCGAGGGGCAGGAACAGGCCGGGCCGGGCTGGCGACGCACATCGTAGGCTTGGTGCGAGAGGCAGGAACAGGCCGGGCTGGGCTGGCGACGCGCACCGTACACTTAGTGCGGGAAGCAGGAACGAGCCGGGACGGGCTGGCGACGTGCACCGTACACTTAGTGCGGGAAGCAGGAACGGGCCGGACCGGACTGGTGACGCACACCACTTGCTTGGTGTGAGGAGCGGGACTGGGTTTCATCATAACCCTTCGCTCCCTCAGCTGCCTACCGAGTTCCTCTCGCCGTGCCTCATTTCTCACCCTTTCCCTAATCGCCTCTAATAGCTCCATCCTCTGCAACACTAACTCCTGCTCCCTCTTCGCCAGTAGCCCCCTTAACCTGGTGGCCTCCTCACCTAATCGCCCTGTGGCAGCCTCCTGCTGCCCAGTCGCCCCTGCCGTGTGCCCCCCCCTAAACTTTTTTGGGGGTTGCCTCTCGACCCTCCGACGCTGCTCCCACGTCCAGGCTGCCTGTTCCTGGACACGCTGCTTGGTCCTGGTATGGTGGGTTTTTCTGTCACGTACGTCAGGGTAAGGAGTAGACCAAGGCGCAGCGTGTGAAACAAACATGACTTTAATAGTTAAAGTTTACCAAACAAAACACGACTCGTGAAGTCCACGGTGACAAACACCGACACGGAACCAAAACCCACAAACCCAAAGTGAAACACAGACAGTTAAATATGGCTCCCAATCAGAGACAACCAGCAAACAGCTGACACTCGTTGCCTCTGATTGGGAGTCACTCAGACCAACCTAGAAATAAACACAACAGAACTACCAACATAGAAATAAACACATAGAATGAACACACCCTGGCTCAACATAATGAGTCCCAGAGCCAGGGTGTGACAAAATGTGCATTTAGAGCCCATGCAATTCAGTATTCATCTCGAAAACAAAAGCAATTTAGGTCAAAAGAGTTTATACTATCAAAGGAAATAGAAAATCTAACAGAACAGATAGATGGCAATAGAAACTGTAACATAGAGGCTCAGAATAAATTAGAGGAAAAACTAAAAGAAATGGAGAAACTTATTCAAGAAAGATCAAGTGTAATATATTATAAAAAATAAAGCAAACTGGATGGAATATGGGGAAAAATGCACCAAATTATTTTTTCATCTTCAACATAGGAATGCTATCAAAATAATTTAATGAAACTGGTTACAATTGACGGAGTCACCCATGATTCACCAAATGATATTTTGAAGGAGGAAACAAAGTACTTTAAGCATATGTTTTCGTTTCAGTCGCCTCCATCTCCTCTAACTGAATCTAATTGTAGAGATTTTTTTTCTATTGATAATGTAAAATGAACAGCCATACAGAAAGACTCATGTGAAGGTGAAATTACAGAGGAGGAACTTCTGGATGCAATTAAAGACTTTAAGTCCGGGAAAACTCCAGGGTTGGATGGCATACCAGTCGAGGTATACCAAACATTTTTTTATATACTAAGAGGACCGTTATTAGCATGTTTTAACCACTCCTATGTAAATGGTAGATTATCTGACACTCAAGAAGAATATCTCATTATTACTGAAACAGGATAAAAGTGGAAAATATAAAGATCCAGTCCATTAAAAAAATTGGAGGCCTGTTACATTCTAGCAAAATGTATAGCGCATACAATTAAAAAGGTATTATCTTATATTATTCATTCTAATCAGACAGGTTTTTTACATGGAAGATACATTGGAGATATTTTAAGGCAAATATTGGAAACAATAGAACACTATGGAAAATCTGAGAAACCAGGCCTGCTATTCATAGCAGACTTCAAAAAGGCATTTGATAAAGTACAACTGCGGTTTATATATAAATGCCTGGAGCATTTCAATTTTGGAGAATCTCTTATGAAATGGGTCAAAATCATATATAGTAACCCTAGGTGTAAAATAGTAAATAATGGCTATTTCTCAGAAAGTTTTAAACTGTCAAGAGGAGTGAAACAAGGTTGTCCACTATCGGCATATCTATTTATTGTGACCATCGAGATGTTAGCTATTAAAATCAGATCCAACAATAATATCAGGGGATTAGAAATCCATGGCTTAAAAACAAAGGTGTCATTGTACGCTGATGATTCATGTTTTCTTTTAAATCCACAACTAGAATCCCTCTACAGCCTCATAGAGGATCTAGATACATTTTCTAACCTCTCTGGATTACAACCAAATTATGACAAATGTTGGCGCAATTATTAGAAAATGGAAGAAGTTCAAGATGACGGTCAATCACCCTCGGTCTGGAGCTCAATACAAGATCTCACCTCGTGGGGCATCAATGATCATGAGGAAGGTGAGGGATCAGCCCAGAACTACACGGCAGGACCTGGTCAATGACCTGAAGAGAGCTGGGACCACAGTCTCAAAGAAAACCATTAGTAACACATTCCGCCGTCATGGATTAAAATCCTGCAGCGCACGCAAGGTCCCCCTGCTCAAGCCAGCGCATGTCCAGGCCCATATGAAGTTTGCCAGTGACCATCTGGATGATCCAGAGGAAGAATGGGAGAAGGTCATGTGGTCTGATGAGACAAAAATAGAGCTTTTTGGTCTAAACGCCACTCGCCGTGTTTGGAGGAAGAAGAAGGATGAATACAACCCCATGAACACCATACCAACCGTGAAGCATGGAGGTGGAAACATCATTCTTTGGGGATGCTTTTCTGCAAAGGGGACAGGACGACTGCACCGTATTGAGGGGAGGATGGATGGGGCCATGTATCGCGAGAGCTTGCCTCCCGAGTGGCACAGTGGTCTGAGGCACTACAACGCAGTGCTAGCTGTTCCACTAGAGATCCTGGTTCGAATCCTGGCTCTGTCGTAGCCGGCCGCCACCGGGAGACCCATGGGGCGGCGCACAATTGGCCCAGCATCGTCCAGGGTAGGGGAGGGAATGGCCGGCAGGGATGTAGCTCAGTTGGTAGAGCATGGCGTTTGCAACGCCAGGGTTGTGGGTTCGATTCCCACGGGGGGCCAGTATGAAAAATAAAAAAAATAATGTATGCACTCACTAACAGTAAGTCGCTCTGGATAAGAGCGTCTGCTAAATGACTAAAATGTAAATGTAAAATGTAATCAACCTCCTTCCCTCAGTAAGAGCATTGAAGATGGGTCGTGGCTGGGTCTTCCAGCATGACAACGACCCGAAACACACAGCCAGGGCAACTAAGGAGTTGCTCCGTAAGAAGCATCTAAAGGTCCTGGAGTGGCCTAGCCAGTCTCCAGACCTGAACCCAATAGAAAATCTTTGGAGGGAGCTGAAAGTCCGTATTGCCCAGTGACAGCAGCCTGAAGGACCTGAGAAGGTCTGTATGGAAGAGTGGGCCAAAATCCCTGCTGGAGTGTGTCCAAACCTGGTCAAGACCTACAGGACACGTATGATCTCTGTAATTGCAAACAAAGGTTTCTGTACCAAATATTAAGTTCTGCTTTTCTGATGTATCAAATACTTATGTCATGCAATAAAATGCAAATTAATTACTTAAAAATCATACAATGTGATTTTCTGGATTTTTGTTTTAGATTCCGTCTCTCACAGTTGAAGTGTACCTATGATAGAAATTACAGACCGCTACATGTTTTGTAAGTAGGAAAACCTGCAAAATCAGCAGTGTATCACATACTTGTTCTCCCCACTGTATACAGTGAGGGAAAAAAGTATTTAGTCAGCCACCAATTGTGCAAGTTCTCCCACTTAAAAAGACCAGAGAGGCCTGTAATTTTCATCATAGGTACACGTCAACAATGACAGACAAAATGAGAAAATATTTTCTCCAGAAAATCACATTGTAGGATTTTTTCATGAATTTATTTGCAAATTATGGTGGAAAATAAGTATTTGGTCAATAACAAAAGTTTCTCAATATTTTGTTATATACCCTTTGTTGGCAATGACAAAGGTCAAACATTTTCTGTAAGTCTTCACAAGGTTTTCACACACTGTTGCTGGTATTTTTGCCCATTCCTCCATGCAGATCTCCTCTAGAGCAGTGATGTTTTGGGGCTGTCGCTGGGCAACACAGACTTTCAACTCCCTCCAAAGATTTTCTATGGGGTTGAGATCTGGAGAATGGCTAGGCCCAGTGGCGGCTCCTGAAAAAATTCTCAGGGGGGGCAATTTTTCTGATGATTTAGGTGACCTACACACATTTAAAAAAAGATATGTCCAGCAACAACATGAAGACAGGGGCAGCATATAAGTCAATACCAGAAGCATTTATTGACTGATCTCAAAAGTGTTGGCTTACCAGGGTTGGTGGAGCCCTCAGTTTCATCTTTGCCTCGCAAAGCTAACTCAAACACTCCGCAAAACTTGTCCACCAGTATCTGTCTTTTTATCTCACGTTGTACATCTCTTAAAGCCTGTCTATCACCCCCAGCATAAACTGCCTTCTACCTATCAAGTAGTGATTTTAGATGTTTTGATACCCAAGGCTTGTTGTTAGGGAAGATTTTACAGGTCTTAGTAGGCACAACTGACTCAACACAGAAGTTTACATAGTCTGAAATAACCTCTGTGAGTTCATCCAGATCAGAGCTGCTGTCCTCAAATACCTCCCACATTGTACAGTCAAAACACCCCAAGTGATACTGTTGTCATTCCAGATCTGGACAGTTTTAACTGTGGGTTTCTCCCTCTCCAGGAGGCGACAGTAAATTGGCCTGAGGTAGACCACATTGTGGTCTGATGTCCCCAGAGGAGGTCTGGTGGTGGCAGAGAACGCCTTTGGTATTGTCCCATAGCACAAATCAAGAGTCCTATTTTTCCTAGTGTGACATTTCACATACTGATGGTATGTGCGCAAGACTTTGTGCAAGGTACAGTTGTTAAAATCCCCTAAAATAAATTTGGGTGCGTCGGGGGAGATGGATTCCAGTTTCTGTGACAGATTATAAATAATCTCTGATGCCTTTGTTATATTAGCTTTTGGTTGAATGTACACAACGGTAACAAACAATTGGGGGAACTCACGGGGCAGATAGTAAGGTCGCAGTGACACAGAAAGCAGTTCAATGTCGGGGGTACAGAGTCGCTCTCTTACCAGGATCGATTTACACCACTGGTCCCTGACAGACGCCCCCGCCGTGAAGTTTCCCTGTGACTGTCAGATCGCGGTCCGCTCTGACCAGGGTGAAGCCGGCCGGCTCCACTTCTCTGTCCGGGACTCTGTCATCCAGCCAAGTCTCAGTAAATGCCAGCAAACAGGCCTCCCGATATTCGTGTTGGAAGCGCAGATTCGCTGACAACTCATCCGCTTTCCCCCTCAGTGACTGGGCATTAATCAGCAAGGTGGTGGGTAAGGGAAGTTTGTTCTTAATTTTTTTTAAGTCGTTGTCTGATTCCCCCGCGTTTTCCACGTTTGCATTTGGGTTTGTAATCCACTCGCAGACAATCAGGTATTAGATGGGCCATTGGGATATCCATCGCGTTCGTATTTGAGTTGCATTGTAGTAAAAACTCCCTGCTGTATTGGATTCCGCTGCCAGCAGCGTTTTCATTATTTAGTCCGTTCGTAGCGGGTATGTACACGATCAACAAGATCAGTCCAACACCGTGACCCCACCACTGGAAATCCATGGTTGGCAGAATGTTTGTAAACTAAGTGTACAAATTAAAAACATAAAATAACGCCACTAAGTGTACAAATTAAAAACATAAGATTAAAAACACAAGATAACGCCACACCAAACGTCACACACACTGCAGGTCGCAACAGAGACGCTGCTACCCGCTCTTTTCTTAGTTACGTTCATGGTTATGTTACGTATGACGAAAGCGCGTAAGTGCAAGCCCTCAGAAACCCATAGAGATTGTATTGAAAGCTCTGAAATTTGAAAAAAATAGGTTTTACATGGGAGTCTATGACAGACTTCTGGGCGATTTTCAACCTGACTGAAATCGCCCCAAAAGGGGGCGGGGCCATTTGAAGCACGACTTTAGCCTGATTGGACATTTAGTGGCAGTGTGGCACTGTGGCAGATCAGACGTCTAGAGTACAACACTGATAACTACTGTTGCCGTGATATAATTGATTAGAAAAAAAATCCCTTCCTTTTCCCGTTTGGCAGTGCGTCGCCCATATCGCCCTATTGAACACACCGCCCCTGGCTAGGCCACTCCAGGACCTTGAAATGCTTCTTACGAAGCCACTCCTTCATTGCCCGGGCGGTGTGTTTGGGATCATTGTCATGCTGAAAGACCCAGCCACGTTTCATCTTCAATGCCCTTCTGATGGAAGGAGGTTTTCCCTCAAAATCTCACGATACATGGCCCGATTCATTATTTCCTTTACACGGATCAGTCGTCCTGGTCCCTTTGCAGAAAACCAGCCCCAAAGCATGATGTTTCCACCCCCATGCTTCACAGTAGGTATGGTGTTCTTCGGATGCAACTCAGCATTCTTTGTCCTCCAAACACGACAAGTTGAGTTTTTACCAAAAAGTTCTATTTTGGTTTCATCTGACCATATGACATTCTCCCAATCCTCTTCTGGATCATCCAAATGCACTCTAGCAAACTTCAGACAGGCCTGGACATATACTTGCTTAAGCAGGGGCACACGTCTGGCACTGCAGGATTTGAGTCCCTGGCGGAGTAGTGTGTTACTGATGGTAGGCTTTGTTACTTTGGTCCCAGCTCTCTGCAGGTCATTCACTAGGTCCCCCCGTGTGGTTCTGGGATTTTTGCTCACTGTTCTTGTGATCATTTTGACCCCATGGGGTGAGATCTTGCGTGGAGCCCCAGATCGAGGGAGATTATCAGTGGTCTTGCATGTCTTCCATTTCCTAATAATTGCTCCCACAGTTGATTTCTTCAAACCAAGCTGCTTACCTATTGCAGATTCAGTCTTCCCAGGCTGGTGCAGGTCTACAATTTTGTTTCTGTTGTCCTTTGACAGCTCTTTGGTCTTGGCCATAGTGGAGTTTGGAGTGTGACTGTTTGAGGTTGTGGAAAGGTGTCTTTTATACTGATAACAAGTTCAAACAGGTGCCATTAATACAGGTAACGAGTGGTCTGTGAGAGCCAGACATCTTGCTTGTTTGTAGGTGACCAAATACTTATTTTCCACCATAATTTGCAAATAAATTCATTAAAAATCCTACAATGTGATTTTCTGGAGAAAAAAAATCTCATTTTGTCTGTCATAGTTGACGTGTACCTATGATGACAATTACAGGCCTCTCTCATCTTTTTAAGTGGGAGAACTTGCACAATTGGTGGCTGACTAAATACTTTTTTTCCCCACTGTATGTATGTGTATGTATGTATGTATGTATATATATATATATATATATATATATATATATATATATATATATATATATATATATATATATGTATATATGTATACAGTGAGGGAAAAAAGTATTTGATTCCCTGCTGATTTTGTACGTTTGCCCACTGACAAAGACATGATCAGTCTATAATTTTAATGGTAGGTTTATTTGAACAGTGAGAGACAGAATAACAACATCAAAATCCAGAAAAACGTATGTGAAAAATGTTATAAATTGATTTGCATTTTAATGAGGGAAATAAGTATTTGACCCCTCTGCAAAACATTACTTTGTACTTGGTGGCAAAACCCTTGTTGGCAATCACAGAGGTCAGACGTTTCTTGTAGTTGGTCACCAGGTTTGCACACATCTCAGGAGGGTTTTTTGTCCCACTCCTCTTTGCAGATCTACTCCAAGTCATTAAGGTTTCGAGCCTGAACCTTCAGCTCCCTCCACAGATTTTCTATGGGATTAAGGTCTGGAGACTGGCTAGGCCACTCCAGGACCTTAATGTCCTTCTTTTTGAGCCACTCCTTTCTTGCCTTGGCTGTGTGTTTTGGGTCATTGTCATGCTGGAATACCCATCCACGACCCATTTTCAATGCCCTGGCTGAGGGAAGGAGGTTCTCACCCAAGATTTGACAGTACATGGCCCCGTCCATCATCCCTTTGATGCGATTAAGTTGTCCTGTCCCCTTAGCAGAAAAACACCACCAAAGCATAATGTTTCCACCTCCATGTTTGACGGTAGGGATGGTGTTCTTTGGGTCATAGGCAGCATTCCTCCTCCTCCAAACACGGCGAGTTGAGTTGATACCAAAGAGCTCAATTTTGGTCTCATCTGACCACAACACTTTCACCCAGTTCTCCTCTGAATCATTCAGATGTTCATCGGCAAACTTCAGACGGGCATGTATATGTGCTTTCTTGAGCAGGGGGACCTTGCTGGCACTTCAGGATTTCAGTCCTTCACGGCGTAGTGTGTTACCAATTGTTTTCTTGGTGACTATGGTCCCAGCTGCCTTGAGATCATTGACAAGATCATCCCGTGTAGTTCTCGGCTGATTCCTCACCGTTCTCATGATCATTGCAACTCCACGAGGTGAGCTCTTGCATGGAGCCCCAGGCCGAGGGAGATTGACAGTTATTTTGTGTTTCTTCCATTTGCGAATAATCGCACCAACTGTTTTCACCTTCTCACCAAGCTGCTTGGCGTTGGTCTTGTAGCCCATTCCAGCCTTGTGTAGGTCTACAATCTTGCACCTGACATCCTTGGAGAGCTCTTTGGTCTTGGCCATGGTGGAGAGTTTAGAATCTGATTGATTGATTGATTGCTTCTGTGTCTTTTATACAGGTAACAAACTGAGATTAGGAGCACTCCCTTTAAGAGTGTGCACCTAATCTCAGCTCGTTACCTGTATAAAAGACACCTGGGAGCCAGAAATATTTCTGATTGGGAGGGGGTCAAATACTTATTTCCCTCATTAAAATGCAAATCAATGTATAACTTTTTTGACATGTGTTTTTCTGGATTGTTTTGTTGTTATTCTGTCTCTCACTGTTCAAATAAACCTACCATTAAAATTATAGACTGATCATTTCTTTGTCAGTGGGCAAACTTACAAAATCAGCAGGGGATCAAATACATTTTTCCCTCACTGTATGTGTGTATATATATATATATATATATATATATATATATATATATATATATATATATATAAAAGATGGGGGATTGGAAGTGGTGCAGATGTCACACCCTGGCAATGGGACTCTAGTTGTTGAGCCAGGGTGTGTTTGTTCTATGTGGTGTGTTTCTATGTTGGGGGTTCGGGTTTGTTGTTTTCTGTGTTTGCCTTAGTGACTCCCAATCAGAGGCAACGAGTGTCAGCTGTTCGTTGGTTGTCTCTGATTGGGAGCCATATTTAAACTGTCTGTTTTTCATTCGGGTTTGTGGGATTTTGTTCGTGTTTGGTTGTGTATTGACCATTGACTGTCACGTCGTTGTTTTGTTGTTTTGATCGGGTGATAATTCTAATAAATAATATGTTCACATTCAACGCTGCGCCTTGGTCCTCCTCCTCATTGGTAGACGATCGTGACAGCAGACAATTACATTGATGGAAGTTGCAATCTATTTGCAATATTAAGCTGACCCTGGGAAATAAGCAAATTTGGCTTTACACCATACAGTGTTAAAACAACACCCAAAAATGATTTACTGTAACACAACAGGTGTTAATTTCTTACCCTGAGAAAGTATAACAGTGTCAGCACTAACCAAAGTGAGTATAGTTTACTCTAAATTTACATTTACATTTTAGTCATTTAGCAGACGCTCTTATCCAGAGCGACTTACAGGAGCAATTAGGGTTAAGTGCCTTGCTCAAGGGCACATCGACAGATTTTTCACCTAGTCGGCTCGGGGATTAGAACCAGCGACCTTTCGGTTACTGGCACAACGCTCTTAAGCACTAAGCTACCTGCCGCCTACTAAATCAAGTGTTATGTTTTACACTGTACAGTCGTGGTCAAACATTTTGAGAATGACACAAATAGTAATTTTTACAAAGTCTGCTGCCTCAGTTTTGATGATGGCAATTTGTATATACTCCGGAATGTCATGAAGAGTGATCAGATGAATTGCAATTAATTGCAAAGTCCCTCTTTGCCAGGAAAATGAACTTAATCCCCAAAAAACATTTCCAATGCATTTCAGCCCTGCCACAAAAGGACCAGCTGCCATCATGTCAGTGATTCTCTCGTTAACACAGGTGAGAGTGTTGACGAGGACAAGGCTGGAGATCACTCTGTCATGCTGATTGAGTTAGAATAACAGACTGGAAGCTTTAAAAGGAGGGTGGTGCTTGAAATCATTGTTATTCCTCTGTTAACCATGGTTACCTGCAAGGAAACACGTGCCGTCATCATTGCTTTGCAGAAAAAGGGCTTCACAGGCAAGGATATTGCTGCTAGTAAGATTGCACCTAAATCAACCATTTATCGGATCAACAAGAACTTCAAGGAGAGAGGTTCAATTGTTGTGAAGAAGGCGTCAGGGTGCCCAAGAAGGTCCAGCAAGCGCCAGGACCGTCTCCTAAAGTTGATTCAGCTGCAGGATCGGGGCACCACCAGTGCAGAGCTTGCTCAGGAATGGCAGCAGGCAGGTGTGAGTGCACAGTGAGGCGAAGACTTTTGGAGGATGGCCAGGTGTCAAGAAGGGCAGCAAAGAAGCCACTTCTCTCCAGGAAAAGCATCAGGGACAGACTGGTATTCTGCAAAAGGTACAGGGATTGGACTGCTGAGGACTGGGGTAAAGTCATTTTCTCTGATGAATCCCCTTTCCGATTGTTTGGGGCATCCGGAAAACACCTTGTCCGGAGAAGACAGGGTGAGCGCTACCATCAGTCCTGTGTCATGCCAACAGTAAAGCATCCTGAGACCATTCATGTGTGGGGTTGCTTCTCAGCCAAGCGAGTGGGCTCACTCACAATTTTGCCTAAGAACATAGCCATGAATGAAGAATGGTACTAACACATCCTCCAAGAGCAAATATTGACTTTGCATAAACTAAATGTAATTGTCAATAAAAGCCTTTGACACTTATGGAATGCTTGTAATTATACTTCAGTATACCATAGTAACATCTGACAAAAATATCTCATAACACTGAAGCAGCGAACTTTGTGAAGACCAATACTTGTGTCATTCTCAAAACTTTTGACCACGACTGTCGGTGTTACGTATTACTCTACCGTAAAGCTATCCAAACACCACAGTCAAGTTCCTTTGAACACTTCAAGAGTAAAATGGGGAACACTGCAACAGCGTTAAATCGTTAACACTTTCGAAAGTGTTATTTTAATACCAGTACAGTGGGACTCATATGTTCATTGAAAATAGTGTACATTTTACACTTTTAGAGTTGAATGTACACCATTGATATTGCTGCATAACCCTAACCGCAGCCTTAGGTTCAACCCTGGCTTAACCCTTACCCTAACCCCTCGAAATAGGGCTCCGCCACCTCCGAATTCCCAATTTAACCCCTGGTGTCATTGTGTTGGAGTACACAACATGTTGACATCAAGATGGATGACATCAGCTTCATCATATCAATGTCATAACTTCATGAATTTATATGATAAATATAATCTTACTATCTGGAGAAACATAGTGAAATCTATTAGTAGAATACTGTAATTACAATACATGTAGAGTACAGCACTGCTAGTACATTATCATTTATGACTTATTATATGTCTAGTTGAAAATAGTTCAGCTATGTGCCGTGGTGTGGTGTGCGTGTGCAGGCACTCGAGTGAGTGTGTGCACGTGCATGTGAGCCATGTCTATTCCCTCCAATCGGAGGGTTAGGGTTCCACTGTTATAGAGCAATCATGGCCACTATTGATTTTCTCTACCCTCTCAGAACACCTGTGTATGACAGCTGGCCTTTATAAGAGGCCTCCCTGGACCCTTAACAGAGGTGCCCTCTGAGCCACCACTATTTGCGCCATGAATTGGCCAATTTACCACACTATCCTACTGTAAATTGTGTCTGTCCCCTTAAGGACTACACTCTTAGACAATAGGGTTCCAAAAGTGTTCTTTGCGGAGGATAGGGTTCTACCAAGAACTGTTTTGATCTGAAGAACACTGTTTGGATCACAAGGGTTCTTTGATGATTCTTTGGAAGGCAAGAAGGATTCTTTGGAAGGCAAGAAGGGCTCTACATATAACCATATATAATACATTTTTTGTTTTATTGTAATATCTGTGTTTTTGCATTGATTGGTTTATTAATTTTATGCTACACAAAGATAAATAACATACAGTTTTCTAAACCAATCTGTTAGTAATTAGATTTATTGCACCCGTTACTGAGATGGTTGTTCCAGTTTAAATGATTGAACCATTCATAAATGGTTCTAAGAAGAATGTTTAGATGATAAAATGGTTCTTCGTAGAACCCTTCATAGAGGGTTCTAGGCAGAACCCTTCATATGGGGTTCTAGGTAGAATCATATACAGGGGTTTCTTTGAAGAACCCTACATAGAGGGTTCTAGATAGAACCCTCTGCAAAGGGTTCTACCCAGCAGCAAAAAGTGTTCCCCTATGGGGACAAACTGGAAACCCTATATGGTTCTACTTAGAACCTTTTTTTCTGAGTGTACAGTCTCTCTCTTTGAAACAAGCATAGCTGGTGCCTGGAGGAAGAATTCAACCCCTGTGACAAAACTTAACAACGTTCCCTATAAAAGTCAGCCAAGCAGCAATGTATTCTGTTGCTGGTCTGTCTCATCTTTTGTCATTTTTCCCCCGTCATTGTGGTGTTGGAGACTGTGTGAGACACTGAGGTCTGTATATTCATGACATACATGTACATCCTGAGTAGGAAATGGCAGCAGCTCACTATTAGTCTAAAAGAATGCCATTGTGATCATATTCAACCTTTTCACTCGATCAATACATGTCAACCCTGTGTTGATACATATCCTCAGTAAAGACCACTGTAATTCATCTCGAAGTCATCCTCTAATTCTTACAGCCATGTGGACTATTGTCTCATTCATACAGACTTGTGGAAGAAAGGATGCTCAAACTCACTTTGGCAATCTACATTACCCCGCTCAGACTAACATGCTGAAATAATTAACAGCTTGATGTTACTGTTAATTAACATATTAGTGCGAATTCAGGGGGTAGCCCTGACCATTGGACTCTAACCCAGGTCCAGCGGCTGACAGCCCAACACCTTAGCCGTTACGTCCAGATATCCAAACCTCTTGACAAGGTTGCCGGTCAAGTGTGCACTCTAGAAACCTATGAATAAGACATTTTTCTGAGATAGCTAAAATGTACAATATAGACAAGTTATAAATAGCTACATTAATGTGGATGCTACCATGATTACGGATAGTCCTGAATGAATCGTGAACAATTATGAAAGTTAGACGCACAAATATCATACCCCCAAGACATGCTAACCTCTCACCATTACAATAACGGGAGGTTAGCATTTTTTTTGAGGGGAGGGGTTATGATATTCAATATTAATTCAGGATTATCCATAGTCATGGTAGACATATTTAGAAACATATTATATTCTTATTTACAATAAAAGTGACTCCAAAATAACAGAATACATTATTTACCATTCATTTTGTTGTGGCAAATTCGTCCTTATACTGATCAAAGAACCAAAGTATTTCAGAGTTTTTGTTGAATTAAGATAGACTTTATTACATAAGCAATACAGCTCTCAATTTATGTAGTCATTTTACATACAATTTAGCTTAACCCCTCCCTCTTGGGTTCCACCACCAATCAAGCTTTGTCATGCACAAATAACAGCCCTGTCATGTAAAAATAATCATGTTCAGTTTGAACTTTGTTCAACCCTGGCTCACCCTGGCTTGACCTGGAGATTGATTGTGGACATGCCAGGCCCACAATCAATCTCTCAAACATACCCAAGCCTAACCCCTCTGTCCCACCCCGTCAAGCTGTAATTTAATCAGGAAGACGCTGAAGGAGAGACAAAGGGTTCAGCCTAGTTTCAGTCACTGATAAGATAAGACAACCGAAGACAGGTCGGATGACCAGAGAACAAACACATAAACACAGTGAGAGAAACCAATTACGTTCTTGCCTAGCAACAGAGATGTATCAATGTTTAACCCTGGCTCCGTGTTTGTTGATTAACCATGTCTATCCCATAGTCCACTGAAAAATACTCATCATATGGTAAAAAATTAACAGAGCCATTTCCTGGCTGTGTTTAACAATTCCCTGAGCTATTTCCTTGCTCTGTTTCAGGCCTCTTCTTGTCATGTTGTGATTAACTATTTAACCATACATTGTTAGCTTGTCATGATGTAATTAACTATACTTACTATGCTTAACTGGAAAATCCCCATCAATTTCTATTGGGAACAAAATAATCTGAAACACAACCAAAACAAACAGCAAATGTATCCAACAAGTTTGTAGAGTCACAAGCTTGATGTAATCCATGCGTGCTAGGAATATGGGACCAGATACTAAATACTTTTGAATACTTTAATACACATAAGTGAATTTGTCCCAATACTTTTGGTCCCCTAAAATGGGGGGACTATACACAAAAAGTTATGTAATTTCTAAACGGTTCACCAGGTATGGATGACAATATCCTCAAATTAAAACAATGACAATCTGACATTTAACCTCATAGTCATTGTATCATTTCAAATACAAATTGCTGGAGTACAGAGTCAAAATAATAAAAAATGTTTCACTGTCCCCATAATTACGCAATGCACTGTAGCTCTTTCATTGGAAGAGGCACTTCCTTATTGAACCAGCACATAGGAAATAATAAACACATAGTTCAGAAGTATGGATTTAAGATACTGTGAGGCTGCAATATTAGCCTACTGTATCTGTGTTTGATCAATAGCAGTTGAACATTGCATTTGCTTTCCCAGAGGCACTAAGTATGTTCATGTTAATATAACATTATAGTGTACAACATACAGTTCCAGTCAAAAGTTTGGACACACTTACTTATTCAAGGGTTTTTCTTTATTTTTACTATTTTCTACATTGTAGAATAATAGTGAAGACATCAAAACTATGAAATAACACATATGGAATCATTGAGTAACCAATAAAGTGTTAAACAAATACAAATATATTTTATATTTGAGATTCTTCAAATAGCCACCCTTTGCCTTGATGACAGCTTTGCACACTCTTGGCATTCTCTCAACCAGCTTCACCTGGAATAATTTTACAACAGTCTTTCAGGAGTTCCCACATATTCTGAGCACTTGTTGGCTGCTTTTCCTTCACTCTGAGGTCTGACTCATCCCAAACCATCTCAATTGGGTTAAGGTCGGGGGATTGTGGAGGCCAGGTCATCTGATGCAGCACTCCATCATTCTCCTTCTTGATGGGATGGCGTATCACTGCAGAATGCTGTGGTAGCCATGCTGGTTAAGTGTGCCTTGAATTCTAAATAAATCACAGACAGTGTCACCAGCAAAGCACCCCCACACCATAACACCTCCTCCTCCATGCTTTACGGCGGGAAATACACATGCAGAGATTATCCATTCACCCACACCACGTCTCACAAAGACACAGCAGTTGGAACCAAAAATCTCCAATTTGGACTCCTTACCAAAGGACAAATTTCCACAGGTCTAATGTCCATTGCTCATGTTTCTTGGCCCAACCAGGTCTCTTCCTATTATTGGTGTCCTTTAGTAGTGGTTTCTTTGCAGCAAATCGACCATGAAGGCCTGATGCACACAGTCCCCTCTGAACAGTTGATGTTGAGATGTGTCTGTTACTTGAACTATGCTAAGCATTTATTTGGGCTGCAATTTCTGAGGCTGTTAACTCTATTGAAATTACCCTCTGCTGCAGAGGTAACTCTGCGTCTTCCATTCCTGTGGCGGTCCTCATGAGAGCCAGTTTCATCATAACGCTTGATGGTTTTTGCGACTGCATTTGAAGAAACTTTCAAAGTACTTGAAATGTTCCATATTGACTGACCTTCATGTCTTAAAGTAATGATGGACTGTCATTTCTCTTTGCTTATCAGAGCTGTTCTTGACATAATATGAAATTGGTCTTTTACCAAATAGGGCTTTCTTCTGTATATTTTTCACATGAGATTTCACAGCTGATGCATTGCAAACAAAAATGTGTCATTAGGATACACACAAAAAGTGTTTTTAGCATAGTGTTTTTTGTTTACTTACGTATATTTGACATACATGATGTTTCTACATGTCTTCACCTCAGATTGGAACTCACAACCTCTTGGTTCACAGCATTCCGATATTCCTGCTATGCCACCATGTCTGTGTCTATGATTGATTTCACCTGTATTCCTATACTTTGGACTTCAAAGTAAATCTCAGTTTTGTTAAAAATACACTCAAGAAAAACTATTATATTTATCATAGTGATTGAGGAGTAACATTAAACCAGAATAATATGCACCACCAACATTAAACAACTCTACAGAAAAGCCTAAAATTGCTGAAATAAGTCAATTAAATCAATGCTGAGAGAATAGTCAGATTAACTGATAACTAAAATAGCAGTGCAGATGGCACTCTTTCGCTAAGTGCAGATATGTATTATAGGTAATGAATGTGTGGGCAATGCTACAGACTTTGTGGTGCAGCAAAAATATTAGCGTACCCCAAATCCAGAAGTTGTGAGTTCAAATCCCAGGTGGAGTCATATTGAAAAGTCAGTACTAAGTGATCTCATCAAATGTAGGCATATTGTCATCGATGAAAGATGTTTACACTATTTTAGCTGAACAGCGTACTTCTTTAAAAACCCCATACCATTTCATTCCCTTACAAAAATAACACATCGCATTATCACATGTGAAATAGCTGTTTTCACATTTTGAGTTTACATTTTCACATGTGAAAACAAAAGAGACACGTGAGGTCAGTTGTTCACATGTGAAACCATATGTTCACATGTATTACATTTAGAGTTCACGTGTTAACAACACCTTTTCAAATGTGAGGAGAATAACAGGTTTTCACCTCATGTGAATTGCAGATTTGTAGGCTCGGCCCTAATGTATGTGTTCTCTGTCACCTTCGGACACATGGCAAATGACATTTCTAAAAACCTGTTTTTGCTTTGTCATTATGGGGTATTGTGTGTAGATTGATGAGGGAAACAATTACTTTAATCAATTTTAGAATAAGGCTGTAACATAACAAAATGTGGAAAAAGTCAAGGGGTCTGAACACTTTCTGAATGCACTCTATGTCATGGAAAAGGCAGGTGTTATTCATGTTTTTTTTACTCTGTGTATATTCTACTCATTATCTGAATTTCATTGATAAACTGTAAGCTGGTATATATCCAGCAGAGAGACAGGCAATAGTGTATCAGTTGACAAGTCAAATAAAAATAGTGATCTTGTACAATGTTGCATGGGGCAGAAGTGGCATGCAACACCGTGCTACGTATTTACAGTAGCCAACTGCTTTACAATACCCCTATTTCTGATGATTTATCCTACGTATCTACTGTATACGAATAATGAAACTGTAAGACTAACATACTCGAAATGCTCACAACCTGCCATTGGATACAATTTTCTTTTTTTAAATGTGCATGTCAAGTTATAGTCAAATACAGTACGGAAAATTGCGTTACCATCTATTATTCATTCTATTCAACGTTTCAAAAAGAACAGTTTTGAAATGTGTATCTTATATTTTTGGCTATTGGAATAAATGGTAGTTACAATGCCTAAAAAGTGAGCCTATCATTACCAATACATGGTGACTAAACTAAATGTTCTCATGGTAATTCACGGAAAACATAGATTTTGCATGAATGACTCAGGGGTGAAATATGTGTGAAACCCCAATGAATACACAATAAAAGGTTCTGAACATAAGACAGAGGGCATTACAAGTGTTATCAGTTTAGAGTTTTGTACGTAGAGTTTGGAAATATACCACTTAAATCAGAAAAATGCACCGAAGTGATGAAAATAAAATCTCCATGTGGTCTATATTACAGGCACTTCCATTAATATAACAGGCTTTTAAAATACAATATTGGTGCAAAATATATCATATCAAAGGAATGACCCACTTGATGATAACACTTTAATGGAAGATTTTTTTTTTTATCGAAGCCCTTCCCTCCAACTCAGTCATATTAGCTTAGGAGAGAGAACAAGACTAAAGAAAATTTCAGGTACTCAGAATCATTAAAAATCCATCATTTTATTCATTAAATTTAGAAGAGACTACTAAGCTGAGAATTTGCTGTAACAAAGGATTGTGTGTGTGTGTGTGTGTGTGTGTGTGTGTGTGTGTGTGTGTGTGTGCGTGTGTGTGTGTGTGCATACATGCATGTGTGTGCGTGTGTGCATGTGTGTATGAGAGACACAGTGTGTGGCCACCTTTCTGTAGGCTGTTTTTCCATCTTACTCTCTAGCAAACAGCTACATCTTGCATTGTGCAATTCCTGTCTTTCCTACATAACAATAATGTAGTAGAAGTACAATGCCTTCGGAAGGTATTCAGACCCCTTGACTTTTTCCGCATTTTGTTACGTTACAGCCTTCTTCTAAAATGGATTCAATAAAAAAAAATCCTCAGCAATCTACACACAATACCCCATAATGACAAAGCAAAAACAGGTTATTTGACATTTTTGCAAATGTATAAAAAATTAAAAACAGAAATACCTTATTTACATAAGTATTCAGACCCTTTGCTATGAGACTCAAAGTTGAGCTCAGGTACATCCTGTTTCCATTGATCATCCTTGAGCTGTTTCTACAATTTGATTGGAGTCTACCCGTGGTAAATGTAATTGATTGGCCATGATTTGGAAAAGCACACACCTGTCTATATAAGGTTAGAGCAAAAACCAAGCCATGAGGTCAAAGGAATTGTCCATAGAGCTCCGAGACAGGATTGTGTCGAGGCACAGAGCTGGGGAAGAGCACCAAAACTTTTCTGCAGCATTGAAGGTCCCCAAAAACACAGTGGCCTCCATCATTCTAGGATCTTGGAAAGGAAATAAGTAAAAATAGAAGATGTTTCTGAACACGTCTCCGTTAATGTGGATGCTACCATGATTATGGATAATAATTAATTAATTGTGAATGATAAAAAGTGAGAAAGTTACAGAGGGACAAATACCCTATTATTGGTAATGGTGAGAGGTTAGAATGTTTTGTCGTAGCCTCGTAACTTTCTTCACTCATTATTATTCATGATTCATTTATGATTTTTCTTAATCATGGCATTATCTTTTGACTACTTTAATATGGACTCCACAAGGTGTTGAACGCGTTCCACAGGGATGCTGGCCCATGTTGACTCCAATGCATCCCACAGTTGTGTGAAGTTGACTGGATTTGGAAAGGCACACACCTGTCTATATAAGGTCTCACAGTTGACAGTGCATTTCAGAGCAAAAACCAAGCCATGAGGTCGAAGGAATTGTCTGTAGAGCTCCGAGACAGGATTGTGTCGAGGCACAGATCTGGGGAAGGGCACCAAAACATTTCTGTAGCATTGAAGGTCCATCATTCTTAAATGGAAGAAGTTTGGAACCACCAAGACTCTTCCTAGAACTGGCCGCCCAGCCAAACTGAGCAATCAGGTGAGAAGGCCTTTGGTCAGGGAGGTGACCAAGAACCCAATGGTCACTCTGACAGTGTTCTAGATGGAAGCCACTCCTCAGTAAAAGGCACATGACAGCCCGCTTAGAATTTGCCAAAAGTCACCTAAAGACTCTCAGACCATGAGAAACAAGATTCTCTGTTCTGATGAAACCAAGATTAAACTCTTTGGCCTGAATGCCAAGCGTCACGTCAGGAGGAAACCTGGCACCATCCCTACGGTGAAGCATGGTGGTGGCAACATCACGCTGTGGGGGTGTTTTTCAGCGGCAGGGACTGGGAGACTAGTCAGGATCGAGGCAAAGATGAACGGAGTAAAGTACAGAGACATCCGTGATGAAAACCTTCTCCAGAGCGCTCAGGACCTCAGATTGGGGCGAAGGTTCACCTTCCAACAGGAAAACGACCCTAAGCACACAGCCAAGACAACGCAGGAGTGGTTTCGGGACAAGTCTCTGAATTTCCTTGAGTGGTCCAGCCAGATCCCGGACTTGAACCCGATCAAACATCTCTGGAGAGACCTGAAAATAGCTGTGCAGCAACGCTCCCCATCCAACCTGACAGAGCTTGAGAGGATCTGCAGAGAAGAATGGGAGAAACTCCCCAAAAACAGGGTTGCCAAGCTTGTAGCGTCATACCAAAAAAGACTCAAGACTGTACTCGCTGCTAAAGGTGCTTCAACAAATTACTGAGTAAAGGGTCTGAATATTTATGTAAATGTCATATTTCAGTTTTCTTATTTTTTTAAAATAAATTATCAAACATTTCTAAAAAACTGTTTTTGCTTTGTAATTATGGGGTATTGTTTGCAGATTGATGAGGGGGGGGAAAAACGATTTAGTCAACAGAATAAGGTAACAAAATGTGGAAAAAGTAAAGGGGTCTGAATACTTTCCGAAGGTACTGTAGCTTCTTTTACAATCCTGACCCACCTTGAACAGCTGATGTTCCTAGAAGCATCTGTTTTGTTCCAGAGTGTCATGATATGACCATAACATTAGATACGTTGCAATATACTCGTTTTGCCAGTGTTGACAAAAAAGATGACAACAAGGGTTTCTCCATACATGTATCTTAGTTTAGTGGGATGGTACTAAACTGACATATACTTGTTCCAGGTGCTGCATGTATAACTGTAATCCTGTCATTCTCCATCTCGTTTTGGAAGATTGATATTCCAAAATCAGAGTCCTTGAGATACTTTAGTGATATGGAGGAACTTGGCAACTTGACATAATGCTGAGGGTTACCAATGGGAAACACTGCTGTGAATCAGTCGCTATTGGGAGAATGACTCAGTATTATACCACATTTCAGGTGCATGTACTTTGGTTTTTTGGTTTATGCTACTGAAGCCAAACGGATCACATTTTTGCCAAACTAAGCTTGTCTAATCTTCCTCACTTCTACTTCCAAATATTGGATACAAATCAATGAAAACAAGCTGATTTAGATATCGTAAAAAAAACTTGGTGTAACTTCGAGTGGCACAGAAAATAGCCTGTGCCAGCAAAAATAAACAAAAAATACAAAACATATTTCGGGGGAGACGGGGAAATTAAGGGATGGCTGCAATAGTATGAATTTTTCAGCTCTAGCTGAGGTGTCAGCAGTTTTGTTTTCAAGCTCCTGAGTCTGCTGAGCTCAGAGTGGTGAACAAGGAACGTTGGTGGTTTTACCCTATAAATTACTGGGAGCTTATATAGAGAGTGTGCAACTCACTTTATCTTTATAGGGGGCACTTTTGATATCACCTTAGCTTAACCTACTTTCCCAGGAATCAGACCGTCCTTCCTGACCGAGGATACTAAGGCAAAAAAATACAGCAATATGGATGGATGTGCCACAGAAAGTCTGCTTCTATTCTATGCAAGTGTTACAGTTTTTGAATGAACACAGCTTAAATATTCCCATACATATAGTATGGCCTCCAGCAGTGTCATACCGTGGGAACCCTTTCATGGGTGAAAACTGTGGCAATATTGATGTTATTCACATTCATGGCCATCTGCAGATACATTGGTCTCAGAACAGAGGACCTGCCATGAACAACAGAGAGCTATGGCATGCCATCATCCGGTGCCATAAGCAAGCATACTTAGGTAAGTAAGCAAGCACATAAAGTATGACTAATTTTCCAGTTCAATGTTTTGTATAGACACCCATGATGCAACTGCAATTAAAAACATGCCAAAGGGTCAACAACTTCAATGAGAGTTTCTAATTTCTGAACCAGCAGCATGAATATTTATAATCATGAAATGGTCTTACATTACTGTTTTACTAATGTATGCCTATAAAGCAAAATGCATACTTTCATTAAATTAGTGATTCTACACAGCAAATTAGCCAGTGTTGATTTGTAATTGTTACATTTCTAGTGTTGATTCATGAGTTAAATTCACTCTGTAATAAACACTCAGTGGTGTAAAATGTGTTGGTGTTAATAACCAGAGTAATTGTTTTACACTGTGGAGTGTAAAACAGTCCCATCAAAACCACACCCATCATGATCATATTTCCCAGCATTCTCTACTACAGGTAGATTTTTTATGATTGTTTTTCATATACAGTGGGGAGAACAAGTATTTGATACACTGCCGATTTTGCAGGTTTTCTTACTTACAAAGCATGTAGAGGTCTGTAATTTTTATCATAGGTACACTTCAACTGTGAGAGACGGAATCTAAAACAAAAATCCAGAAAATCACATTGTATGATTTTTAAGTAATTAATTTGCATTTTATTGCATGACATAAGTATTTGATACATCAGAAAAGCAGAACTTAATATTTGGTACAGAAACCTTTGTTTGCAATTACAGAGATCATACGTTTCCTGTAGGTCTTGACCAGGTTTGCACACACTGCAGCAGGGATTTTGGCCCACTCCTCCATACAGACCTTCTCCAGATCCTTCAGGTTTCGGGGCTGTTGCTGGGCAATACGGACTTTCAGCTCCCTCCAAATATTTTCTATTGGGTTCAGGTCTGGAGACTGGCTAGGCCACTCCAGGACCTTGAGATGCTTCTTACGGAGCCACTCCTTAGTTGCCCTGGCTGTGTGTTTCGGGTCGTTGTCATGCTGGAAGACCCAGCCACGACCCATCTTCAATGCTCTTACTGAGGGAAAGAGGTTGTTGGTCAAGATCTCGCGATACATGGCCCCATCCATCCTCCCCTCAATACGGTGCAGTCGTCCTGTCCCCTTTGCAGAAAAGCATCCCCAAAGAATGATGTTTCCACCTCCATGCTTCACTGTTGGGATGGTGTTCTTGGGGTTGTACTCATCCTTCTTCTTCCTCCAAACACGGCGAGTGGAGTTTAGACCAAAAAGCTCTATTTTTGTCTCATCAGACCACATGACCTTCTCCCATTCCTCCTCTGGATCATCCAGATGGTCATTGGCAAACTTCAGACGGGCCTGAACATGCACTGGCTTGAGCAGGGGGACCTTGCGTGCGCTGCAGGATTTTAATCCATGACGGCGTAGTGTGTTACTAATGGTTTTCTTTGAGACTGTGGTCCCAGTTCTCTTCAGGTCATTGACCAGGTCCTGCCGTGTAGTTCTGGGCTGATCCCTCACCTTCCTCATGATCATTGATGCCCCACGAGGTGAGATCTTGCATGGAGCCCCAGACCGAGGGTGATTGACCGTCATCTTGAACTTCTTCCATTTTCTAATAATTGCGCCTACAGTTGTTGCCTTCTCACCAAGCTGCTTGCCTATTGTCCTGTAGCCCATCCCAGCCTTGTGCAGGTCTACAATTTTATCCCTGATGTCCTTACACAGCTCTCTGGTCTTGGCCATTGTGGAGAGGTTGGTGTATGTTTGATTGAGTGTGTGGACATGTGTCTTTTATACAGGTAACGAGTTCAAACAGGTGCAGTTAATACAGGTAATGAGTGGAGAACAGGAGGGCTTCTTAAAGAAAAACTAACAGGTCTGTGAGAGCCAGAATTCTTACTGGTTGGTAGGTGATCAAATACTTATGTCATGCAATACAATTCTAATTAATTACTTAAAAATTATACAATGTCATTTTCTGGATTTTTGTTTTAGATTCCGTCTCTCACAGTTGAAGTGTACCTATGATACAAAATTACAGACCTCTACATGCTTTGTAAGTAGGAAAACCTGCAAAATCGGCAGTGTATCAAATACTTGTTCTCCCCACTGTATGTGTAATACATGTGTTTTTGATTGATTGAAAGAGAAATAACATACATTTGTCTAAACTAATCCAATCAGTTAGATTTATTGCACCCGTTACTGAAATACAGTCATCGGTGGTAACTCTACAAGTAACTCAAAAAGAAAAGGTGCCATGGGAAATATGCAAATTAGGCTTTGCACAATACACCCTATCCTTATTTCACTCCACTGCAGTGTGAAATTTAATATTAGTTTGAATGTGGAACACATCCAACATCACAATTACTGGCCATAAATAAACATGTAGCCATGAACTGTATCAAGAGCTAATAATCAAAACATGAATGTTGTAGGGAAGGACATAAAAGGGTAAATTAGAATGAACTGTGAAAAAGCTAAATGTAACACCTATCACAGACCCTAAAGGCGTCCGCATACATACAGTCGGAAGTTTACATACACTTAGGTTTGAGTCATTAAAACTCGTTTTTCAACCACTCCACACATTTCTTGTTAACAAACTATAGTTTTGGCAAGTCGGTTAGGACATCTACTTTGTGCATGACACAAGTAATTTTTCCAACAATTGTTTACAGACAGATTATATTACAATTCTAGTGGGTCATAAATTTACATAAACTAAATTGACTGTGCCTTTAAACAGTTTGGAAAATTCAGGAAAATGATGTCATGGCTTTAGAAGCTCCTGAGAGGCTGATTTACATCATTTGAGTCAATTGGAGGTGTACCTGTGGATGTATTTCAAGGCCTACCTTCAAATTCAGTGCCTCTTTGCTTGACATCATGGGAAAATCAAAAGAAATCAGCCAAGACATCAGAAAATATTTTGTAGACCTCCACAAGTGTGGTTCATCCTTGGGAGCAATTTCCAAACGCCTGAAGGTACCACGTTCATATGTACAAACAATAGTATGCAAGTATAAACACCATGGGACAACGCAGCCGTCATACTGCTCAGGAAGGAGACGCGTTCTGTCTCCTAGAGATTAACGTATTTTGGTGCGAAAAGTGCAAATAAATCCCAGAACAACAGCAAAGGACCTTGTGAAGATGATGGAGGAAACAGGTACAAAAATATCTATATCCACAGTAAAACGAGTCCTATATCGACGCAACCTGAAAGGCCTCTCAGCAAGGAAGAAGCCACTGCTTCAAAACCGCCAATAAAAAAGCCAGGTTTGCAACTGCACATGGGGACAAAGATCGTACTTTTTGGAGAAATGTCCTCTGGTCTGATGAAACAAAAATAGAACTGTTTGGCCATAATGACCATCGTTATGTTTGGAGGAAAAAGGGGGTAACTTGCAAGCCGAAGAACACCATCCCAACCGTGAAGGACAGGGGTCGCAGCATCATGCTGTGGGGGTGCTTTGCTGCAGGAGGGACTGGTGCATTTCACAAAATAGATGGCATCATGAGGAATTAAAATTATGTGGATACAACATCTCAAGACAACATCTCAAGACATCAGTCAGGAAGTTAAAGCTTGGTCGCAAATGGACTTCCAAATGGACAATGACCCCAAGCATACTTCCAAAGTTGTGGCAAAATGACTTAAGGACAACAAAGTCAAGGTATTGGTGTGGCCATCACAAAACCCTGACCTCAATCCTATAGAAGATTTGTGGGCAGAACTGAAAAAGCGTGTGTGAGCAAGGAGGCTTACAAATCTGACTCAGTTACACCAGCTCTGTCAGGAGGAATGGGCCAAAATTCACCCAACTTATTGTGGGAAGCTTGTGGAAGGCTACCCGAAACATTTGACCCAAGTTAAACAATTTAAAGGCAATGCTACTAAATACTAATTGAGTGTATGTAAACTTCTGACCCACTGGGAATGTGATGAAATAAATAAAAGACAGGGAATTTTTACTAGGATTGAATGTCAGGAATGGTGAAAAACAGAGTTGAAATGTATTTGGCTAAGGTGTATGTAAACTTCCGACTTCAACTGTAGGTTCGGTTTGCTCCCAGCAGACGTCGGCTAGGCGAAGCAAATGTCTGTGCTCGCATACTCCTTAAAGACCTTCGCTTGAAAATCGAGAAAAAAGTGGCAATATTACTGTTGTTTATCCCTCTTGAGCCACCATAGCAACAACATAGCCATAAACACCTCCTCAAAATAGTGTCACACCCTGATCTGTTTCACCTGTCTTTGTGAATGTCTCCAGCCTCCACCTCCACCCCCATTATCCCCAGTGTATTTATACCTGTATTCTCTGTTTGTCTGTTGCCAGTTAGTTTTGTTTTGTCAAGCCTACCAGCGTTTTCCCCCTTGCTCCTGTCTTTCTCAAGTTTCTGTTTTCTAGTTTTCCTGGTTTTGACCATTCTTCGGCAAGAATCCCTGAGCCTGCCTGCCGTTCTGTACCTTATCACACCACCCTGGATTTTTGACTTCTCCCTGCGCTGACCCTGAGACTGCTTGCCGTTCTGTACCTTTTGAACTCTGATCTGGATTACTGACCTCTGCCTGCCCTTGACCTGTTGTTTGCCTGCCCCTTGTTTTTGTAATAAACTTTTGTTACTTTGACACTGTCTGCATCTGGGTCTTCTCCTGAAACGTGATAGTACGAACTGGCCATGACTGACCCAGCAGACTCGAACCAGCTCCGCAACGCCATATCCTCCCAAGAAGCCACCATTGGAAGGCACGAGGAGTTGCTTCGTGGTCTCATGGAAGGGTTCCAGACCTTGGCCGAACGCCATGACTGAGCGTTTAACACATTGGTGGAGCAATTCCGCAGGTTGTCTGTTAGGCAGCCTACCACGACGGCACCTCCCAGCTCCTCAGTCTCCCGGCTGTTAGCAGCTCGGCCTCCACGGCCACCCCGGTTTCCCGAAAACCCTGCTTACCTTCCCCGGAACGCTTCGCTGGAGAGTCAGGAACCTGTCGGGCATTTCTCGCTCAGTGTTTGCTCATCATTGAGCTGCAGCCCTCCTCCTTCCCCTCCAAGTTCTTGTGGTCTGTCCACACAATGAATGGATGTTCCACCCCCTCCAGCCAGTGCCTCCACTCCTCCAACGCCAGCTTCACCGCGAGAAGCTCACGATTCCCCACATCGTAATTCCTCTCTGTGTCGTTGAGGCGATGGGAGAAGAAGGCGCAGGGATGTAACTTGAGGTCCAGGGCCGAACGCTGGGACAGGACCACCCCCACTCCGACATCTGAAGCGTTGGCCTCTACCATGAACTGGCGGGACGGGTCAGGATGAACCAAGATGGGAGCAGTGGTGAAACGGTATTTGAGGTACCGGTCCACCCGGTCAGCCACAATACCACCCCCATCAACCTACGAGTATCAGGGAACCACAGTGCGACAACATCCTGGCTTCCTTCCTGTCTGCACTCACCTCTCTCAAGGTTCCGTTCACATGGTCCCCAGCTGCTGACCGGGTGGACCGGTACCTCAAATACTGTTTCACCACTGCTCCCATCTTGGTTCATCCTGACCCGTCCCGCCAGTTCGTGGTGGAGGCCAACGCTTCAGATGTCGGAGTGGGGGTGGTCCTGTCCCAGCGTTCGGCCCTGGACTTCAAGTTACATCCCTGCGCCTTCTTCTCCCATCGCCTCAACGCCACAGAGAGGAATTACGATGTGGGGAATCGTGAGCTTCTCGCGGTGAGGATGGCGTTGGAGGAGTGGAGGCACTGGCTGGAGGGGGTGGAACATCCATTCATTGTGTGGACAGACCACAAGAACTTGGAATATCTCTGCACTGGCAAGCGTCTCAATTCCAGGCAAGCTAGGTGGGCCCTGCTTTTCACCCGGTTCAACTTCTCCCTCTCATACCGACAGGGATCCAAGAATGTCAAGCCAGATGCACTGTCACGCCGCTATAGTCCCACGGCTACACCCCTGTGCTTGGCGACAGCACTCAGTTGGGGAATAGGGAAGCAGGTCCGGAAGGCGCAGCGTTCCCAGCCAAACCTCGTGGGGGGCCCAGATAACCGGGTGTTTGTTTCTGATGCTGTCTGCTCCTCTGTCCTGGAGTGGACCCACTCCTCCAGGCTTGCCTGCCACCCGGGCTCCCGTTGGACCCTGGCCATTGTGCGACAACGTTTTTGGTGGCCTACCATGGTTCCTGACGTCTCCTCATTCATCGCCCCCTGCACAATCTGTGTACAGAACAAGACTCCTCTGCAAGCTCCGGCTGGTCTCTCCAACCTCTGCCTATTCCTCACCTGGTCCCTGGTCTCACATATCCCTGGGCATTGTCACGGGTCTTCCCCCGTCTGATGGCAACACGCCATCCTGACAGTTGTGGACCGGTTTTCCAAAGCCGCCCACTTCATTCCTCTCCCCAAGCTACCCTCCGCAAAAGAGACGGCCCAGCTCATGGAGCAGCAAGTCTTCCGGATCCATGGACTACCAGTGGACATGGCCTCCGACCGGGGTCCTCAATTCTCGTCCCGGTTCTGGAAGGCATTATGCACACTCATTGGGTCGTCAGCCAGCCTGTCCTCCGGTTTCCACCCTCAGATCAACGGCCAGTCGGAGCGAGCCAACCAAGACCTGGAGACGACTCTGCGCTGCCTGGTCTCTGCCAAACCCACCACCTGGAGCCAGCAACTAGTGTGGGTCGAATACACCCACAACACCATTCCCTGCTCTGCAACGGGTATTTCGACCTTTGAGTGTTCCCTGGGTTATCAGCCCCCCGATCTTCCCAGCGTAAGAGGAAGAGGTCGGCATACCATCGGCCCAGATGTTTGGTCGCCGCTGTCGTTGTACCTGGAGGAGAGCCCGGCCGGGTATTGATGACAAGCGGACCGCCACCGGACCCCGGCTCCCCGGTATCGTCCCGGGCAGAAGGTATGGCTGTCCACCCGAGATCTGCCCCTCCGGGTGGAGTCCCGCAAACTTTCCCCCCGGCAAAACAGGCGCACTGGAACAAAACAGGCACACAGGGAAAACATACCCCGGCAATACAAAATACACAGAGTTCAACCAAGCTACTCTCCTCACATTAAACAATCACCCACAAGGACAAGGGGGCAGAGGGAACACTTATACAAGGACTAATGAGGGGATATGAACCAGGTGTGTGTAATAGACAAGACAAAACAAATGGAAGGATGAGATGTGATGCGGCAGTGGCTAGAAGGCCGGTGATGACGAACACCGAAGCCTGCCCGAACAAGGAGAAGAGGCAGCTTCGGAGGTAGTCGTGACAGTATCCTCCCCCCCCCCCCCCCCCCCCCTACACACACACACATGACTCCTGGGAGGCACAGCGTCTATCCAGAGGTTTATCGCGCAATCCCCCGCCCGATGAGGTGGTAACTTGGTAATCTGCGTTTTGGAAAACGTGTGTGCCAAATCGAGGTATTTGGGGGGAATGCGCACAGTAGAGGTACTGTCTGGACTTTCCACCGTGGTTGCACCAACGGAAACACTGAGACACATACCCTGACACTCTCGCGACCACCCTGTGAGAACTCTCTGCGGCCATGAAAAGGTGAGGTTGTGGAGTGCTAACCAAGGAATACCTAATACTACAGGGAAAGCAGGAGACTCAATTATAAAAAAAAGTGACTTGCTCGCGATGAGTCTCATGGGTAACCATAGTGACTGGTGCTGTAACTTCCCTAACAAACCTGGACCCTAACGGTCGACTGTCAAGTGCTCTGATGGGGAGTGGAATGGATAGGGGAACCAATGAAATGCCTAGACTGTGTGAAAATGACCTGTCCATAAAGTTCCCAGCTGCACCTGAATCGACTAGCTCCTTACACTGGGGAACTACACTGTAAACAGGAAAGTGGATGGGTAGGGTACAGTGTGCAGCAGAGGGCTCTGAATGAGTGTGGGTATTCGAAACCTGGGGTGACGCGAGAGTGCCCTGCCTGCCGCCTCAAGACCCAAAAGAACGCTGACGACATCGTGCAGTGAAATGTCCTCTCGTGCCAAAAGAATGACACTGGCGCTGTCGTCCTCCGCTCTCTCGGATCGCCGCTCCACCCAGCTCCATCAACTCGTGATCCGAGTCGAGCGGGGTTGGAACGGGCAGACTCCCTCCAGGATGTCCTCTGGCCGCCAGCAGATTGTCCAAGCGGATGGCCATATCCACCAGTTGATTGAATGATAACATGGTGTCCCGGCAGGCTAGCTCCCTTCGGACGTCCTCCAGCAGATGTCACCAGAAGTGGTCGATGAGGGCCCGCTCGTTCCACCCGGACCCAGCTGTAAGAGTCCGGAACTCCAGGGCGAGGTCCTGCGCGGCCCTCGTCCCCTGCCTCAGATGGACCAGCCGCTCGCCCGCCTCTCGACCCTCGGTGGGTGATCGAAGATAGCCCGAAAGAGGCGAGCGATCTCTCCGTAGTTGTCCAATGGGGCTCCTCCTTCATTCCAGACCACTTTGGCCCACTCCAGGGCTTTCCCTGAGAGGCAGGAGACGAGGGCGGACACCTTCTTCCGCTCCGATGGGGCCGGGCTGATGCTGGAATAGAAGAGATCCAGTTGGAGGAGGAATCCCTGGCAGAGCAGCTGTCCCGTCGAAATCCCGTGGTTGGGATATCTGGATCCCTCTGGGTGCTGGGGTGTGGGTGGCTGGATCCGGTTGCCCAGCTGGTCTCGACAGATCGGGTCCTCTCCTCTCCAGGCGTTGGATGGCCTGGAGAACCCGATCCATCGCTTCTCCCAAGCTGGCTAGCATCGTTGAATGCTCCTGGACCCATGCCACGACTCCAGGCATGCGTTCCTCTCCCGCTGACTCCATAGCGGGTGGGTGATTCTGTGATGGGTCATTTGAAGGAGTCAGGCGCAGGAGGGTAAATCACAGAATACAGAGTTTATTCTGGAATACAGAGTTACGCAAAATAGCGTCAAACAGTCCTGTGCGCAAAACAGGCGCACTGGAACAAAACAGGCACACGGGGAAAAATATACCCTGGCAATACAAAATACACAGAGCTCAACCGAGCTACTCTCCTCACATTAACTCTTCCGAGTCGGCGAACGCTTCGGCGCGTTCAAATCGCGGGCCGGCTTTAGGACCGCGCAGCATCCAAACCAAGTGACGCAGAGGGCTGCCGTCGATTTCATGCAGAAATGGAGACCCGAAGCTACGTTTTGAGTGTTTGTTTCATGTAAATACACCAACTAAAACCAAAGTTATGATAATTTCAATTCCATGAAAAAAGTGCGTCAAAATATGCGCTCTTTTATGAGCGCTTTGCATTTATTATAATAACTTTGTCGTCTTTTGTGATAAAAAGGAACGGAAAAAAACGTGTGCTTGTGCTAACCCGGTTCTTCAGGATGCACACGAGTATATAAACATTCATTCCCATGACAACTAGCCATTGCGAAAGAACGAACGAGAGGAATTAGTTCAGTTCATGAGTAGTTTTGGAGAGTTTTTCACGAGTTAGTAGCACCAGCCATGTTCCTGTGGCCATTGCCAATGTTGCAGAGGCCAAAGACAAAGCCACAGCAGGCCGCAGGGTTTGTCAACGCTGTAAACAAGTTGACAAGAAGAGGTTTGTCACACCATGGAAGTGCAAGGCCTGTGATGTGGCTCTCTGTGTCATTGTGGACAGGAACTGTTTTGAAGAGTGGCACAAATAGGGTAAAGGCCAGTGGCTATACCTACTTTTTTTGTAAATAGTTGTGTATTGCTTGTATATATCTCAAGAATACTTTTATATGTTCATATTTGCACTTTGTGGTTCAATTTGAAGCTTTTTTTTTCATTTTGGACAGAAACTGTTTTGAGGAGTGGCACAAAAAGGTTTAGGGTTAGAATAGAAGAAAAACGCCAGTGGTTATACCTACTTTTTATTGTAAATAGTTATTTATTGCTTGTATATATCACCAAAATACTTTTATATGTTCATATTTGCACCTTGTGGTTCAATTTGAAGCTTTTTAAATGCTTGGTTCACCATGTTTGAGGGTTTTACAATAAAAAAACCATCTTTTTTCTAAACGGACTTTGTGTTTTCTGTGTGTGTTTGGGTCCAGTGTGTTGAAATAGTATGTCAAAGTGAAAAACTTACTAACAGATCATATAGGTGAGGTTGTGCTGAAAAAAAAGATACCCAACATTGGTCTGGTAAACATTTCTTTATGTAGTATATCAGGGCAAAATTGAAGGTACCCAAAAACGGCCAAAAAAGCTCCAGACTCCGAAGAGTTAAACAATCACCTACAAGGACAAGGGGGCAGAGGGAACACTTATACAAGTACTAATGAGGGGATATGAACCAGGTGTGTGTAATAGACAAGACAAAACAAATGGAATGATGAGATGTGATGGGGCAGTGGCTAGAAGGCCGGTGATGACGAATGCCGAAGCCTGCCTGAAAAAGGAGAGGAGGCAGCTTCGGAGGAAGTCGTGACATCTATCAACATTCAAATCAATCAGTAGTTAGGATTCCATCCAATTGGGGACAGCTTTTCATGCAAATATTCTAAAATCCGCATTACAAAAATATGCACATTTTCCCACCAAAGATGTTACCATCAAATTGACTTGTTGCGGATAAAAGTCTGTGCGTGATGACATAGTGCACATAAAAATTACTTTTGCGGTTAAATTGTACAGAATACAAAATCCAAGTTAAATGGGTTTCCATCGCATTTTCAACTCTACTGATGGTTTTGTCACAAAAATGTTTGCGTTAAATAGCGACTGTGCCCAATCTGGTATTGGCATGTGCGCGCTAGTCAACATCTCATAGATACAGTGCAGGTATAGCCTACATGATGAGATTATTTTGGACAAAAGACCAAGATTATTAAAATTTGTCAACCGGCAGCCAAGCATCGATCATCATTTCACCAGAATAAGACCCCCAAAATGTATTAGAAAGGAGCATCAAGCTCATCACCTTGCACTTTCACCACCCTGTGAAGTTCATCATAATTTATTTAATCTGTAGCCTAATAAACTGCATGCTTTCCCAAGTCGTAGTGGGAGGACCACACTACATGTCATTACGTGACATTGCGTGACTTATTATATCAATATTTGCTCATAAAAGCATTTCCACCACCTTTTCTCTCATAAGTAATTGTACACAAAAAGATTCCACCTTGTCTAGCGTATTTTGTTTTGTTGACATTTGGAAAGTTTACAGACCAATTTGTATTTTCCATCAGGCCTTTTTATCCGACATGTACTTTACGTGCATAAAAAAGATAGATGGAAACCTGGTTAGTAAGTGAAAGTGCTATCAGTAAAATGACTTGAATAGTGTTATAACTAGGAATATTGGGGTTGAACATTGACATTACAAGTTGATCAGTACACAAATGGCTGTGCTTACCCATCAAACAATATGAGGGAATGATTTTGCTTTTGCTTCAAGGATGTCCACAGGTGGTAGGTGAAACAACTGTGTGTCCGGTGCAATTCTCATTGTATACTGTACACGATCTTCTTATCTATAACCCAAGTTACATTTCAACACCTAAAACAGAATGTGAGTGTGTGGGAGGGTCCTACTGGGCACACTACGTCATTTCAACATGGATAATTGGGTAATATGTGAGTAATAATTGGGTAATACATTGACTAAAGCTCAGCATTGAACAGCATAGTGTCCACAAAGCTCATCAATAAGCTAAGGACCCTGGACTGAACACCTCCCTCTGCAACTGGATCCTGGACTTCCTGACGGGCCGCCCCCAGGTGGTAATGGTAGGCCATGCTGATCCTCAATAAGGGGGCCGTTCAGTTGTGCATGCTTAGTCCCCTCCTGTACTCCCTGTTCACCCACGACCGCGTGGCCAAGCACGACTCCAACACCATCATTAAGTTTGCTGACGACACAATGGCGGTAGGCCTGATCACCGACAACGATGAGACAGCCTATAGGGTGGAGGTCAGAGAACTGGCAGTGTGGTGCCAGGACAACAACCTCTCCCTCAACGTGAGCAAGACAAAGGAGCTGATCGTGGACTACAGGAAAAGGATGGCCGAACAAGCCCCTATTCACATCGACGGGGCTGTAGTGGAGCGGGTCGAGAGCTTCAAGTTCCTTGGTGTCCACATCACCAACATACTATCATGGTCCAAACACACTAAGACAGTCATGAAGAGGGCACGACAATGCCTGTTCCCCCTCAGGAGACTAAAATGATTTGGCATGGGTCCCCAGATCCTCAAGAAGTTCTACAGCTGCACCATCGAGAGCATCCTGACCAGTTGCATCACCGCCTGGAATGGCAACTGCTCAGCGTCCGACCGTAAGGCGCTACATAGGGTAGAGCGTACGGCCCAGTACATCACTGAGGCCAAGCTTCCTGCCATCCAGGACCTCTATTCCAGGTGGTGTCAGAGGAAGGCCCCAGACATTGTCAAAGACTCCAGTCACCCAAGTCATAGACTGTTCTCTCTTCTACCGCATGGCAAGCGGTAGCGGAGCGCCAAGTCTAGGTCCAAAAGGCTCCTTAAGAGCTTCTACCCCCAAGACATAAGACTGCTGTACAATTAATCAAATGGCCACCTGGACTATTTTCATTGACACCTCCCCTGTGCATAGTCACTTTACCCCTAACAACATGTACAAATTACCTAAATTACCACAACTAACCTGTACCCCCGCACATTGACTCAGTACCGATACCCCCTGTATATCGCCTCATTATTGTTATTTTATTGTGTTACTTTTTTTTTTACTTCAGTTTATTTAGTAAATATTTTCTTAACTCTATTTTCTTAAAACTGCATTATTGGTTAAGGGCTTGTAAGTAAGCATTTCACAGTAAGGTCTACACCTGTGGCATGATTTCATTTAATTTAATATTTGGTAGAGACGTTGATCTATGAGATTACAACCTACATTCACCTACTCAAAAAGACAGACAAAAGTTAGTTGAATTTCCAATGTGTTTTCACTGTACTTTCAACCATCTAGAAGCACTACCAAATTCCAATGGAAAAACAATGTCTGATTTTTTGTTTAGTTGTTACCCAAATGTCCATCACTGCACTTTCAACCATTTAAAAGCTTCAAATGGGAATACAATGTCAGATATTTTGTTTATTTATACAACAGATGAATGTGTTATCACTGTGCTTCATATAATAGCAGAACCAAATCAGTTGCTTTGCAGTTGAGTTTACATTAAAAGTATATGGTTCAAGTGACCAATGCCATTTGAGATTATGCACAGATTATTAGAGGAATTGTGAAGATCTCCACAGACCTGTGACAACCTATGCATGCTATCTTGAACATGCACACTTTATATGATTACATACGAAGAAATGTATAGTTACAGTAACCTCAAAATGTGGCCATGAATGTGTTACTCATTTTAGGGTTGAATGCTACATTAGTTTGTTAGAAAGCTTTAGGTTATTTACTGTATTACAAAAGTAATTTTGAATTGTGTTTGGTTGACAACGCAACCAAATATCAATATTTAAGGGAGATGTATCTACCGCATAGATAGTTCCATCTGAGCCACTGGCTTAATCCCATTCTTTAACTTTTATTTTTGTTTGAGTTGGAGACATGAATCCAACATAACATTTGTTAACTTGTCGACAAGTTAACAGGCTATTTGTTGTATTGCAGAAGTGATTGAACAGTGTTTCCAACCAAATAGCAACATTTAAAGGAGATATATTACATTTTTGTCATTTAGCACAATCTCTTATCCAGAGCAATTAGGATTAAGTGCCTTGCTCAAGGGCACATTGACAGATTGTTCACCTAGTCTTCTCCGGTATTCAAACCAGCAACCTTTCAGTTACTGGCCCAATGCTCTTAACCACTAGGCTACCTATTTATCTTCTGTTTGGATAGTTCCATCTGTGCCACTGACTTATTCTGGTTTTAATTCCAGTTTGTCTACAAATTAATAATTAACATCTCTTTCTCAACCAAAAATCTAAGTTAAAGAATAGGACTAAATCAAATCAAACTTTAATTGCACTTTAAATAAAGTTTGATTTGATTTAGTCTTATACTTTAACTTAGATTTTTGGTTGAGATGGAGACCAACATATCATTAATTTGTAGACTAACAGGAATTAAAGCCAAACTAATTAGTGGCACAGATGGAACTATCTCCTTCAAATGATGATATTTGGTTGCATTGACAAACAAACACAATTCAATATCACTAAATATAATTTCATTTGATATCAACCAGAGCTTGAAACCCTAGGCCTATTGTACTGTTGTCACGAACCGGCTCAAGTTCGTAACAAAAGGGAGACACGTGGAGACAAGGAATACTCAAAGTATATATTTATTAACTAAAGTAAACTAAATCAAATAACAATGGTGTGTGTAATCAGTAGTGTAAGTGAGTGTTTGCATGCATAAATGTAATATGGAAAAGTGTTGAGAGTTGCCAAAGCAAACAACCAAAAAGGCCACAAAAATACCACAACCAAAGTCAAAGTATCTGCCTGGAGAGAGTCTCCTCAATGAATGTGGAAGAGGTCCATTTATGCTGGGACACACCCGGCCCAGGTGTTTCCCATGTAGCTGACGACCCTCCCAACTCCGCCCACCGGCATCCTAATAAGGAAACAAGAGCAAAGAGAGAATACGGCAGACAGAGTGGGAGGGTCGTCACACTGTCAATTTTTGTGGAATTCTGGGTTGAATTGAAACAATTGCTGTTGATTACTTTGCAAATGCTAGAGGCTTAAATAGCATCATTGATGATATATGAGTGATAAAGTATGGTCACATTTAATTTGCTCTTTTAAACCAACCCTTTGGAATGATTTTGATAGCAACAGTCAATCTATTTTGTTTTCAAGCAGCGATCTCTCAACAATCATTCTCACTATATCATTTTGGTAATAGTCAGGGACAAATACATAGCTAAGAAGGGCTTGGTGAAAACCTTGGATGGGAGACCAATGGGTAGCTATAGATAGATACATTTTCCAGTAGGAAGTGCTATCCAGCCTATTGTTTTTTTTCTGATAGGGGATATAACGTTGAAAATCTGACATTGTTTTAAAGGTACAAATTCAATGCATTTTATACTAGGTTTGTATATGTTGAAATTTGTTTACCATGATGACATATTCCTGTGGGTTAAATTTCACCCTGAAAACAACAATTTAAATGGATTACTTTGTTCAAATCCAATGTATTTTCCACATACATTCCACGTCACAATACAGTGACAAATGACGTTGAAACAATGTTGATTCAACTATTTTGTGTCCAGTGGGGTGTGTAAGTACAGCTTAAAACGACACTCTAAACATACATTTCAAGGTAGTCCTTGCTACACACCTTGTAAACATTTCACACATTAATTCCATATACAGAATATTTCACTACAGCAGTATTCAATTCAAACCACATCGCCAGTTTAAACGAGTTCTTAACGGGTTTTCACTCACGGCCAAGTCCATTTTGATGGGTCAGAGAGTTTAAGCCACTGGTGTGGCATGGAGGGCACTTTTATGTGCTGTGAAAGTGTGCAATTGCAAAGATAACGTGGGCGGCTCGAAGATTTTGTTCATCTTCAAAGTATGTTTATACCGCTCGGCTCTCAAACTCTGCTGAGTTCACTGTTCTTGGGATTAGAGAAAAATCTAAGTATTACTGACCTGCAAATAAAAATCAATGCAGAAAGACTGTTGGTTGGCCATAGCAGCACTTAAAATGTGTATAGGAACAAACTACACCAGTCTGCATTCTTTGTCATAGGAAAATGAATGGCTTGAAGAGTATGGTGTGGGGTTTGTGGCCCTACAGTGAAATGGTGTCTGTGCGATGTCCGTGCTCAGTTGTATAGTCCTGCGTGACTCAGTTGGTAGAGCATGGTCCATGCAACGCCAGGGTTGTACGTTTGATTCCCATGGGGGACCAGTAAAAAAATGTATGAACTCACTACTGTAAGTCGCTCTGGATAAAGCCGTAGCACGATTTTGGTGACCTTATCTGACCTTTTCTGCCGTTTTTTTAGACATGGTTCGATCCCACCCAGGGACACATTTACAATTCTTGTTACACTCTACTTAAAACATGAATCATATGATAACAAAGTTTACTCTGTTTATTAAAATAAACATAAGAGAGTTTATTCCCTCAGAAGTTGGTACACTGCACTTAAAACAGTAATTACATTACAAGTTTTAATCAAGTTTAATCAGTTTGTGAATTTTTTTTTGTCTTTTAAACAAGTGACACGACCACAGCTGCATGAATTTGTGGTCTCTCCATATGTTCATTTATCAATTTCTAAGCCCAACTAGCTAGACAGAACAGTGTTCAGGCTACATTGTTGTCATTCAGAAAAGGTGTAGCTAGCTACTGTAACGTTGCTCTACTAGCCTACTGTAGCCTACAACCCAGCTAGATAGCTAGCTACAAAGAAAACAATCCATTTCATCAATAGAGAAATGCCAGATCGGTCGGTAATAACTGACGTTAAATAACTGAGATCTGTGTCTACAGTGATGGTTGTTCGCTCCTTGCGCCGTGAGGTAGCTAACATTAAAGTATAGACAGTCTGAAAGTGTCCTTTCTACAGTGGCCTATGGGGAGTGGAACAGCGCCACAAAACCAACACAAAACCAACCAGTGGCCAGAAATATATTACACCAGTAGTGATAAGAGCGTCTGCTAAATTACAAAATTGTAAATTGTGTCGTGTGTTATGTGACCCAATGTCATTAATACAGTGATAGGGCCACAAGTGGTTTGAAGTGTGTGCACCCAGGATGGAAGTGGCAACCAAAATGACTTGAAAAAGCTAAAAAGTTAAATCTTTACTTTACGTAGCCAAATTGAATACGTCAATTCCTTTAGCCATACAGTGCATTCGGAAAGTATTCAGACCCCTTGACATTTTCCACATTTTGTTACGTTACAGCCTTCTTCTAAAATTGATTAAATGGTTTTTTTCCCTCATCAATCTACACATAATGACAAAGCAAAAACAGGTTTTTAGCTATATTAGAAAATCTATTTTAAAAAAATAAGAAAATGAAATATCACATTCACATAAGTATTCAGACCCTTTACTCAGTACTTTCTTGAAGCACCTTTGGCAGCGATTACAGCCTCGAGTCTTGTTGGGTATGGCAGGTTGGATTGGGAGCGTTGATGCAAAGCTACAGTTGAAGTCGGAAGTTTACATTACATTTACATTTTAGTCATTTAGCAGACGCTCTTATCCAGAGCGACTTACAGTTAGTGAGTGCATATTATTATAATTTTTTCATACTGGCCCCCCGCGGGAATCGAACCCACAACCCTGGCGTTGCAAACGCCATGCTCTACCAACATCCCTGCCTGCCATTCCCTCCCCTACCCTGGACGACGCTGGGCCAATTGTGCTCCGCCCCATGGGTCTCCCGGTCACGGCCGGCTACGACAGAGCCTGGATGCATACACCTTAGCCAAATATATTTAAACTCAGTTTTTCACAATTCCTGACATTTAATCCTAGTAGCTCTGTGTAGCTCAGTTGATAGAGCATGGCACTTGCAATGCCAGGGTTGTGGGTTTATTTCCCACGGGGGGCCAGTATGAAAAATGTATGCACTCACTAACTGTAAATCACTCTGGATAAGAACGTCTGCTAAATGACTAAAATGTAAATGTAAAATGTAAAAATTCCCTGTCTTAGGTCAGTTACAGTGGGGAAAAAAGTATTTAGTCAGCCACCAATTGTGCAAGTTCTCCCACTTAAAAAGATGAGAGAGGCCTGTAATTTTCATCATAGGTACACGTCAACTATGACAGACAAATTGAGAATATTTTTTCCAGAAAATCACATTGTAGGATTTTTAATGAATTTATTTGCAAATTATGGTGGAAAATAAGTATTTGGTCACCTACAAAGAAGCAAGATTTCTGGCTCTCACAGACCTGTAACTTCTTCTTTAAGAGGCTCCTCTGTCCTCCACTCGTTACCTGTATTAATGGAACCTGTTTGAACTTGTTATCAGTATAAAAGACACCTGTCCACAACCTCAAACAGTCACACTCCAAACTCCACTATGGCCAAGACCAAAGAGCTGTCAAAGGACACCAGAAACAAAATTGTAGACCTGCACCAGGCTGGGAAGACTGAATCTGCAATAGGTAAGCAGCTTGGTTTGAAGAAATCAACTGTGGGAGTAATTATTAGGAAATGGAAGACATACAAGACCACTGATAATCTCCCTCGATCTGGGGCTCCATGCAAGATCTCACCCCGTGGGGTCAAAATGATCACAAGAACGGTGAGCAAAAATCCCAGAACCACACGGGAGGACCTAGTGAATGACCTGCAGAGAACTGGGACCAAAGTAACAAAGCCTACCATCAGTAACACACTACGCTGCCAGGGACTCAAATCCTGCAGTGCCAGACGTGTCCCCCTGCTTAAGCCAGTACATGTCCAGGCCGTCTGAAGTTTGTTAGAGTGCATTTGGATGATCCAGAAGAGGATTGGGAGAATGTCATATGGTCAGATGAAACCAAAATTGAACTTTTTGGTAAAAACTAAACTCGTCGTGTTTGGAGGACAAAGAATGCTGAGTTGCATCCAAAGAACGCCATACCTACTGTGAAGCATGGGGGTGGAAACATCATGCTTTGGGGCTGTTTTTCTGCAAAGGGACCAGGACGACTGATCCATGTAAAGAAAATAATGAATGGGGCCATGTATCGTGAGATTTTGAGTGAAAACTTCCTTCCATCAGCAAGGGCATTGAAGATGAAACGTGGCTGGGTCTTTCAGCATGACAATGATCCCAAACACACCGCCCGGGCAACGAAGGAGTGGCTTCGTAAGAAGCATTTCAAGGTCCTGGAGTGGCCTAGCCAGTCTCCAGATCTCAACCCCATAGAAAATCTTTGGAGGGAGTTGAAAGTCTGTGTTGCCCAGCGACAGCCCCAAAACATCACTGCTCTAGAGGAGATCTGCATGGAGGAATGGGCCAAAATACCAGCAACAGTGTGTGAAAACCTTGTGAAGACTTACAGAAAACGTTTGACCTGTGTCATTGCCAACAAAGGGTATATAACAAAGTATTGAGAAACTTTTGTTATTGACCAAATACTTATTTTCCACCATAATTTGCAAATAAATTCATTAAAAATCCTACAATGTGATTTTCAGGATTTTTTTTCTCATTTTGTCTGTCATAGTTGACGTGTTCCTATGATGAAAACTACAGGCCTCTCATCTTTTTAAGTGGGAGAACTTGCACAATTGGTGGCTGACTAAATACTTTTTTTCACCACTTTATTTTAAGAATGTGAAATGTCAGAATAATATTAGAGAGAATTATTTATTTAAGCTTTTATTTATTTCATCACATTCCCAGTGGGTCAGAAGTTTACATACACTCAATTAGTATTTGGTAGCATTACTTTTAAATTATTTAACTTGGGACAAACATTTTGGTTAGCCTTCCACAAGCTTCCCACAATAAGTTGGGTGAATTTTGGCCCATTCCTCCTGACAGAGCTTGTGTAACTGAGTCAGCTTTGTAGGCCTCCTTGATCGCACACGCTTTTTCAGTTCTGCCCACACATTTTCTATAGGATTGAGGTCAGGGCTTTGTGATGGCCACTCCAATACCTTGACTTTGTTGTCCTTAAGCCATTTTGCCACAACTTTGGGGTCATTGTCCATTTGGAAGACCAATTTGCAACCAAGCTTTAACTTCCTGACTGATGTCTTGAGATGTTGCTTCAATATATCCACATAATTTTCCTACCTCATGATGCCATCTATTTTGTGAAGTGCACCAGTCCCTCCTGCAGCAAAGCAACCCCACAGCATGGTGCTGCCACCCCCGTGCTTCATGGTTGGGATGGTGTTCTTCTGCCTGCAAGCCACCCCTTTTTCCTCCAAACATAACAATGGTCATTCTTGCCAAACAGTTCTATTATTGTTTCATCAGACCAGAGGATATTTCACCAAAAGTACAATCTTTGTCCCCACGTGCAGTTGCAAACCGTAGTCTGCCTTTTTTTATGGCGGTTTTGCAGCAGTGGCTTCTTCCTTGCTGAGCGGCCTTTCAGGTTATGTCAATATAGGACTTGTTTTACTGTGGATATAAATACTTTTGTACCTGTTTCCTCAAGCATCTTCACAAGGTCCTTTGCTGTTGTTCTGGGATTTATTTGCACTTTTCGCACCAAAGTACGTTAATCTCTAGGAGACAGAACGCATTTCCTTCCTGAGCGGTATGACGGCTTCGTGGTCCCATGGTGTTCATACTTGCGTACTATTGTTTGTACAGATGAATGTGGTACCTTCAGGCATTTGGAAACTGCTCCCAGGGATCAACCAGACTTGTGGAGGTCTACAATAACTTTTCTGAGGTCTTGGCTGTTTTTTTTTTTTTTTTTCATGATATCAAGCAAAGAGGCACTGAGTTTGAAGATAGGCCTTGAAATACATCCACAGGTACATCTCCAATTGACTCAAATGATGTCAATTAGCCTATCAGAAGCTTCTAAAGCCATGACATCATTTTCTGGAATTTCCAAGCTGTTTAAAGGCACAGTCAAATGAGTGTATGTAAACTTCTGACTCACTGGAATTGTGAAATAATGAAAACTATAGTTTGTTAACAAGAAATTTGTGGAGTGGTTGAAAAACGAGTTTTGATGACTCCAACCTAAGTTTATGTAAACTTCCGACTTCTACTGTATTTTCAGGTCTCTCCAGAGATGTTTGATCGGGTTCAAGTCCGGGCTCTGGCTGGGCCATTCAAGGACATTCAGAGACTTGTCCAGAAGCCAATCCTGCGTTGTCTTGGCTGTGTGCTTAGGGTCGTTGTCCTGTTGGAAGGTGAACCTTTGCCCCAGTCTGAGCGCTCTGGAGCAGGTTTTCATCACGGATCTCTCAGTACTTTGTTCTGTTCATAATAATAATAATAATAATAATAAATAATAATATGCCATTTAGCAGACGCTTTTATCCAAAGCGACTTACAGTCATGCGTGCATACATTTTTGTGTATGGGTGGTCCCGGGGATCGAACCCACTACCTTGGCGTTACAAGCGCCGTGCTCTACCAGCTGAGCTACAGAGGACCATCTTTCCCTCTATCCTGACTAGTCTCCCAGTCCGTGCCGCAGAAAAACATTCCCACAGCATGATGCTGCCACCACCATTTTTTTTATTTTTTATTTCACCTTTCTTTAACCAGGTAAGCCAGTTGAGAACAGGTTCTCATTTAAAACTGCGACCTGGCCAAGATAAAGCCATGCTTCACAGTAGGGATGGTGCCAGGTTTCCTCCAGACGTGACGCTTGGCATTTAGGCCAAAGAGTTCAATCTTGGTTTCATCAGACCAGAGAATCTTATTTATCATGGACTGAGAGTCCTTTAGGTGCCTTTTGGCAAACTCCAAGCGGGCTGTCATGTGCCTTTTACTGAGGAGTGGCTTCCGTCTGGCCACTCTACCATAAAGGCCTAATTGGTGGAGTGCTGCAGAGATGGTTGTCCTTCTGGAAGATTATCCCATCTCCACAGAGGAACTGAGCTCTGTCAGAGTGACCATCGGGTTCTTGGTCACCTCCCTGACCAAGGCCCTTCTCCCCCGATTGCTCAGTTTGGCCGGGCGGCCACCTCTAGGAAGTGTCTTGGTGGTTCCAAACTTCTTCCATTTAAGAATGATGGACCTTCAATGCTACAGAAATGTTTTGGTGCCCTTCCCCAGATCTGTGCCTCGACACAATCCTGTCTCGGAGCTCTACAGACAATTCCTTCGACCTCATGGCTTGGTTTTTGCTCTGACATGCACTGTCAACTGTGAGACCTTATATAGACAGGTGTGTGCCTTTCCAAATCCAGTCAACTTCACACAACTGTGGGATGCATTGGAGTCAACATGGGCCAGCATCCCTGTGGAACGCGTTCGACACCTTGTGGAGTCCATATTAAAGTAGTCAAAAGATAATGCCATGATTAAGAAAAATCATAAATGAATCATGAATAATAATGAGTGAAGAAAGTTACGAGGCTACGACAAAACATTCTAACCTCTCACCATTACCAATAATAGGGGATATTAGTATTTTGGGGGGGGTATGATATTTGTCCCTCTGTAACTTTCTCACTTTTTATCATTCACAATTAATTAATTATTATCCATAATCATGGTAGCATCCACATTAACGGAGACGTGTTCAGAAACATCTTCTATTTTTACTTATTTCCTTTCCTAGATCCCTTTCCTTCTTTCCTTTCCTAGCTCCCATTAATTTTTTAGACAGTCCACCCTCTTCTTAATCCAAGTCTCTTTGTTCTTGTCCACCTCTAGTCCACCAGATTCATCAAGACCATGTAAGACCTTGGCCCCGGCAGACACCACCACAAGAAAACCCAAGGATTCATCAGACACACAAGCGAGAGATGGGGAGGATGTGTCCATCTGTTGCACAGGAAAGACGCATCTTCCCTGTCTCTCATTCTCCTGGTGGGCAGCAATACACACTTACCTCACTCTAGTCCACCTTGTTGTGTTATAGTGAAATGCCCATTAAAATGTATTTCAGTGTTAGTTTGGGAAATGCTCACCAAGCAAGAAAAGTTCCTGGAACAGCAAACGCTAATGCTACGCATCATAGCAGAATGCTGCAGAATATGTGATTGAAGAAGGCCTTCTGCCGTCGAAGAATTAACAAGGTCTCCAGAGCATGTAAAACAATCTTCAGGGAGCTGACTTCAAACTGAAACTGGTGAGTTTCATTCCACTTTGTATCTAATGTTTTTTTATATATATTCCATTCACCCTGTTGCAACTATATTTTCACATATTTGCAAACACTTGTGCTCTTGTTCATTAGCTGCTGTCTGGAAGAATCCGATAACATCTTAAGCGTCTGAGAGCGAAGTGGAGTCGGTCATGAAAAGGTGTTTGCAGGCAGCAGACCGGGAAGGAGGGAGAAAGAGACGAGGAGAAAGAGACGAGCCTGGGGTGTGGAGGCACCTATACCATGATGGACTTGGGGAAAGGGGTGTATTTTGAGGGTGGGGAATGGTATGGATTGAGGGATGGTATGTGCTAGCTGGTGAAGGTAGAGATGGGGAGGATGTGTCCATTTGTCGCTGATGATAGACACACATCTTCCCTGTCTCCCCTTCTCTTGCAGGTCAGCAATATACACATACAGGACGTCACTCATGTAGAGAGATGTGGAGGATGTGTTCATCCGACGCCGAGGATAGACACATCTTCCCTGTCTCTTCTTCTTCTGCAGGGCAGCAATACCTCACTCATTCATGCTTCAGTACCAGCTGGTGAAGGGAGAGATGTGGAGGATGTGTTCATCCAACGCCGAGGATAGACACATCTTCCTTGGCTCTCCTTCCAGCAACTCAGAAAATATACACTAACCCTATCAACACCAGGTAGAATTCTCAGGTTTTGACCTCCTGTTGTTTACGTGTGTATCATTTGAGTATGACTATCCCTTTAATTACTATTGTCTCTTCCTACTTACACTGGGCTCACAAATAGTTAATAAAGCACAACAGTTCAAAATTCCGAAATCAAATACAGAAAACAATTAATCCTATCAACACCAGTGGGCTTCCCATGGGAAGGGGAAGCCAAACGTTCACCCAAATGTCTTTACCCAGCAAGTTAGCGTTTCCCAAACTCGGTCCTGGGGACCCCAAGGGGTGCACGTTTTGTTTTTTACCGTAGCACTACACAGCTGATTCAAATAATCAAAGCTTGATGATTAGTTCATCATTTGAATCAGTTGTGCAGTGCTAGTGCAAAAAAAAAGTTTGGGAAACACTGCTGTAAGCAGTCTATGGACAAAGTATGACAGCAGTCCATGCTTTGGTTTTGTTTACCTGGCCAGTTTCAAATGCAAACTTTTTTGCATTTGTGGCGCCAATCCAATGCATGTCAATAGTACCTAATATTAGCATTTTTTGCACTTCATGTCAGAAGATGTCTGTTTTTCTGTGCTTCATGTTTCCTATTCCAACTTGTAATAAACCAGATATATTTTTTATTTACTTCATCTGCAACTGCCCTTATTGGTCGTTTAAATACAGCATTTAATTGAGTATTTAAATGTAATTTGGGGATTAGATGGTTTATTGTATCCCCATATAAGGTCCGTGTGGCAGCCAGCATCTGGACTGGGGACCTAGGCGGGAACTCAGCTGAACCTTTGTGCCGTATGTGGGCCAGACCTGTGGGCCAGACCTTTTAGAATTAATCATTTTACAATGTGTGGGCCAGATCTGGGCCGCTTCTTTTTAATCTGATGGTGATGCAGTATGTGCGCCAGCTTTGGGCCGGGGACCCATGCGTATACTGGGCCAGAAAAACAAAGTATGTGGCCCACAACTGCGCCGGAGTAATTTTGCTAACTGGGCAGCTACTACCTTATCTGCACCACAGGTAACGTATTTGCATAGGGGCATACCCCTTGCTCTTTATTTTATATATTTTGGGCTCATTCATAAACATATAACTAAACAGTAAAATCAAAGTTATAGTATTTCCCCCTACTTCTGCTTGATACTCCCATTGCTTCCCATTCATTTCCATTCATTTCCACATAGCCTACATACTGTACAGTGCATGCATATTTGAGTTTGTGACTGAGCCTAGTCCTGTTCATTCCAATGAAGGAATGACTTCAGCTGTAGCCTACTCTATGCATTACAGAGATTCTGATTTTACAACAGTAAATAACAATCAAGTACATTCGCTCCGTTGAGCAATTTTGACCCTTTGCCCCACTTTGGCAATGGGTCCATCTACATAGTTTCTCACCAGATTGTTGCAGACATTCCCATGCTGAGAGAAAGGACACTCATGAGTGGCTCACAGGGAACTGTCACCATCTTTGCTAATTGGAGAAAATGTGTCTGTGTACAGTAACCCTGAACGACTTAATAATTGTATTGTTGTCTTTTTTGTTTCTGGATACAAATCAGAGAGTGAAAACGAAATGTGTCATTTTAACAGTGTGGCTCAGCATTGAGCACTGGCTGGCACACACGGTTAAACTCACCGTCAAAATAATGTACACAAGTTCTATTTGGATTTTCGAATGGTCGTGATTTTCAGAGGCAGGAGAAAGTACTGAATCAGAAAAATTGGTTTCTGGGAAGTTGCGATTGCCCACCTAGTGTCAACAGGTGTGATTATGCAGCCTGGTTTTGTACCCACAGTTACACTTGCACTATCATGGACCAAAGACATATGGAGATGGAAGAGGTCTCCTTCATTCACTGTCCATCATTTGTGGAAAGGCCTATATGTTTTTCTGTTTCATTGTAAGCCTTGATTGACCTACATGGCCAGACAACCCCTTGAGTTTGATCTTTCTTCACAAAGTGCAGAGATTTCATCTCAGTATTTGATTATAATATCACTCAAAACTGCTCCTCTGAAAGTTGATTGAATATGCTAAACATTTGGCGGTCTTGGTCTATAAAAACGTTCAATGTATATGATTGACATAAATCAAGCTGTCTTATAGGCTTGTGTGACATTATGACTTATGTAAACATTATAACTGTGACAACACTGGATATATCTGATTCATAACGTCTCAAAGTGTACACTAGCTGATAAACTAACTCTGTTTATCCAGCTTCAAGTGTTATTTGCCTGCACCTGTAACACAGTCACACACTGACAGATCAAACTTCATGATTTTGCTGCCCTACTTTGTCCGAAATTCACCCGAAAGATGTCAGAAATCAGAACGACATGTATGCCTACTTACTCATTATCATTTCCATAAACTTTATCTGTCATTACCTGCAGACTAATGCCTCGATTACACCGACAGTGTTTTGCATTTTGATACATCAAAAGTACATTCATTTCCAATGGAACGCTGCGTTTGCCTTGCAGCTTTGTGTTGCAGAGGCAGTTGCAGTGCGTTCTGTGTGGTTCATATGTTGGCTTTATCTAATTTATGCGTCAAACTGTATGCTTAGAGGGCTTGACAGAAATGGTAGCAGAAGGTGAATGTTGAACTTTTCTTGCACACAAATCCAAATGATACTGCGTAACATTTTGCGCAAATCAATGTTGGTGTGATCGAGGCGTGAGTCACAAAGGGGGAGTGGTCTCCAAAGTGTGTAATGTGGGCGTGTGAGCCAAGAGCCAGCTGAAACTCCAAAACAGGAGGAATCACAGGAGCTCGCAACACTAGAAGAAGAGGGACGTGTAAGTAAAGTTGATCACCGACACTGTCAAGCTGCAGCAGTATTTGCGATTTTTGATGAATCTGGAATAGATTTTCACACTGGTGGATCCCTGACTTCCCACTGGGCACAGATGTCAGTTAAATGTCATTTATTTTTATTTTACATTTGGTTGAGTTGTCAACTATTGTGAATTCAACTTGAAATCAACAAAACGTTTCACCATGTTATTGAATATAGGTCAAAAGTTAGGTTAAAAAAAGACGATATCTTTCCATGTTGATTCAAGATCATCGCATAGATTTTTGGGTTGAAAGACGTTGATTCAACCAGTTTTTGCACAGTGGGTTCATTTTTAAAGGACTCTCCCTCACCAAGAACATTGAAAAGGATTGCGCAATGAATTGTGGTTCATTTGACAAATACAAAGGTAAGATTTATATCGCATTCCAATGGTAGAACTGAAAGCTAAAAGGGCAGATGAGGAATGCTTTGTTATATTGCTCCAAACATGAGAGGCATGCTGACTATCTGTTTTGTAGGGGTTTGAACATGTAGAAAAATGGCATACCTATCTACATATGTTTGACACAGGCACGTGCACAGATAGGTGCCAACCCACTGGGCTCAGAGGTAAATTCAACATCTATTCCACGTTGGTCAACGTCATTTCAGTTGAAGCAACGTTGATTCAACCAGTGTGTGCCCAGTGGGAACTGCCCTTTTGGGTGGTGGTATAATTATACATTTTTTGTATACAGTTTTTGTTGTTGTTCTGAACCCACTGCCCCCAAGTCGTCGTTAAGTTCGCCACCCCCCTCCCCGTCCATTCGTCTGCCCTGTATGGCGATTGCGTGCGCGCTGCGCCGGTATCCAAACATGCATGGCTTGAAATGTGTTCACCGGTTGGCTGTGTGTACCAAGCTACCTAGCCACAGCAGCATAACATTTGATTAACACATGACAACACTTGATTTGCATCATCAATATTCAGTCTGGTTGGCTGATAGCCTACTCTACATGCAGCAGCACCAGTTATATCCTAATAGAATCATAGGTGTGGGAAGGGTGCAGGAGGGGCTGCAGCACCCCTGGTAAATTCACATAAATATGCCAAAGTTATACAATCACTGCTGTCTGTTGAGAAATAAATGAAATAATTCAGAATAGCCTACTACACCATGAGTAGACCTATAATTTAGCCACGGAGGATCAATAGGTTGTTTTTAAAAATAGCCTAGCTGTGGATTGTGTGGAGCCCAAGGTATGGCTAACAGTCAGGAATGCACAGCAAATCTGTCAGTGAACAGCATCCGGACAAACTGACCTTTTGCAATGTGTCAAATACAATCGCGGGAAAACACAGGTTGGAAAGCAAATGGCTCCTGCTGAAAAGTGAAGACTCTATTCTGTCTGCTGTAGGCTACCAAAATATTGGCTTCCCCAGTGATTTTACCCACACACCGCTACTGGAATCTGGAAAGCTTTTTTAGGACTAATTGGGTAGTGCATCATCAGTTCCTCTTGTCATGTTAGTCATTGCATACCTTAGAGAGCTATTTATAACTACAACTAAAGTTGTTTTATTTAGGTTTTTTAGCCGATAGATATTGTTGTAATTTTTGCATCACTCAAATATTACATGAATACACATTAGAAATGGCAAAATATAAACAACTGCAAGAAAATGAGCTTTAAAACTGCAACATTTCCTTTGCACCCCATGACAAAATGTGTAGAATTGCAGGAAATAAGGTTTAAACCTGCAAAATTCTCGCCACCAACAAGAGGGGTGTGAACAGTTTGTGTCATGAACAGTGCTTGTGCCCGTAGAAATAAAAATGGTGCGTGTGCGGGATATTCCCCAAACCTGGAAGGGAGGACCCGAGTGAAAAAGTTTTGGAACCCCTGTTAATATTGGTATTTATTAAGGATCCCTGGGGGTCCAGCAACATTAAGGCAGTTATATACAATTTAAAATATTACATGATATTACATTTCACAACACATTAAGTGTGATCCCTCAGGCCACTACTCTACTACAATACAAATCCATGTGTACATGTGTGTAGAGTGCGTGTCTTATGTGTATGTGTAAGCGTGTGTCTGTGTCTGTGCCTGTGTGTGTGTGTGTCTCTTCACAGTCCCCGCTGTTCCATAAGGAGTATTTTTATCTGTTTTAGCATATTTATCTGTTATAGACTATAAGCGCAGTAAAGGTTATAGGGCTAGTTAATTATTGCCTACTATAATATATTATCACTCAGTTTCCTTTCTTCTGCAGACTATTGCGCTTGCATTCTTATATATTATTTTTAGCAACTACACTAAGTACTTGATTGACACCCCGTTTACAGTGACCATACATCTAAAGAAACCTATAATATCTCAGGTTCCCCTTATTTATGTCTTTACATTTACCAGACGCTCTTATCCAGAGCGACTTACAGTTAGTGAATACATATCTTCTTTTTTTTACTGGCCCCCCATGGGAATCACATCCACAACCCTGGCGTTGCAAACGCCATGCTCTATCAACTGAGCTACATCCCTGCCGGCCATTCCCTCCCCTACCCTGGACGACGCTGGGCCAATTGTGCGCCGCCCATGAGTCTCCCGGTCGCGGCCGGCTGCGACAGAGCCTGGATTCGAACCAGGATCTCTAGTGGCACAGTTAACACTGCGATGCAGTGCCTTAGACCACTGCGCCACTCAGGAGACTTGAGTGTCTGTATGATGATTTGCCTCTGTAGAGACAATGTGCAATGCCTTAGGGTTAAATAGAGATTGGGAGAAACCAATTGATTTCTGTTTAACAAATCAAAGTAATATTGCAATTAAGCATCATGCACATCATACTACATCAGAGTAATTTACATAATTATTTAATCATGCAATACAATAGTTGGTTTCTATTTTATTAGCACTCTGGAAAGATACACTACATGACCAAAAGTATGTGGACACCTGCTCGTCGAACATCTCATTCCAAAATAATGGGCGTTAATATGGAGGTGGTCCCCCCTTTGCTGCTATAACAGCCTCCACTCTTCTGGGAAGTCTTTCCACTAGATGTTGGAACATTGCTGTGGGGAATTCCTTCCATTCAGTCACAAGAGCATTAGTGAGGTCAGGCACTGATGTTGGGCGATTTAGGCCTGGCTTGCAGTCGGCGTTCCAATTCATCCCAAAGGTGTTTGATGGAGTTGAGGTCAGGGCTCTGTGCAGGCCAGTCAAGTTCTTCCACACCGATCTCAACAAACCATTTCTGTATGGACCTCGCTTTGTGCACAGGGGCATCGTCATGCTGAAACAGGAAAGGGCCTTCCCCAAACTGTTGCCACAAAGTTGGAAGCACAGAATCGTCTAGAATGTCATTGTATGCTGTAGCGTTAGATTAAGGACCCTAGCCCGAACCATGAAAAACAGCCCCAGACCATTATTCCTCCTCCACCACACTTTACAGTTGGCACTAAGCACTGGGGCAGGTAGCGTTGTCCTGGCATCCGCCAAACCCAGATTCGTCCGTCGGACTGCCAGATGGTAAAGTGTGATTCATCACTCCAGAGAACGCGTTTCCACTGCTCCAGAGTTCAATGGCGGCAAGCTTTACACCACTCCAGCCGACACTTGGAATTGCGCATGGTAATCTTAGGCTTGTGTGTGGCTGCTCGGCCATGGAAACCCATTTCACGAAGCTCCCGACTAACAGTTATTGTGCTGACGTTGCTTCCAGAGGCAGTTTGGAACTCGGTAGTGAGTGTTGCATATCGAGGACAGACGATTTTTACGCACTACGCGCTTCAGCACTCGGCGGTCCCGTTCTGTGAGCTTGTGTGGCCTACCACTTCGCGGCTGAGCCGTTGTTGCTCCTAGACGTTTCCACTTCACAATAACAGCATTTACAGTTGACCGGGGCAACTCTAGTAGGGCAGACATTTTACAAATTGACTTGTTGGAAAGGTGGGATCCTATGACGGTGCCACGTTGAAATTCACTGAACTCTTCAGTAAGGCCATTCTACTACCAGTGTTAGGCTATGGAGATTGCATGGCTGTGTGCTCGATTTTATACACCTGTCAGCAACTTGTGTGGCTGAAATAGCCAAATCCACTAATTTGAAGGGGTGTCCACATACTTTTGTATATGTAGTGTATGTACACTGTGATGAGAGATTGACAGGTAGATGAGTTATGTCATCTATACATGACAACTGTTCAACAACTATAGAGCTCTGCGCAAACTAAAGAATTTACGCTTGCACGTAGCATACTAGATTGATTAACCAGGTGGCGAATCGCATCTCTGCATGTCTGGCAGACATATCAGTATGGATGACGGATCACCACCTCAAGCTGAACCCTGGCAAGACGGAGCTGCTCTTCCTCCCGGGGAAGGACTGCCCGTTCCATGATCTCGCCATCACGGTTGACAACTCCGCTGTGTCCTCCTCCCAGAGTGCGAAGAGCCTAGGCGTGACCCTGGACAACACCCTGTCGTTCTCCGCCAACATCAAGGCGGTGACCCGCTCCTGCAGGTTCATGCTCTACAACATTCGGAGAGTACGACCCTGCCTTACACAGGAAGCGGCACAGGTCCTAATCCAGGCACTTGTCATCTCCCGTCTGGACTACTGCAACTCGCTGTTGGCTGGCCTCCCTGCCTGTGCCATTAAACCCCTACAACTCATCCAGAATGCCGCAGCCCGTCTGGTGTTCAACCTTCCCAAGTTCTCTCACGTCACCCCCCTCCTCCGCACACTCCACTGGCTTCCAGTTGAAGCTCGCATCCGCTACAAGACCATGGTGCTTGCCTATGGAGCAGTGAGGGGAACGGCACCTCTGTACCTTCAGGCTCTGATCAGTCCCTACACCCAAACGAGGGCATTGCGTTCATCCACCTCTGGCCTGCTGGCTCCCCTTCCTCTGCGGAAGCATAGCTCCCGCTCAGCCCAGTCAAAACTGTTCGCTGCTCTGGCACCCCAATGGTGGAACAAGCTCCCTCACGACGCCAGGACAGCGGAGTCACTCACCACCTTCCGGAGACATTTGAAACCCCACCTCTTTAAGGAATACCTGGGATAGGATAAAGTGTTCCTTCTAACCCCCCCCCCCCCCCCCCCCCCCCCCCAAATTGTAAAGTGGTTATCCCACTGGCTATAGGGTGAACGCACCAATTTGCGAGTCGCTCTGGCTAAGAGCGTCTGCTAAATGACGTTAATGTGCCCTTGAGCAAGGCACTTAACCCTAATTGCTCCTGTAAGTCGCTCTGGATAAGAGCGTCTGCTAAATGACTAAAATGTAAATGTAAATGTAATTGATTTTGAGCTCTTGTAAACATGAATGAGGGCATACAATATACTGAGCCTGGGGGGATTGGTCTTATTTATTTACTTCAAAATCAAATCAAGAAGGTCATTCTGAGAGAGATACTTACTTACTTACTTATTTACATTTACATTTTCGTCATTTAGCAGACGCTCTTATCCAGAGCGACTTACAAATTGGTGCATTCACCTTATGATAGCCAGTGGGACAACCACTTTACAATATATATTATTTTTTGGGGGGGGGGGGAGTGGGGTAGGGGGAGGGTAGAAGGATTACTTTTATCCTATCCTAGGTATTCCTTAAAGAGGTGGGGTTTCAAGTGTCTCCGGAAGGTGGTGAGTGACTCCACTGTCCTACCATCGTGAGGGAGCTTGTTCCACCATTGGGGTGCCAGAGCAGCGAACAGTTTTGACTGGGCTGAGCGGGAACTGTGCTTCCGCAGAAGTAGGGGGGCCAGAAGGCCAGAGGTGGATGAACGCAATGCCTTGTTTGGGTGTAGGGACTGATCAGAGCCTGAAGTAAAGGAGGTGCCATTCCCCTCACAGCTCCGTAGGCAAGCACCATGGTCTTGTAGCAGATGCAGGCTTCTACTGGAAGCCAGTGGAGTGTGCGGAGGAGCGGGGTGACGTGAGAGAACTTGGGAAGGTTGAACACCAGACGGGCTGCAGCGTTCTGGATGAGTTGTAGGGGTTTAATGGCACAGGCAGGGAGCCCAGCCAACATAGAGTTGCAGTAATCCAGACGGGAGATGACAAGTGCCTGGATTAGGACCTGTGCCGCTTCCTGTATAAGGTAGGGTCGTACTCTGCGAATGTTGTAGAGCATGAACCTACAGGATCGGGTCACGACTTTGATGTTAGCGGAGAACGACAGGGTGTTGTCCAGGGTCACGCCAAGGTTCTTTGCACTCTGGGAGGAGGACACAACGGAGTTGTCAACCGTGATGGCGAGATCATGGAGCGGGCAGTCCTTCCCCGGGAGGAAGAGCAGCTCCGTCTTGCCGAGGTTCAGCTTGAGGTGGTGATCCGTCATCCACACTGATATGTCTGCCAGACATGCAGAGATGCGATTCACCACCTGGTTATCAGAAGGGGGAAAGGAGAAGATTAGTTGTGTGTCGTCTGCGTAGCAATGATAGGAGAGACCATGTGAGGATATGACAGAGCCAAGTGACTTGGTGTATAGAGAGAATAGGAGAGGGCCTAGAACTGAGCCCTGGGGGACACCAGTGGTGAGAGCACGTGGTGCGGAGACAGATTCTCGCCATGCCACCTGGTAGGAGCGACCTGTGAGGTAGGACGCAATCCAAGAGTGAGCCGCGCCGGAGATGCCCAACTCGGAGAGGGTGGAGAGGAGGATCTGATGGTTCACAGTATCAAAGGCAGCAGATAGGTCTAGAAGGATGAGAGCAGAGGAGAGAGAGTTAGCTTTAGCAGTGCGGAGACCTCCGTGACACAGAGAAGAGCAGTCTCAGTTGAATGACCAGTCTTGAAACCTGACTGCTTTGGATCAAGAAGGTCATTCTGAGAGAGATAGCAAGAGAGTTGGCTAAAGACGGCACGCTCAAGAGTTTTGGAGAGAAAAGAAAGAAGGGATATTGGTCTGTAGTTGTTGACATCGGAGGGATCGAGTGTAGGTTTTTTGAGAAGGGGTGCAACTCTTGCTCTCTTAAAGACGGAAGGGACATAGCCAGTGGTCAAGGATGAGTTGATGAGCGAGGTGAAGTAAGGGAGAAGGTCTCCGGAAATGGTCTGGAGAAGAGAGGAGGGTATAGGGTCAAGCTGGCAGGTTGTTGGGCGGCCGGCCGTCACAAGTCCAAGATTTCATCTGGAGAGAGAAGGGAGAAAGAAATCAAAGCATAGGGTAGGACAGTGTGAGCAGGACCAGCGGTGTCATTTGAATTAATAAATGAGGATCGGATGTCGTCAACCTTCTTTTCAAAATGGTTGACGAAGTCATCCACAGAGAGGGAGGAGGGAGGGGGAGGGGGAGGAGGATTCAGCAGGGAGGAGAAGGTGGCAAAGAGCTTCCTAGGGTTAGAAGCATAGGCTTGAAATTTAGAGTGGTAGAAAGTGGCTTTAGCAGCAGAAACAGAGGAAGAAAATGTAGAGAGGAGGGAGTGAAAAGATGACAGGTCGGCAGGGAGTCTAGTTTTCCTCCATTTCCGCTCGGCTGCCCGGAGCCCTGTTCTGTGAGCTCGCAATGAGTCGTCAAGCCACGGAGCAGGAGTGGAGGACCGAGCCGGCCGGGAGGATAGGGGACATAGAGAGTCAAAAGATGCAGAAAGGGAGGAGAGGAGGGTTGAGGAGGCAGCATTGGAGGGAGAAGGATTGAGCAGAGGGAAGTGATGATAGGATGGAAGAGAAGAGAGTAGCGGGAGAGAGAGAGCGAAGGTCGCAACGGTGCATTACCATCTGAGTAGGGGCAGAGTGAGTAGTGTTGGAGGAGAGCGAGAGAGAAAAGGATACAAAGTAGTGGTCGGAGACATGGAGGGGAGTTGCAGTGAGATTAGTAGAAGAACAGCATCTAGTAAAGATGAGGTCAAGCGTATTGCCTGCGACAGTGAGACAGTGAGAGGGTGAGGTCAAAAGAGGAGAGGAGTGGAAAGAAGGAAGCAGAGAGAAATGAGTCAAAGGTAGACATAGAGAGGTTCAAGTCACCCAGAACTGTGAGGGGTGAGCCATCCCCAGGAAAGGAACTTATCAAGGTGTCAAGCTCATTGATGAACTCTCCAAGGGAACCTGGAGGGCGATAAATGATAAGGATGTTAAGCTTGAATGGGCTAGTGACTGTGACAGCATGCAATTCAAATGAGGAGATAGACAGATGGGTCAGGGGAGAAAGAGACAATGTCCACTTGGGAGAGATGAGGATTCCTGTGCCACCGCCCCACTGACCAGATGCTCTCGGGGTATGCGAGAACACATGGTCAGACGAGGAGAGAGCAGTAGGAGTAGCAGTGTTTTCAGTGGTAATCCATGTTTCCGTCAGCGCCAAGAAGTCGATGGACTGGAGGGTAGCATAGGCTGAGATGAACTCTGCCTTGTTAGCTGCAGAACGGCAGTTCCAGAGGCTGCCGGAGACCTGGAACTCCACGTGGGTCGTGCGTGCAGGGACCACCAGGTTAGAGAGGCAGCAGCCACCCGGTGTGAGGCATTTGTATGGCCTGTGCGGAGAGGAGAGAACAGGGATAGACAGACACATAGTTGACAGGCTACAGAAAAGGCTACACTAGTGCAAAGGAGATCGGAATGAAATTAACTAAACATCTGGGGAAGTGAGGCCTCCCTCACTAACCTTTCACTGAAACACTCAAATACAACTCTTCCAACTTCCACTTTAGAAATTATAATTGTTGTAATCTACAGTAGTTCTATGTTTCCAGGAATAGACTAACTTAGTTTATTCAGCTAGCTAACTTGGTACAGTATTTTCTGTGAAAACCGCCCAGGGCACCGTATCCTATGACGCCATAGCTAACTAGCATGCTAGCATCCAATAACACACGGTTTAGCACCAATACTTGGTTCCAACAAACTACCAATGGATCATTCATGTCCGTGTCTAGTTCCTTTCATAACGCAGAAGTAATTAAACGTTGGCTAGCTCGCACAAAGTCAGTCATGCTAGCTACACAAGTGGACTACACATCTCGAATGTTCAGAAAGTGAAGCTTACGTTGCAAAATTCTCATTGACTAAAATGATACAGTACTGCTAGCTGGTAATGTTGGCTAGCTAGCAGTGGCTGCGGTGTTAACTGTTTGAAAATGTAGCTGGCTAGCTAACCTCGATAGTTTCTCTATACTACACATTTGTCTTTGATACCAAGACAACTATGTAGCTAGCTAACTTTACACTAATCAAATCGTTCCGTTGAAATGTATTTAGTTGCTACAGTACTGCTAGCTGGTAGAGTTGGCTAGCTAGCAGTGGCTGCGGTGTTGACTGCTAGCTGGTAAAGTTGGCTATAACTACCTACAATAACTACCTAGATAAACTATCTACAATACCTTCAATACCTACCTACAATAATTACAGGTACTCTTAAGCGTGAAATAACATTGGAAACAACTATCCACAGTTGCTAACAGTTATCAAATTACCAGTAGCTACTCGCTAGCTAGCTAGCTTTATTGGTCCAGGTAGTGGGTTAGCTAGCTAGCCTCGTGCTTCACCGGGCTCAGACGAATACACTACAATACTTAATTACAATAACTACCTACAATAACTACCTGGATAAACTACCTACAATACCTAACTACAATACCTACCTACAATCTAAATGCATGGTTTAAGCTTTACTCTACACATATAAAGAAGAAGCGAAGCTTACCTCCCCGCTTAGAGAAACACAACCTCACCCCATCACCTCCTCGCCTACCAACTAACACTTATCAGCTGCAGTGTCAAGTGTCATCTAATCACACCTCTGTTCTTTTTTCCTGGCAGTGTTGCTGTAATCAACAGAGAAGAGGCACCATTTTTCTTTCTCAATTGGACTGTCGTCCTCAGCTGCTCTTTCAATGTGGAATACCGTTTTGCTCCTTTCATCAGGCTGAAATCCACCAGGTTGAGGACTTCCCTCATGGCGGCCTTTTTCTTCGGGCTGCTCTTCTTAGCATTGCAGTCACCCCCTATCCCCTCCAGCACCGCGGAGAGGGGCAACGGTGACCGGGGACCCCCTCCGTCCTTCACCGCCTCTTCCCCCCTGGCCCATAACAACACCGGGGCCACTGGTCACCCCAACGGAACCTTCCAGCAGTTGCCCCACATCATCATCATCGGCGTGCGGAAGGGCGGCACGCGGGCGCTCATCGAGATGCTCAGCCTGCACAGCGCGGTGGCGGCAGCCGAGAACGAGGTGCATTTTTTCGACTGGGAGAGCCACTTCAAGAAGGGCATACCCTGGTATCTCAGCCAGATGCCCTTCTCCCTCTCCGACCAGCTGACCGTGGAGAAAACCCCTGCCTATTTCACCTCCAGCATGGTGCCCGAACGCATCCATCGCATGAAACCAGACATCAAGCTGATGCTCATTCTCCGGGACCCAACCGACCGGGTTCTGTCGGACTACACCCAGGTCTTCTACAACCATCTGCAGAAGCACAAGCGCTACCAGCCCATTGAGTCGGTGCTGGTGAAGGACGGGGAGATCAACCTAGGATACAAAGCACTCAACCGCAGCCTGTACCACCTGCACCTTCAGAACTGGCTACATTACTTCCCCCTAGAGAGCATCCACGTGGTGGATGGGGATAAGCTGATCAGGGACCCCTTCCCGGAGATGAAGAGAGTTGAGAAGTTCCTGAACCTAGAACCGCAGATAAACGCATCTAACTTCTACTTTAACAAGACTAAAGGGTTCTACTGCCTGAGGGACCACGGGCAAGAGCGTTGTTTACATAACTCTAAGGGCAGGGCGCACCCTCACGTGGCTCCCGCCATCCTCCACAAACTCTACCGATTCTTTCATGAACCCAATAGGAAGTTATTTGAGCTGGTGGGCCGAACATTCAACTGGAACTGAGTTGTTGTTTGGTTGTGTCTGTGCATAACAATACAGAGCCTGTTTCGGGCGTGTTTGTATTAACCACAGTTCTGACTCTCATGTCAAAGAGCTAATGCTGAAGCTAGTGTACAGAATATAAAAGATACAGTGCCCTCTGTAATTATTGTAACAGTGAAGCATTTTTTCTACTTTGGCTCTATACTTCAAAACTTTGGATTTAAAATCAAACAATGACTGAGAGGTTAAAGTGCAGACTGTCAGCTTTAATTTGAGTGTATTTCCATCCATATCGGGTGAACCATTTAGAAATTACAGCACTTTTTGTACGTAGTCCCTCCATTTTATGGGAGCAAAAGTATTGGGACAATCACATACTGTATGTGTATTAAAGTATTAAAAAGTTAAGTATTTGGTCCGATATTCATAGCACGCAATGATTACATCAAGCTTGTGATTCTACAAATTTGTTGGATGCATTTTCTGTTTGTTTTGGTTGTGTTTCAGATTATTTTGTTCCCAATAGAAATGAATGGCAATCAGAATGAGTTTTCCCCACAAAAGGGCTTTATTACAGACAGAAATACCCCCTCAGACGATCACCAAAGGTGAAGAAGCCGGATGTGGAGGTCCTGGGCTGGCGTGGTTACACATGGTCTGCGGATGTGACGCCGTGTGAACGTACTGCCAAATTCTCTAAAACGACGTTGGAGCCAACTTATGGTAGAAAAATGAACATTCAGTTCTTTGCTAACAGTTCTGGTGGACATTCCTGCAGTCAGCACTTGATACATCTGTGGCATTGTGTTGTGCGACAAAATCGCACATTTTAAAGTGGCCTTTCATTGTCCCCAGCACAAGGTGCACCTGTGTAATGATCATGCCGTTTAATCAGTTTCTTGATATGCCACACCTGTCAGGAGGATGGATTATCTTGGCGAAGGGGAAACGCTCACTAACAGTGATATGTATAAGCAAATTTGTTCACAAGATTTGAGAGAAATAAGCGTTTTGTGTGTATGGAAAATGTCAGGGATTATTTATTTCAGCTCATTAAACATTAGACCAACACTTTACATGTTGTGTTTATATTTTTGTTCAGTGTAGTTTTTTGGGGTATCTGTGCATTACTTCACAAAAAAAATTAAATCACAACTTTTACTCCAATACATTCCTAATGAAATATATACTTTTTACTCTCATATATTTTTCCTGACACCAAAATGTACTTGTTACATTTAGAATGTTCAGGCAGGACAGAATTATGGTCCAATTCACACCTACAGTGGGGAAAAAAAGGATTTAGTCAGCCACCAATTGTGCAAGTTCTCCCACTTAAAAAGATGAGAGAGGCCTGTAATTTTCATCATAGGTACACGTCAACTATGACAGACAAAATGAGAAAAAAAAAATCCAGAAAATCACATTGTAGGATTTTTTATGAATTTATTTGCAAATTATGGTGGAAAATAAGTATTTGGTCAATAACAAAAGTTTCTCAATACTTTGTTATATACCCTTTGTTGGCAATGACACAGGTCAAACGTTTTCTGTAAGTCTTCACAAGGTTTTCACACACTGTTGCTGGTATTTTGGCCCATTCCTCCATGCAGATCTCCTCTAGAGCAGTGATGTTTTGGGTCTGTCGCTGGGCAACACAGACTTTCAACTCCCTCCAAAGATGTTCTATGGGGTTGAGATCTGGAGACTGGCTAGGCCACTCCAGGACCTTGAAATGCTTCTTACGAAGCCACTCCTTCGTTGCCCGGGCGGTGTGTTTGGGATCAGTGTCATGCTGAAAGACCCAGCCACGTTTCATCTTCAATGCCCTTGCTGATGGAAAGAGGTTTTCACTCAAAATCTCACGATACATGGCCCCATTCATTCTTTCCCTTACACGGATCAGTCGTCCTGGTCCCTTTGCAGAAAAACAGCCCCAAAGCATGATGTTTCCACCCCCATGCTTCACAGTAGGTATGGTGTTGAGTTTTTACCAAAAAGTTCTATTTTGGTTTCATATGACCATATGACATTCTCCCAATCCTCTTCTGGATCATCCAAATGCACTCTAGCAAACTTCAGACGGGCCTGGACATGTACTGGCTTAAGCAGGGGGACACGTCTGGCACTGCAGGATTTGAGTCCCTGGCGGCGTAGTGTGTTACTGATGGTAGGCTTTGTTACTTTGGTCCCAGCTCTCTGCAGGTCATTCACTAGGTCCCCCCGTGTGGTTCTGGGATTTTTGCTCACCGTTCTTGTGATCATTTTGACCCCACTGGGTGAGATCTTGTGTGGAGCCCCAGATCGAGGGAAATTATCAGTGGTCTTGAATGTCTTCCATTTCCTAATAATTGCTCCCACAGTTGATTTCTTCAAACCAAGCTGCTTACCTATTGCAGATTCAGTCTTCCCAGCCTGGTGCAGGTCTACAATTTTGTTTCTGGTGTCCTTTGACAGCTCTTTGGTCTTGGCCATAGTGGAGTTTGGAGTGTGACTGTTTGAGGTTGTGGACAGGTGTCTTTTATACTGATAACAAGTTCAAACAGGTGCCATTAATACAGGTAACGAGTGGAGGACAGAGGAGCCTCTTAAAGAAGAAGTTACAGGTCTGTGAGAGCCAGAAATCTTGCTTGTTTGTAGGTGACCAAATACTTATTTTCCACCATAATTTGCAAATAAATTCATAAAAAATCCTACAATGTGATTTTCTGGATTTTTGCTGTACTTAAGTACTTTTAAAACCAGATACTTGTAGACTTTTACCCAAGTAGTATTTTACTAGGTGACTTTTACTTGTGTCATTTTCTATGACGGTATTTTTACTGAAGTATGACAATTGAGTACTTTTTCCACCACTGGTTATTTTATTTTTTATTTTATTTTTTGTCATTTTCAGGCACATTCATACTGAATAGAGAGAATATGTGTACTTTATGTTACTCAATGGATTCTTAAGCTAAGGGTCGAATAAGTATTATGGTCATTGCTATGTACACATCATGTACTGCTATGTGTATATAGTGTACTGTAGATAATATTATATGATTTTTAAAAGTGAAGGATTAACACAGTAATAAAGATGGACTCATTTGTATTAGAATGGTTAAAAGGAGATGAACATTGAGAAAGATGAGATCTTTCACAAACATTTCAGACTCGGAATTGCTGCTTGGCCACCCTGCATATGGGTCTATAAACTAGGGTACCAGTGAGAATTTCCTACACTGGACACATTGCTACAGCTGTTGATAAGTCATTGATAATAATCTGCAATTTTTATCATGTCATTACATTAAGATGTAAGGGGGATCATAGCTATATTCAATAAAAATGCAATAAAATATACAAGTTGATTTAAAACCTAAAAATTAATTAAAAATGAAAAGCTGAAATGTCTGGAGTCAATAAGTATTCAGACCCTTTGTTATGGCAAGCCTAAATAAGTTCAGGAGCAAAAATGTGCGTAACAAGTCACATAATAAGTTGCATGGATTTTGGAAGACTACATCATCTCTGTACCCCCACACATACTTATCTGTACGGTCCCTCAGTCGAGTAGTGAATTACAATCACATATTCAACCACAAAGACCAGGGAGGTTTTCCAATGCCTCGCAAAGAAGGGCACCTTTTGTTAGATGGGTAAAAGAAAGCAGACATTGAATATCCCTTTGAGCATGGTGAAGTTATTACACTTTGGATGGTGTATCAATACACCCAGTCACTACAAAGATACAGGCGCCCTTCCTAACTCAGTTGCCGTAGAGGAAGGAAATCACTCAGGGATTTTACCATGAGGCCAATGGTGACTTTAAAACAGTTACATAGTTTAATGTCTGTGTAAGGAGAAAACCGAGGATGGATCACCATCATTGTAGTTACTCCACAATACTAACCTAAATAACAGAGTGAAAAGAAGGAAGCCTGTACAGAATAAAAATATTCCAAAACATGCAATAAGGCACTAAAGTAAAACTGCAAAACATTTGGCAAAGAAATTAACTTTATATCCTCAATACAAAGTGTTATGTTTGGGGCAAATCCAACATGACACATCACTGAGTACCACTCTTCATATTTTCAAGCAAGGTGGTGGATGCATCATGTTATGAGTATAATTGTCATCAGCAAGGACTAGGGGGGGGTTTAGGATAAAAAGAAAGGGAATAGAGATAAGCACTGGCAAAATCCTAGAGGAAAACATTTCCAACAGACACTGGGAGACAAATTCACCTTTCAGCAGGACAATAACCTAAAACACAAGGCCAAATATACAATGGAGTTGCTTACCAAGATGACGTTGAATGTTCCTGAGTGGCATAGTTACAGTTTTGACTTAAATTAGCATGAAAATCTATGGCACGACTTGAAAATGGCTGTCTAGCTATGATCAACAATCAACTTGCAGAGCTAAGCTATATGGAATTATTTTAAGAAGGTCATACCAAGGACCATTTAACTATTTGAGTTAGAATTTTAAGACCCCTTGAAGTATAAATATATACAGTATATATATATATATATATATATTCAAGGTTATTCTTTATTTTTACTATTTTTTTACATTGTAGAATAATACTGAAGTCATCAAAACTATGAAATAACACATATGGAATCATGTAATAACCAAAAAAGTGTTAAACAAATCAAAATATATTTTATATTTGAGATTCTTCAAAGTAGCCACCCTTTGCCTTGATGACAGCTTTGCACACTCTTGGCATTCTCTCAACAAGCTTCATGATGTAGTCACCTGGAATGCATTTCAATTAACAGGTGTGCCTTCTTAAAAGTTAATTTGTGGAATTAATGCATTTGAGCCAATCAGTTGTGTTGTGACAAGATAGGGGGGGTATACAGAAGATAGCCCTATTTGGTAAAATACCAAGTCCATATTATGGCAAGAACAGTTCAAATAAGCAAAGAGAAACTACAGTCCATCATTACTTTAAGACATGAAGGTCAGTCAATACGTAACATTAAGAACTTTGAACGTTTCATCAAGAGCAGTCGCAAAAAACATCTATGATGAAACTGGCTCTCATGAGGACCGCCACAGGAAAGGAAGACCCAGAGTTACCTCTGCTGCAGAGGATAAGTTCATTAGAGTTACCAACCTCAGAAATTAATAAATGCTTCACAGAGTTCAGACACATCTCAACATCAACTTTTCAGAAGAGACTGCGTGAATCAGGCCTTCATGGTCGAATTGCTGCAAAGAAACCACTATGAACGGACACCAATAAGAAGAAGAGACTTGCTTGGGCCAAGAAACATGAGCAATGGACATTAGACCGGTGGAAAGCTTTCCTTTGGTCCAAATTTTAGATTTGTTCCAACCGCTGTGTCTTTGTGAGACGCAGAGTAGGTGAACTGATGATCTCTGCATGTGTGGTTCCCACCGTGAAGCATGGAGGTGGTGTGATGGTGCTTTGCTGGTGACACTGTCTGTGATTTATTTGGAATTCAAGGCACATTTAACCAGCATGGCTACCACAGCATTCTGCAGTGATACGCCATCCCATCTGTTTTGCTCTTAGTGGGACTATCATTTGTTTTTCAACAGGACAATGTCCAAAAACACACCTCCAGGCTGTGTAAGGGCTATTTGACCAAGGAGAGTGATGGAGTGCTGGCCTCCACAATCACCCAACCTCCACCCAATTGAGATGATTTGGACCACAGAGTGAAGGGATAGCAGCCAACAAGTGCTCAGCAGATGTGGGTACTCCTTCAAGACTGTTGGAGATGCATTCCAGGTGAAGCTGGTTGAGAGAATGCTAAGCGCGTGCAAAGCTGTTAAGGCAAAGGGTGGCTACTTTAAAGAATCTAAAATATATTTTGGTTACTACATGATTCCATATGTGTTATTTCATAGTTTTGAGGTCTTCACTATTATTCTACGCTTTAGAAAATAGTAAAAATAAAGAAAACCCTTGAATGAGTAGGTGTGTCCAAACTTTTGACTGGTACTGTATATTTGATGGAAAAACATTTTGGCCTTACTTGTAACATATACGCTGGGAGTCAGGAAGCAGGTGCAGAAGGTGAGTTTAATAAAGAAACGATACCGATGAACAAACATGAGAAGCGTACAGAACATGAGAGAAAACAATACTACCTAATGACTGATGTCAACTGAGGGCTAAATAATAAGGGGAGTAATCATGGAGTAATTACTCCCAGCTGCAGGACAACGCTGGCCAGGAGGACGGCCCCGAGTGCAAGGAAAGGTCTGGTCCAGATGGCGGAGATGGAAATCACGGATGATGTTGTGGTCCAGGATGTCCGCCACCCAAGAGCGCTCCTCAGGACCGTACCCATTCCAGTCCACCTGGTACTGGAGCCAACCCCCACGACGTCAGGAGTCCAGGAGGGACCTTACAACATAGGTGGGGGTCCCCTCGATGTCCAGGGGTGGCGGAGGGGTGTCGCGGGGGACGGCATCAGCCAGGGGACCAGGAACCACCGGCCTGAGGAAGGAAACATGAAAGGAGGGTGAGATCCGGTAGTTATAGGGGAGTTTTAGGCGATAGGTTACCTCATTGACCCTCCGGAGAACCTTGAAGGACCTCACAAACCGGGGCCTCAGCTTCTGGCAGGGCAGGGTTCCTGGTGAAGAGCCAGACGCGATCCCCAGGATGGAACACGGGAGCCTCACTGCGGTGGCGGTCCACCTGTTCCTTCTGACGGCGGACGGCACGCTGGAGCCTCACGTGGGCGCCGGAACCACTCGTCCACTGCAGAGGCCACAGTCTGGCTTGGAATCCACGGAGCCAGGGCCGGCTGATATCCCAGGACGCACTGGAAGGGAGTCAGCCCAGTGGAGGAGTGATGAAGTGAGTTCTGGGCGTATTCCGACCCAGAGAAGGGACCGGGCCCACTCCCCCTGCCAGTCCTGTCAGTGACTCCTTAGGAACCTCCACAGCTCCTGGTTGGTCCTCTCCACCTGCCCGTTGGACTGAGGCTGGTACCCGGATGTGAGGCTGACCGTGGACCCCAGCTTTTCCATAAAGGCTTTCCAGACCCGCGATGTGAATTGGAGACCACGGTCGAAAACGATGTCCCCTGGAAGGCCATAGTGCCGGAAGACTTGCTGGAACAGTGCCTCAGTGACCTGGAGAGCGTTAGGTAGACCAGAGAGAGGGAGAAAACGGCAGGATTTAAAGAATCTGTCAACAACAACCATAATAGTGGTAAAACCATCAGAAAGAGGGAGATCAGTTACAATGTCTATGGAGAGATGTGACCAAGGCCGCTGAGGCACGGGAAGTGGTTTCCCTGCTGCAGCGTGCCCGGGAGATTTTGATTGGGAACATACAGAGCATGAGTTTACATATTGGGTGATGTCCTGCGCCAAGGTGGGCAACCATTATTTATTGGAGAGGGATTGGATGGTGCGAGTGATACCTGGGTGTCCAGCGGTGAGGGATGTGTGTGTCCAGGTCAACAGCCGATCGCTCAGCCCCGTGGGGACGTAGATGTGCTCTGGAGGGCAGGTAGCAGGAGAGTGTTCCCTCTCCAGTTCCTGGCGGATGTCCACATCTATGCCCCAAAACACGGGGCCAATGATACAGGAGGACAGATTGATGGGCTGGAGGACACTCACAGGACCCTCCACTGATATGGAACCACAGGGTGCGGGAAAGCAGATCCTCCGGCATCCTGGTCCCCAGGCAGTGATTCTCATCCTCGAACAGGAGATGGCGGGGTTATGAAGTTGAAGCCACAGGAGGCCGAGGATGACTTTGTGTACGGGTGCGTGATGAAGAAGGGAAGGCTTTCCTGGTGCATGGGTCCCACGGTGAGGATGAGTGGTGCTGTGATGTGCGTAATTGTGCCGGATCCCAATGGTCGCTTATCCAGGGCTTGGACAGGAAAAGGAGAGTGGGTATGAATTTATGTTCAGGGCGGAGGCGAAGGCCTGGAGCTGTAGAGACAACACCTGAGGGACAGCCAGCCAGTGAAATGGAACCAGAAAGGGTTTGGCGGAAAATGATGGAAAACTCACGTCTACCCTGGGAGATGGAAGATCACGTGGCCGCCCCTCTGCTCTAGTGGACCCCGGGTTAGGACGCACCGGACACCGCTGAAGCATAGGGACAGAGCCCCAGCTGTCTCCGACGACGCCGCAGAGAGGTGTGTGGCCCCTACCTCCATGGGTTCAGTCTCAGGACAGCCAAAGGAGGGAGGCAAGGTGGGCACCAGCGCTCCCGAAGAAGGTTATCCAGACGGATGGCCATTGCGATAAAGACGTCCAAGGATAGGTTGTCATCCCGACATGCCACTCTGTCTGGACCTCTTCGCGCAGTCCTCTCCGGAACAGAGTGCGGAGCGCCGGCTCATTCCATCCGCTGGAGGCTGCCACAGTACGAAAGGTGAGGGCGTACTCCGCAGCAGTCTGGGCACCCTGCTGGAGTTAGAGAAGTTGCTCACCTCCCACTCTGCCCTCTGGAGGATGGTTGAAGACCGCCCTGAACAGAGCCATGAACCTCTCATAGGAACCTAGGTCCTCCTGTCCTCTCTCCCAGACGGCCGTAGCCCACTCCAATGCCCGTCCGGTCAGCAGGTTAATGACCCTGCCATCCTTGGACCTCTCGGTGGTGGGGGCTACCATCTGATAGGTGAAAGAGGGAGCACTGGAGTAGGAAGCAACAGCATTTCGATGGAGTACTGTCATACTTCTCCGGAAGGGACAGTCGGGCATCACTGACCTGGGTGGACGGCTGGGTAGGCTGGGGGACTGGCTCACTGTAACGACCCGTGGTAGGAGGCCCTCTGTTAGGGGTATGGAAAGCCTCGCTGGTGGTGTCGAGGCAGTGGAGAACGCGGAGGGCCTCCTCCACTGCTGTACCCAGTTGCGCCAGCTGGTCGTGGTGTTGGTGGAGTAGATGACCAATGTATGCACTCAATAACTGTAAGTCACTCTGGATAAGAGCGTCTGCTAAATGACTAAAATGTAAATGTAATGACCATGTTCCTTGACTGTCTGGAAGATGTTGTTATCCTCTGCTGCTTCCATTTTTCAGAGGTAGTATTCTGTAACATTTACGAAGCAGGTGCAGAAGGTGAGTTTAATAAAGAAACAATACCGATGAACAAACATGAGACGCGTACAGAACGTGAGAGAAAACAATACTGCCTAATGACTGATGTCAACTGAGGGCTAAATAAAGGGGGAGTAATCATGGAGTAAATGATGACCAGGTGTGCGTAACGATGGGGAACAGGTGTGCGTAATAATAGGAGCATGCCCAGGCGTTGTAGGGAGGTCATACAGGCACGTGGAGGCCACACACACTACTGAGCCTCATTTTGACTTGTTTTAAGGACATTACATCAAAGTTGGATCAGCCTGTAGTGTGGTTTTCCACTTTAATTTTGAGGGTGACTCCAAATCCAGACCTCCATGGGTTGATACATTTGATTTCCATTGATAATTTTTGTGTGATTTTGTTGTCAGCACATTCAACTATGTAAAGAAAAAAGTATTTAATAAGATTATTTCATTCATTCAGATCTAGGATGTGTTATTTTAGTGTTCCCTTAATTTTTTTGAGCAGTGTATATATGTGCCTTGCAAAAGTATTAATCCCCCTTGGCGTCTTTCCTATTTTGTTGCATTACAACCTGTAACTTAAATTGATTTTTATTTTTATTTTATGTAATGGACATACACAACATTGGTGAAGTGAAAATGAAAAAATTACTTGTTTCAAAAAATTCTAAAAAATAAATAACGGAAAAGTGGTGTGTGCATATGTATTCACCCCCTTTGCTATGAAGCCCCTAAATAAGATCTGGTGCAACCAATTACCTTCAGAAGTCACATAATTAGTGAAATAAAGTCCACCTGTGTGCAATCTAAGTGTCACATGATCTCAGTATATATACACCTGTTCTGAAAGGCCCCAGAGTCTGGAACACCACTAAGCAAGGGGCACCACCAAGCAAGCGGCACAATGAAGACCAAGGAGCTCTCCAAACAGGTCAGGGAGAAGTACAGAGTTGTGGAGAAGTACAGATCAGGGTTGGGTAATAAAAAAATATCAGAAACTTTGAACATCCCACGGAGCACCATTAAATCCATTATTTAAAAATGGAAAGAATATGGCACCACAACAAACCTGCCAAGAGAGGGCCGCCCACCAAAACTCACGGACAAGGCAAGGAGGGCATTAATGAGAGCGGCAACAAAGAGACCAAAGATAACCCTGAAGGAGCTGCAAAGCTCCACAGCGGAGATTGGAGTACCTGTCCATAGGACCACTTTAAGCTGTACACTCCACAGAGCTGGGCTTTACGAAAGAGTGGCCAGAAAAAGCCATTGCTTGAGGAACAAAATAAGCAAACATGTTTGGTGTTCGCCAAAAGGCATGTTGGAGACTCCCCAAACATATGGAAGAAGGTACTCTGGTCAGATGAGACTAAAATTCCGCTTTTTGGCCATCAAGGAAAACGCTGTGTCTGGCGCAAACCCAAAACCTCTCATCACCCCGAGAACACCATCCTCACAGTGAAGCAAGGTGGTGGCAGCATCATGCTGTGGGGATGTTTTTTATCGGCAGGTACTGGGAAACTGGTCAGAATTGAAAGAATGATGAATGGTGCAAAATACAAGGAAATTCTTGAGGGAAACCTGTTTCAGTCTTCCAGAGATTTGAGACTGGGACGGAGGTTCACCTTCCAGCAGGACAATGACACTAAGCATACTGCTAAAGCAACACTCAAGTGGTTTAAGGGGAAACATTTAAATGTCTTGGAATGGCCTAGTCAAAGCCCAGACCTCAATCCAATTGAGAATCTGTGGTATGACTTAAAGATTGCTGTACACCAGCGGAACCCATCCAACTTGAAGGAGCTGGATTAGTTTTGCCTTGAAGAATGGGCAAAAATCCCAGTGGCTAGAAGTGCCAAGCTTATAGAGACATACCCCAATAGACTTGCAGCTGTAATTGCTGCAAAAGGTGGCTCTACAAAGTATTGCTTTTTTGGGGGGTGAATAGTTATGCACGCTCAAGTTGTCTTATTTCTTGTTTGTTTCACAATAAAACATATTTTGCATCTTCAAAGTCGTAGGCATGTTTTTTAAATCAAATAATGCAAACCCCCAAAAAATCTATTTTAATTCCAGGTTGTAAGGCAACAAAATAGGAAAAATGCCAAGGGGGGTGAATACTTTCGCAAGCCACTGTATGTATGTGTATATGTATGTGTATATGTACGTGTATATGTAACTTTGCTCTTTCACTAAATCTCTCAACCTATAACCTATATACTTATTATGGACACAGTATGCTTTACATTAGTTATCTTGTTGTTATTAGTTGTTGTTAGTTGTTATTAGTCCCTTCCTTCAGCTCCATTCAACACCTCCCATCTATCGCCTAACCCCATCCATATTGGATTTACCATATATTTTTCAACTGTACTGTTATGTTTCACAAAAGTTCTCAACCCTTCTATTCTAATTGTTTCTACAGATTGTAAATGAAAATGTTTTGCTAAACGTATTATTATATTATTGATCGATTGACTATGACTTTTCAGATCACCGAGTAGTGCTATCTGCAGGGTTAGCTCCAGGTAAATATTGCAATACTTCAGCCATTCCTGGACCTGTGACCAGAAACAAGCTACAAATAGACAGTATCAAAACAAATGATCTAATGATTCTGTCTCTTCGCAGCAAAATCTGTAGAGCTGGGAAGATTGTATCCCCCATATAAATAACATTATATTGGTAGCAAGAATTTTGTATAATCATTTAAATTGAAAAATTATACGTTTTGAATCCGGCGTCGTTTTGCGTATCAGTTCATAAACACCATGCCATGGAATCGGTATGTCAAAAATCTCTTCCCAACTATTTTGCAATCTATATGGGATGGCTGTCAATCCTTTGGTCCTTAAATTAAACTGGTATACTTCATTATTTATCACAATTTTCTTTAACCAATTATGTTCTTTAATGCAGAGCCGACAGAGAAGTCCCTTACTTTTTCCCCCTTCCACTTCCCTATTCCATTTTTTGCTGCAATTATTTTGTTGTAATTTTGGGTAGAGCAGACATTTCCATATGTTTTTGTTTGCTGCATGTGCACATAACTCCACCAGCCCTACCTATGATATCATTTACGAAGATTATACCTTTTCTATCAATTAGTATATTTGAGTTTAACCAAAATATTTTTTGCAATATTTGTTCTATCATTTCTGGAAGATTAAATTGAAATTGCAACCAACTTTCTATGGCTTGTTTTAGAAATAGTGATATTTGGGAGACAATTTACTTTTCAAATAACTGAAAGTGAGAGGTTGTAATCTCAATAAAGGGGAAAAGGCCATTCTTGAACATGGGGTGAGACAATCTGACTAATTTGCTAGAGAACCAGATCGGATTTAAGTTTAACTTTTGTATGACTGAAGCTTTTAGTGATAGGTCTAATGCTTTAATATTTAATAATTTCTGTCCTCCAAATTCATATTCATTATATAAATAGGCCCATTTAATTTTGTGTTGCTTGCCGTTCCAAATAAAATTGAATATTTTTTTTCTGATATAATTTAAATAACTGTTCGCTAGGCGTGGGCAAGACCAAAAGCAAATGGGTAAACTAGGATAATACTAAATAGTTAATCAGGGTGATTTTTCCACAAATAGACAGGTATTTACCTTTGCATGGTAGCAAGATCTTATTTTTGCTAACTTTCTATTAAAATGTATTGGAGTGAGATAATTTATTTCATTTGGGATATGTATTCCGAGTATATCCACATCCCCATCAGACCATTTTATTGGTAAACTACATGGTAATGTACAATTGTTATTTTTTAGTGATCCAATATGTAATATAGTACATTTATCATAATTTGGTTGTAATCCAGAGAGGTTAGAAAATGTATCTAGATCCTCTATGAGGCTGTGGAGGGATTCAAGTTGTGGATTTAAAAGAAAACATGAATCATCAGCGTACAATGACACCTTTCTTTTTAAGCCCTGGATTTGTAACCCTTGATATTATTGTTGGATCTGATTTTAATAGTTAACATTTCGATGGCCATAATAAATAGATATGCCGATAGTGGACAACCTTGTTTTACTCCTCTTGACAGTTTAAAACTTTCGGAGAAAAAGCCATTATTTACTATTTTACAACTAGGGTTACTATACATGATTTTAACCCATTTTATAAGAGATTCTCCAAAATTGAAATGCTCCAGGTATTTATATATGTACTCCAGTCGTACTTTTTCAAATGCCTTTACAAAGTCTGCTATGAATAGCAGGCCTGGTTTCCCAGACTTTTCATAGTGTTCTATTATTTCCAGTACTTTCCTTATATTATCTCCAATGTATCTTCCATGTAAAAAAACTGATTAGAATGAATTTCCAACAATACCTTTTTAATCCTATGCGCTATACATTTTGCTAGAATATTTGCATCACAACACTGAAGTGTAAGGGGCATCCAATATTTTAAATGGACTGGATCTTTATATTTCCCACTTGTATACTGTTTCAGTAATAATGAAGTCAGACCTTCTTCTTGAGTGTCTGATAATCTAGCATTTACATAGGAGTGGTTAAAACATACTAATAACGGTCCTCTAAGTATATCAAAAAAGGTTTGGTATACCTCGACTGGTATGCCATCCAACCCTGGAGTTTTCCGGACTTAAAGTCTTTAATTGCATCCAGAAGTTTCTCCTCTGTAATTTCACCTTCACATGAGTCTTTCTGTATGGCTGTTAATTTTACATTATCAAAAGAAAAAAAATCCCTACAATAAGCTTCAGTTTGAGGAGATGGAGGCAACTGAAACGAAAACATATGCTTAAAGTACCTTGCGTCCTCCTTCAAAATATAATTTGGTGAATCATGGGTGACTCCATCATTTGTAACCAGTTTCAGTAAATTATTTTTGGTAGCATTTCTATGTTGAAGATTTTAAAAGAATTTGGCGTATTTTTCCCTATATTCCATCCAGTTTGCTTTATTTTTTATAATATATTACACTTGATCTTTCTTGAATACGTTTCTCCATTTCTTTTTGATTTTACTCTAATTTATTCAGAGCCTCTGTTAGACCTTCTATTTCATTTGTTAGTATGGATACTTTTGACCTAAATTGCTTTTGTTTTCGAGATGAGTACTGAATTGCATGGCCTCTAAAGGCACATTTATAAGTGTCCCATACAATAAGGGGGTTTGCTGTACCTATGTTATTTAGGAAAAAATCTGTTATAAATTCCTCTGTCCTAGTTAAAAACAAGTTATCATCCAATAGTCTTTGATTAAATTTCCAATATCCTCGCCCACGTGGAAATTCAGTAAGAGTAATGTATATACCAATTATATGATGGTCCGCATTCTGTCCCCTATCAACACTTTTTAAACTTTTCGTGCCAAGAAGAATGACATAAGAAAGAAGTCAAGACGACTAGCTTGATTGAATCTCCGCCATGTATATCTCACTAGGTCAGGATATTTAAGCCTCCATATATCTACTAGTTCTAATGTTTCAATGACATTCATGATTTCCTTAAGAGCATGCCCCCCCCCCCCCCCCCCCCCCAGTCCTTTTTCCACACAACCATCTAGAATTGTTGAATGAGTTTCCTGTAAACAATAGATATTATATTCCTTCTCTTTGAGCCATGTAAATATTGTTCTTCTTTTGTTATTATCTGCTAAGCCATTACAATTATAGCTGGCTATACTTATTTCACCACTTACCATAATGAGATACAGGTTTCAAATCTATTTTTCATAATATACACTACCGTTCAAAAGTTTGCGGTAACTTAGAAATGTCCTTCTTTTCGAAAGAAAAGCAATTTTTTTGTCCATTAAAATAACATCAAATTGATCAGAAATACAGTGTAGACATTGTTAATGTTGTAAATGGCTATTGTAGCTGGAAACAGATGATTTTTAATGGAATATCTACATAGGCGTACAGAGGCCCATTATCAGCAACCATCAGTCCTGTGTTCCAATGGCACGTTGTGTTTGCTAATCCAAGTTTATCATTTTAAAAGGCTAATTGATCATTAGAAAACCCTTTTGCCATTATGTTAGCACAGCTGAAAACTGTTGTGCTGATTAAAGAAGCAATAAAACTGGCCTTCTTGAGACTAGTTGAGTATCTGGAGCATCAGCAACTGTGGGTTCGATTACAGGCTCAAAATGGCCAGAAACATATAACTTTCTTCTGAAAGTCTTCAATCTAATCTTGTTCTGAGAACTGAAGGCTATTCCATGTGAGAAATTGCTAAGAAACTGAAGATCTCGTACAACGCTATGTACTACTGCCTTCACAGAACAGCGCAAACTGTCTCTAACCAGAAAAGAAAGAGGAGTGGGAGGCCCCAGTGCACAACTGAGCAAGAGGACAAATACATTAGTATCTAGTTTGAGAAACAGACGCCTCACAGGTCCTCAACTGGCAGTCTCAACATCAACAGTATAAAAGTAATCCTTCTAACCCCCCCCCCCCCCCCCATTACAAAAAAATTATAATAGGGTGGTTGTCCCACTGGCTATCATAAGTTGAATGCACCAATTTGTAAATCACTCTGGATAAGGGCGTCTGCTAAATGACTTAAATGTAAAACAGTGAAGAGGCGAGTCCGGGATGCTGATCTTCTAGGCAGAGTTGCAAAGAAAAAGCCATATCTCAGACTGGCCAATAAAAAGAAAAGATTAAGATGGGCAAAAGAACTCTGACACTAGAAAGAGGAAGATTGGAAAAAAGTGTTATGGACAGACAAATTGAAGTTTAAGGTGTCCGGATCACAAAGAATAACATTTATGAGACGCAGACCAAATGAAAAGATGCTGGAGGAGTGCTTGATGCCATCTGTCAAGCATGCTGGAAGCAATGTGATAGTCTGGGGGTGCTTTGGTGGTAGTAAAATGGGAGATTTGTACAGGGTAAAAGGGATCTTGAAGAAGGAAGGCTATCACGCCATTTTGCAACGCCATGCCATACCCTGTGGACGGCGCTTGATTGGAGCCAATTTCCTCCTACAACAGGACAATTAACCAAAGCACAGCTCCAAACTATGCAAGAACAATTTAGGGAAGAAGCAGTCAGCTGGTATTCTGTCTATAATGGAGTGGCCAGCATAGTCGTGGATCTCAACCCTATTGAGTTGTTGTGGGAGCAGCTTGACCGTATGGTACGTAAGAAGTGCCCATCAAGCCAATCCAACTTGTGGGAGGTGCTTCAGGAAGCATGCGGTGAAATCTCTTCAGATTATCTCAACAAATTGACAACTAGAATGCCAAAGGTCTGCAAGGCTGTAATTGCTGCAAATGGAGGATTCTTTGACGACAGCAAAGTTTGAAGGACACAATTATTATTTCAATTAAAAATCATTATTTCTAACCTTGTCAATGACTACATTTCCTATTCATTTTGCTATATGTCCTATTCAAACTCATTTCATGTATGTTTTCATGGAAAACAAGGACATTTCTAAGTGACCCCAAACTTTTGAATGGTAGTGTATGTTTGTACATTTACCAATAAAAAATACAATAGTGATTGAGTGTCCATATAGCTGTACCATGATATTTGCAATGCTACTAAGTAACCCTCCAATTGTTATCCACTATTTCCCCCACTAATGCCCCTCTCCATCCCAAGTTGGGTTGTGATCCCAGTGATCGATATACCACCCCCATCCCCCTGGATCCCTAGGCCCCCCGAGAGGCCAGGACCCATCCTTCAAAAACAGCACACAGTGCCACCCACAAAACAGATGCAGGTCAACCACCAAAAGCATTTCCAATGCTCTCACCTCAATATATACAGTGGGGAAAAAAGTATTTAGTCAGCCACCAATTGTGCAATTTCTCCCACTTAAAAAGATGAGAGAGGCCTGTAATTTTCATCATAGGTACACGTCAACTATGACAGACAAAATTAGAAAAATAAATCCAGAAAATAACATTGTAGGATTTTTAATGAATTTATTTGCAAATTATGGTGGAAAATAAGTATTTGGTCAATAACAAAAGTTTCTCAATACTTTGTTATATACCCTTTGTTGGCAATGACACAGGTCAAACGTTTTCTGTAAGTCTTCACAAGGTTTTCACACACTGTTGCTGGTATTTTGGCCCATTCCTCCATGCAGATCTCCTCTAGAGCAGTGATGTTTTGGGGCTGTCGCTGGGCAACACGGACTTTCAACTCCCTCCAAAGATTTTCTATGGGGTTGAGATCTGGAGACTGGCTAGGCCACTCCAGGACCTTGAAATGCTTCTTACGAACCTGTTTGAGGCGTCGGACCTCTCTCGCGAGACGGCCGTCTGGAAGGACATTCACTACGCCACCTCTGTAAGTCAATCAATGAACCAATCAAATGTATTTTATAAAGCCCTTTTTACATCAGCAGTTGTCCATAGACTGCTTTCAAAGTAATTAAACAAATATCTAAATATGTAAAATCATTACTACACTTTTAAAAATATTAGTGGGTAATGGCATTTACGGTGGTCGGGAGAGGTTGTGTTTTCTCTAGCAGGAGGTAAGCTTGGCTTCTTATATGGTGTTGAGTAAAGCTTAAACCATGTATTTAGATTGTAGGTATGTATTGTAGTTAGGTATTATAGGTAGTTTACTCAGGTAGTTATTGTAGGTTATTGTAGGTAATTATTGTAGGTAAGGACTGTATTCGGCGGACCCCGGCGAAGCACGAGGCTAGCTTACCCACTACTTGGACCAACAAAGCTAGCTAGCTAGCTAGCTAGCGGGTAGCTACTGGTAACTTTTAGCAACAGTGGTTAATTGTTTCCAATGTTATTTCACGCTTAAGAGTACCTGTGATTGAGCCAGCTAGCCGTCACCATTCAGCTGTTTTTCTAACCTCATTATCATTAACGTTAGGTGGTTGGTAGCTGCTGTACTTAATTACGGCTACTGATTGCAGTCTGCCAGTTTGGCTTTATACATAGCTTGGGCTTTGTCGAGTAAGGCTTAAACTATGTATTTAGATTGTAGTTAGGTATTATAGGTAGGCATCGTGGGCTGTATATTATTAAGTAGTATAGGTAGGCATCGTGGGCTGTTGTGGGTAGCTGTTGTGTAGTTATTGTAGGTTACTTTTGTATTCGGCGGTGCCGGGTGTAGCACGAAGCTAGCTAGCTAACTCACCTCCTGGATTAGCTGGCGAGTAGCTATTAGCAACGGTAGCAACTAAAAACAATATCCTTTTAGCCAGCTACATTCGTTCGCAGCGACGCCGTTTTTCAAACAAAGTCAACACAGCAGCCATTGCTAGCCAGCCAACACTACCAGCTGGCTGTACTGTGGTAGCTAAATACAATATCTTTGTGCTAGCTACCCAACGTTTAATCATTGCTGCGTTATGAAAGGTAAGCTTGGCTTCTTATATGGTGTTGAGTTAAGCTTAAACCATGTATTTAGATTGTAGGTAGGTATTGTAGTTTGGTATTATAGGTAGCTTACTCAGGTAGTTATTGAAGGTTATTGTAGGTAATTATTGTAGGTAAGTATTGTATTCGGCAGACCCCAGCGAAGCACGAGGCTAGCTTACCCACTACTTGGACCAACAAAGCTAGCTAGCCAGCTAGCGAGTAGCTACTGGTAACTTTTTGCAACTGTGGTTAATTGTTTCCAATGTTATTTCATGCTTAAGAGTACCTGTGATTGAGCCAGCTAGCTGCTACCATTCAGCTGTTTTTCTAACCTCATCCGAGGCATTAACGTTAGGTGGTTGGTAGCTGCTGTACTTAATTACAGCTACTGATAACAGTCTGCTGTAGTTTACAACAATTCTAATTTCTAAAGTGGAAGTTGGGAGAGTTTTACTCGGGTGGTTCAGTGAAACAATTATAGTTTCTGAGGTGGAAGTTGGGAGAGTTATATATATTTATTTTTTTTTGGTGAGGGAGGCCTGCTCTCTCCTTTCCCAGATGTTTAGTTCATTTCATTCCGATCTCCTCTGCATTATTGTAGCCATCTGCTGCAGCCTGTCAACTATGCCTCTGCCTATCCCTGTTCTCTCCTCTCCGCACAGGCTACACAAACGCCTCACACCGCGTGGCTGCTGCCTCTCTAACCTGGTGGTCCCTGCACGCACCACACACCTGGAGTTCCAGGTCTCAGGCAGCCTCTGGAACTGCCGTTCTGCCGCCAACAAGGCTGACTTCATCCCAGCCTATGCTACCCTCCAGTCCCTCGACTTCCTGGCGCTGACGGAAACATGGATCACCACTGAAAACACTGCTACTCCTACTGCTCTCTCCTCGTCTGACCATGTGTTCTCGCATACCCCGAGAGCATCTGGTCAGAGGGGTGGTGGCACAGGAATCCTCATCTCTCCCAAGTGGTCATTCTCAATTTTTCCCCTAACCCATCTGTCTATCTCCTCATTTGAATTCCACGCTGTCACAGTCACTAGCCCATTTAAGCTTAATATCCTTGTCATCTATCGCCCTCCAGGTTCCCTTGGAGAGTTCATCAATGAGCTTGACGCCTTGATAAGTTCCTTTCCTGAGGATGGCTCATCCTTCACAGTTTTGGGGGATTTCAACCTCCCTACGTCTACATTTGACTCATTTCTCTCTGCCTCCTTCTTTCCACTCCTCTCCTCTTTTGACCTCACCCTCTCACCATCCCCCCCCACTCACAAGGCAGGCAATATGCTTGACTTCATCTTTACTAGATGTTACTCTTCTACTAATCTCACTGCAACTCCCCTCCATGTCTCCGACCACTACTTTGTATCCTTTTCTCTCTCGCTCTCCTCCAACACTACTCACTCTGCCCCTACACAGATGGTAACGCGCCGCCGCAACCTTCGCTCTCTCTCTCCCACTACTCTCTCCTCTTCCATCCTATCATCTCTTCCCTCTGCTCAATCCTTCTCCCTCCAATCTCCTGATTCTGCCTCCTCAACCCTCCTCTCCTCCCTTTCTGCATCCTTTGACTCCCTGTGTCCCCTATCCTCCCGGCCGGCTCGGTCCTCCCCTCCAGCTCCGTGGCTTGATGACTCATTGCGAGCTCACAGAACAGAGCTCCGGGCAGCTGAGCGGAAATGGAAGAAAACTAAACTCCCTGCCGACCTGGCATCTTTTCACTCCCTCCTCTCTACATTTTCTTCATCTGTTTCTGCTGCTAAGGCCACTTTCTACCACTCTAAATTCCAAGCATCTGCCTCTAACCCTAGGAAGCTCTTTGCCACATTCTCCTCACTGCTGAATCCTCCCCCCCCCCCCCCCCCCCCCCCCCTCCTCCCTCTCTGTGGATGACTTTGTCAACCACTTTGAAAAGAAGGTTTATGACATCCGATCCTCGTTTGTTAAGTCTAATGACACTGCTGGTCCTGCTCACACTGCCCTACCCAATGCTTTGACTTCTTTCTCCCCTCTCTCTCCAGATAAAATCTTGCGACTAGTGACTGCAGGCCGCCCAACAACCTGCCCGCTTGACCCCATCCCCTCCTCTCTTCTCCAGACCATCTCCGGTGACCTTCTCCCCTACCTCACCTCGCTGATCAACTCATCCTTGACCGCTGGCCATGTCCCTTCCGTCTTCAAGAGAGCGAGAGTTGCACCCCTTCTCAAAAAACCAACACTCGATCCCACTGATGTCAACAACTACAGACCAGTATCCCTTCTTTCTTTTCTTTCCAAAACTATTGAGCGTGCCGTCTTTAGCCAACTCTCTTGCTATCTCTCTCAGAATGACCTTCTTGATCCAAACCAGTCAGGTTTCAGGACTGGTCATTCAACTGAGACTGCTCTTCTCTGTGTCACGGAGGCTCTCCGCACTGCTAAAGCTAACTCTCTCTCCTCTGCTCTTGTCCTTCTAGACCTGTCTGCTGCCTTTGATACAGTGAACCATCAGATCCTCCTCTCCACCCTCTCCGAGCTGGGCATCTCCGGCGCGGCTCACTCCTGGATTGCGTCCTACCTGACCGGTCGCTCCTACCAAGTGGCGTGGCGAGAAGCTGTCTCCGCACCACGTGCTCTCACCACTGGTGTCCCCCAGGGCTCAGTTCTAGGCCCTCTCCTTTTCTCCCTATACACCAAGTCACTTGGCTCTGTCATATCCTCACATGGCCTCTCCTATCATTGCTACGCTGACGATACACAACTAATCTTCTCCTTTCCCCCTTCTGATAACCAGGTGGCGAATCGCATCTCTGCATGTCTGGCCGACATATCAGTATGGATGACGGATCACCACCTCAAGCTGAACCCTGGCAAGACGGAGCTGCTCTTCCTCCCGGGGAAGGACTGCCCGTTCCATGATCTCGCCATCACGGTTGACAACTCCGTTGTGTCCTCCTCCCAGAGTGCGAAGAGCCTTGGCGTGACCCTGGACAACACCCTGTCGTTCTCCGCTAACATCAAGGCGGTGACCCGATCCTGCAGGTTCATGCTCTACAACATTCGGAGAGTACGACCCTGCCTTACACAGGAAGCGGCACAGGTCCTAATCCAGGCACTTGTCATCTCCCGTCTGGATTACTGCAACTCGCTGTTGGCTGGGCTCCCTGCCTGTGCCATTAAACCCCTACAACTCATCCAGAATGCCGCAGCCCGTCTGGTGTTCAACCTTCCCAAGTTCTCTCACGTCACCCCCCTCCTCCGCACACTCCACTGGCTTCCAGTTGAAGCTCGCATCCGTTACAAGACCATGGTGCTTGCCTATGGAGCAGTGAGGGGAACGGCACCTCCGTACCTTCAGGCTCTGATCAGTCCCTACACCCAAACGAGGGCATTGCGTTCATCCACCTCTGGCCTGCTGGCTCCCCTTCCTCTGCGGAAGCATAGTTCCCGCTCAGCCCAGTCAAAACTGTTCGCTGCTCTGGCACCCCAATGGTGGAACAAGCTCCCTCACGACGCCAGGACAGCGGAGTCACTCACCACCTTCCGGAGACATTTGAAACCCCACCTCCTTAAGGAACACCTGGGATAGGATAAAGTAATCCTTCTACCCCCCCCCCCCCCCAAAAAAAAAAAAAAAAAAAAGTATAATTGTAAAGTGGTTATCCCACTGGCTATAGGGTGAATGCACCAATTTGTAGTCGCTCTGGATAAGAGCGTCTGCTAAATGACGTAAATGTGCCCTTGAGCAAGGCACTTAACCCTAATTGCTCCTGTAAGTCGCTCTGGATAAGAGCGTCTGCTAAATGACTAAAATGTAAAAATGTAATGTGTGTTTGGGATCATTGTCATGCTGAAAGACCCAGCCACGTTTCATCTTCAATGCCCTTGCTGATGGAAGGAGGTTTTCACTCAAAATCTCACGATACATGGCCCCATTCATTCTTTCCTTTACACGGATCAGTAGTCCTGGTCCCTTTGCAGAAAAACAGCCCCAAAGCATGATGTTTCCACCCCCATGCTTCACAGTAGGTATGGTGTTCTTTGGATGCAACTCAGCATTCTTTGTCCTCCAAACACGACGAGTTGAGTTTTTACCAAAAAGTTCTATTTTGGTTTCATCTGACCATATTACATTCTCCCAATCCTCTTCTGGATCATCCAAATGCACTCTTCAGACGGGCAGGGACATGTAAGCAGGGGGACATGTCTGGTACTGCAGGATTTGAGTCCCTGGCGGCGTAGTGTGTTACTAATTGTAGGCTTTCTTACTTTGGTCCCAGCTCTCTGCAGGTCATTCACTAGGTGGGGGGGTAGAAGGATTACTTTATACTATTCCAGGTATTCCTTAAAGAGGTAGGGATTCAAGTGTCTCCGGAAGGTGATCAATGACTCTGCTGTCCTGGCGTCATGGGGGAGCTTGTTCCACCATTGGTGTGCCAGAGCAGCGAATAGCTTTGACTGGGCTGAGCGGGAACTGTGCTTCCATAGAGGTAGGGGAGCTAGCAGGCCAGAGGTGGATGAACGTAGTGCCCTCGTTTGGGTGTAGGGTCTGATCAGAGCCTGAAGGTAAGGAGGTGCCGTTCCCCTCACAGCTCCGTAGGCAAGCACCATGGTCTTGTAGTAGATGCGAGCCCAACTGGAAGCCAGTGGAGTGTGTGGAGGAGCGGGGTGACATGACAGAACTTGGGAAGGTTGAACACCAGACGGGCTGCAGCGTTCTGGATAAGTTGTAGGGGTTTAATGGCACAGGCAGGGAGCCCAGCCAACAGCGAGTTGCAGTAATCCAGACGGGAGATGACAAGTGCCTGGATTAGGACCTGTGCCACTTTCTGTGTAAGGTAGGGTCGTACTCTGTGAATGTTGTAGAGCATGAACCTGCAGGATCGGGTCACCGCTTTGATGTTAGCGGAGAACGACAGGATGTTGTCCAGGGTCACGCCAAGGTTCTTTGCACTCTGGGAGGAGGACACAATGGAGTTGTCAATTGTGATGGCGAGATCATGGAGCGGGCAGTCCTTTCCCGGGAGGAAGAGCAGATCTGTCTTGCCGAGGTTCAGCTTGAGGTGGTGATCCGATCTCCAAACGGATATGTCTGCCAGACATGCAGAGATGTGATTCGCCTCCTGGTTATCAGAAGGGGGAAAGGAGAAAATTAATTGTGTGTCATCTGCGTAGCAATGATAGGAGAGACCATGTGAGGATATGACAGAGCCAAGTGACTTGGTGTATAGAGAGAATAGGAGAGGGCCTAGAACTGAGCCCTGGGGGACACCAGTGGTGAGAGCACGTGGTGCGGAGACAGATTCTTGCCACGCCACCTGGTAGGAGCAACCTGTCAGGTAGGACGCAATCCAAGAGTGAGCAGCGCCGGAGATGCCCAACTCGGAGAGGGTGGAGAGGAGGATCTGATTGTTCACAGTATCAAAGGCAGCGGATAGGTCTAGAAGGATAAGAGCAGAGGAGAGAGAGTTAGCTTTAGCAGTGCGGAGAGCCTCCGTGACACAGAGAAGAGCAGTCTCAGTTGAATGACCAGTCTTGAAACCTGACTGGTTTGGATCAAGAAGGTCATTCTGAGAGAGATAGCAGGAGAGTTGGCTAGAGACCGCACGCTCAAGAGTTTTGGAGAGAAAAGAAAGAAGGGATACTGGTCTGTAGTTGTTGACATCGGAGGGATCGAGTGCACCCTCTTCCCCTGAAACACAAACACTCTGGTCCCCCGTTGTAACCATTTTTCACAAGCATCTCCGTGCAGTCAGACCTTTGATTATTTTTGTGCCACCAGGGCCACAATAATATGCCCCCTCCACATGGGTTACTGCAGCCAGTGTTGCCAGCACTGCCACTACCTGGGTGTGGGTACCCCACCGGAATCCCCACCGGCTAGGTACAAGGTCTTCAAGGTTCTCATTAGCAGCTTTGAGAATTTCCTTGTATATTATGTTCTCCCATCAGGGGGCTCTGGCTTGTAGGACCAACCCTGCCAGGCAGGCTCAGAATCTTGAGGGGGCATATAGGCAACTTACAGCAGGGCCATAAAACAGATGTGGACTTCTCTTTGGTGTATGGGTCGCTCAGGTGGGTGTCTAGGGTATAGGGTTGGGGACCGTTCCATCATGATAGGACTATAAATAAATAAAAATAGATGTATATCCCTCATCTGCACAAAATGGAAAGCTCTCTCTCACAACCCCTGCTCACAGACACACGTTGGTTCTGGGATATGAAACCATTTCCTTTCTCACTCACTTAACGCCACACTTTTCCAAACACAAAAACGTACAGCACTCCTTCCATCACAATACATCCACACATACCCACATACTGTACCTTCTATGTCTTCTGTTTGCTATGTTTTTATCTCCACTATGTTGATTGAGTACTTTAATTCTAATTAGTTATATTTCAAGATGTATTATTTTGCTTGTTATCCTTTCTTGCAATACCATCTTATCCCTTTATAAAATACTATAAATACTATAAATGTGCTTTATTATTACAATCCCTACCATGGCTAGTATTGGGTGTTCCATTATTCGACTCCTCTATTAGAACTTTCAGAATAGCCATGGAGTAGTCTTGTGTCGCGGAACATTTGGTTGTCAACATACAGTTTATCGACTACGAGAGCAACACGCTTCCCTTTTAATCTATTTTCCTTGAAGATTGGGTACAGAACTTTGCGCCGTTCTGCAATCTCCCTCGGGAACTGATCATTCATGCCTATTTTCGTGCCAGCAAGTCTTTTACCTTTTAACCATTCCTTTATCCTTAAAGAAAGCAAATTTGGCACCGATTGGACGCTCATATCTCTGTCCTCTTTGTCCGAAACGGTGTACACGTTCGAGTTGGATTTTATCGACAGCATCGAGTGGGATTTGAAGCGCTGTAAGAAAGAAGTCCTCCACAATTTTTTCGGTAAACTCTCCTTTTTCTTGGATACCCGAAAGTACTAGATTTTTTCTCATTGATCTTGTCTGTATGTCTAGTAAGGCTTCTCTCAGAAAGTTGTACTTCTTTTTAAGTTCCTTAACGTCCGTTTCTATCTTAGTAACTGTCCCTTTCAGCTTTTTTGTATCTTTCTCCATTATCGCTGCTTTTTCGTCACTCATTTCAAGACTCACCTTCAACTCCTTTACATCCTTACTGACCAATTCTAGTATGCCCAATTTATCGACTTCAACATATCGCTTTCCACACTTACCAGTCCCAGTGGTGAAAAGCATAAATCATCTGTATCCGTCGAGGAGTCGCGTTTTCTCTTGGAGATTGATTCTCCTCGTTTATCCTCCATCATGTTTGAGTGTTGCTTGTTGTTGTAATATTTGTCGATACATTTCCCTAGCCTTATGATTTGTTTTGTGTTATTATCAATTCACTGTTTGCATTACAAGGCAAAAGCATACATTAAAGTAATTTGTTATATGCACTCTTCAAGAGCATCAAGGAATCCATATGAACTGCTTCGTACAGTATTCTCTCAAACTAAAATCAGGTCTCATCCATCTCTTTTCATGTCGAAAACAGAAGCGTTTAAGGAGACATATCTGTTTCATCTCGCAAGACCATTGAAAATCATTGTCCACTCAGTAACACGATTTGCAGTGAGCCATATGTGACTCGTTTCAGGAAACTAGGCATATGTCGCACGTCACTACTTCACAGGAGCGGCATTTAAACATTAACGTGTTTTTGGGCAGAAATGCCTTCTGGAACATATGAACGTTCATGTGCCATAATAACAAACATGTATTCCATCCATAAATACAAAAACAATTGTTAAATTACGACCCTAGTTGGTTTAGCCACGGAAAGAGACCGGAACCTTCCCGCTAGCAATGATTGGCTGAGATAATGGATGGGCTGGACATGCCATAAGATGCATTTGGATTTGTCTGCCATGTAGCATGCTTCTGTCTATAACGTGAGCTGTTCAGTATGTGTTGATAGTATTTTCTACTGCGCCGTTTTTGAAAGATATAACGTTAGCCATCGAGAACTACAAAATTGTAGCTACTTTTCTCAACCTTGATGCCCTGAATTTAGCAGGCGCTATCGACAGATCAGTTGGAAAAAGTGATGGGCTACTTTCTGCACACGCCACGGTCAGTGTGAACCAGAGTGACTTGACACAACGCTGGCCAAACAAAATGTAGCTACAAACAAAACAGAGTTAAATGTTTCCAGTCTGCCGTGAAAGGTCCATCCACGTATACGGGTAAGAGTCTAGCCACATTTTCAGATATGTTTCTAATTTAGTCAGAAAGTGATTTTTATTGCAAGTTAAAGTGTACTGTTAGTTAGCTAGCAAACATTAGCTTGCTGGCTCGCTAGCTAATATTACGTGTATGATCTGTGTAGTAAAATTATTTGAATCAGAAATCCATTTGCATTGCTAGTTATAGCCTAATGTTAGCTAGCTAACATTGAACCTAGTTTGTTAGCTTTAGCTACCTGCAGATTCATACTACAGCTATGACAATGTTTGTATTGGTAGTAGCATGAGTTGGGATTATGCCGGTTCATTGTTTAGCTAGCTACCTAGCTAACTACATGTCTAAACAAAAGACTCCACTTCTGCCAGATTATTACATGACCCATCAAGTTAGCCAGGTGTGTCTGGGGGTGATTACGGCCATCTATTGTACTTCATGAACATGTGTACATGTCTAGACAATAGTGACCCATCCACTTAGCTAGATGTGGCTGGGGGGTGGTTATAGCATTTCCTTCACATGACCAATCAATTTAGACGAGTGTCGGGTAAGCGTCATCTAATAATGATAAAATATTTATGAAATATTTTTATCTCGACACTTTCTGTTTTTGATATTGCTACTATCCAAGTAACACATTCACTGTACCGTTTACACCTTCTGTATCCTGTGCATGTGACAAAAGTAGATTTTATTTGATATAGCGTGTGTTAAAGTTTGATATAGCGCCTTGATAAGTTCCTTTCCTGAGGATGGCTCACCCCTCACAGTTCTGGGTGACTTTAACCTCCCTACGTCTACCTTTGACTAATTTCTCTCTGCCTCCTTCTTTCCACTCCTCTCCTCTTTTGACCTCACCCAGTGGTCCTCCCAACAACACCAGTCTACAAGATAGGCAGGAAGACATTCTGACCCAGCTTCAATGAGACCAGAAAGTCCTTCATTGACTTGCAGCCTGTAAGTTTAAACAGTGGATAGGCATAGGGAGATTAATGGGGAAATTAGATGGCATCTTGTAGACCTTGAATGAAAGGAACAGCATTCCAAAATCTGTTACGCATAACTGCACACTCCAAGACATTAGGTAGGTTTCCATCCAATTTGAGACAGATTTTCATTAGAATATTTTAAAATCTGTATAAAACAATATGAGCATTTGTGGTAGGAAAACACAACATATAATCGCATGTCTCCAAGTTTACTTCAATATGATGGTTATTATGTCAATATTTGCACATAAAGGAGTTTCCAGTAATTTCTCGCATAATAATAAATGTTAACAACACAAAAATATCCCATGTCGAACGCACAAATTGTCTGTAGACAGTTCTAAAATTGTACCAGTATTTCATGTTTCCATCAGCCCGGCCGTGAATTTTTTCATGCGTCAGGTAATTCTTCGGCATGAAATGGTTGGATGGAAATGTGGATAGTGTTGTATGAATGATCCTATTAGCCCCAGCCCCAAAGGAATGGAAGATGTAGGCATCAAACAGGGATTGGGTGTTGATTGATGTAAATGGCTATAAAATATACCAAATAAATTGTGTGATGGCATTGTCAGTGTGCCTCAATGCTTTTTTAAATTTTATATATTTTTGTATTTTTTAGGGGCTAGATCAGCTTAATATTGCAGATAGATTGTCACTTCCATCAATGTAATTGTCTGCATCACTTCCAATCCCCCATGTTTTTTATATATACTCCCCTTTATTACTTTTATTTGTTTTTGCTCCTGAACTTCTTCTACTCTCAACCTCTCCGATCATTTTCATGATGTCCATCCGGTTTGCGTCTATATGCCATATCTTTCTAACTGTGCTCTTTCCCAAAAGCTCCCAACATACAACCTATATACTTATTATGGACACAGTATGCTTACATTATTAGTTATCTTGTTATTATTTGTTGTTATTTGTTATTAGTCCCATCCTTCGACTCCATTCAACACCTCCCATCTATCTCTTAACACCATCCATATAGGATTTCTATTTGCCATATATATTTCAACCGTACTGTGATGTTTTACAAAAGTTCTGAACCTTTCTATTCTCATTGCTTCTACAGATTGTGAATTAAAAATAAACATTTTTGCTAAAAGTATGATTATATTATTGATCGATTGACTATGACTTTTCAGATCACCCAGTAATGCTATCTGCAAGATTAGCTCCAGGTAAATATTGCAATCCTTTAGCCATTCCTGGACCTGTGTCCAAAAACAAGCTACAAATGGACAGAACCAAAACAAATGATCTAATGATTCTGTCTCTTCACAGCAAAATCTGCAGAGCTGGGAAGATTGTATCCCCCATATAAATAACATTCTATTGGTAGCAAGAATTTTATATAATAATGTAAATTGAAAGATTCTAATTTTTGAATCCGGTGTCGTTTTGCGTGTCAGTTCATAAACACTATGCCATGGGATCGGGAGGTCATTACTATTTTGCAATCTATATGGGACGGCTGTCAATCCTTTGGTCCTTAAGTGAAACTGATATACTTTTTTATTTATCACAGTTTTCCTTAACCAATTATGTTCTTTAATGCAAGGCCGACAGACAAGTTCCTTACTTTCTCCCCCTTCCACTTTCCTCTTCCACATTTGCGGTAAGGCTGCAGTTATTTGGTTGTAATTTTGGGTAGAGCAGACATTTCCATATGTTTTTGTTAGCTGCATGTGCGACATAACTCCACCAGTCCTACTGATGATATCATTTACGATGATTATACCTTTTTTAAACATTCTGTCAAAAAATAAAGGTTTTTTGTCAATTAGTATGTTTGAATTTAACCACAATATCTGTTGCATTATTTGTTCTGTCGTTTCTGGAGGATTAAATTGAAATTGCAACCAACTTTCTATGGCTTGTTTTAGAAATAGTGATATTTGGGAGATTATTTCCTTTTCAAATTACTGAAAATGAGTGGTTGTAATCTGAATAAAGGGAAAAGGTTTAACACACAGCAACCAAAAACCTGATCTATTTTGCATATCCATACTGAGTTTGCAGCAAACAGAATGTTCGCCAGAAGTTCACAAGTTGCTGCAAATTTACTTCAACAGTTTGCCACAAAACTAATTTGCATGTGAAAATATGAGCTTGACGCAAATATTCGGCAAATTGGCCAAAGGTTTGCCACAGCTGTTCACCAGAAGCCTGTCTTTCGGTAAGGGCACTCCTCTCTACAGTGGAAGTTGGCTAAAGTCAACAGCAGCACTATGGTTGAGAACTACTACTGTGTTAGTGTGTTGCCAGGATTCTATAAACTTCCTTTTTATAAGTTGGAAATTGAGTTAATCTTGCTCAAATGTTACTCTCTGCTGTCAAATTGATGTATTTGTTTTTGCACCTCTGAAAGAAACATTGAAGTACACCTTATGTCTGCAATCAATCTGCTGTGAGCGAAACAGTTTGTTGGCGAAGAGTATCTTTTTAATCTTGATCCATAGCAATTTTATTACCTATACATCTCTTTATATTGTCAATAACCTTCCCTCACCCCTGCAATTATTGTTTAAAATTGCACAGTTATGTCAATTGTTTCTATGGCCATGATCCACACACCCCAGATGTGCCTTTTTGCTATTATCAGAGCGCAACGCATGCTGAACGCGGAACGAGAGAGAGCTCAGTTTGTTTTTGAACGTTTCTGAAAAATGTTTGTTTACTAGCCTACCTGTTTAATTTGGATCCAGTGACGCTGTTAGCCTCAGTTGCTGGGACCGCTTCTATCTGTCCCGGGATACTGCCAAACCCTAAAGTCTTGCTGTTTCCATTGGCCTACGTTGCTATCATGACAAAAGCCAAAGTCTCTCTATCACAGGTGAATTATCTTTTAAACAAACAAAAACAGTTCAACAAGCAGTTGTTATAACATCAAGAAAATAGCTTCAAGTGTGTCCAAATACTGGTGGAGTCAACTAATAAAGTAATGAATGATCTGACCAGAGAAAAACAGTTTGCATTTCTTCCAGGGTCAGCTCAATGAGTTTAAACAGGAGAACCGCAAGATGACAGCAATCTGTAAGTAATTGAGGACATCAGTTCTGTATGTGAATCCATGATAACAATGATGGAGAAATCTGATTATCTCGAGGGACAACGTTGTTGTGCACGGAATTGCAGAATCTCCACATGAGACATGGACGCCGTCTGAGGACAAAGTGAAGGAAATGATCACTGAGAAACTGAAGATTGGAAGAGGAAGATTGAGGTGGAGCACGCCCACATGACTGGAAAACCCACAACCGGCCCAGGTGACAGGCCCAGGCCGATAGTGGTCAAGTTCTTGAGGTTCAAGGACAAGGTAACTGTTCTGGAAAGAGCCAAGAACTTGCGAGGATCGTATATCTTCCTCAACAAGGAATATCCTGAAGGGTGCGCCAGAAGAGGGAAGAACTTATCCCAGCCATGAAAGCTGCCAGAGCATGTTGGGACATTGCATACATCCGCTATGACCGGCTCCATATCCACCCTCCCTCCCAAAAGCCTGGAAGGGATGAGAGAGCAAGCCTGTGTGTTCGTAGCGTCAACCCAGCAGCACTCACACATTTACACACACCAACTGGTTAATGGACAGCTGAATAATTATTTATTTTTTCTATTGCTTTGTTTGTTATTTTCCATATGATGTATATCTCTGATAAGCTACCCGGAAAGGGCAAAAAATAGCTCATACTAATACTGTGTACAGTGCATTCGGAAAGTATTCAGATCCCTTCACTTTTTCCAAATGTTGTTACTTCACAGCCTTATTCTTAAATGGATTAAATTGTTAGTTTTTTCCCTCATCAATCTACACACAATACCCCATAATGACAAAGCAAAAACTGGTTTTTAGAAATGTTTGCAAATTTCACATTTACATAAGTATTCAGACCCTTTACTCAGTACTTTGTTCAAGCACCTTTGGCAGCGATTACAGCCTCGAGTCTTCTTGGGTAATGACGCTACAAGCTTGGCTCTGCAGATCCTCTCAAGCTCTGTCAGGTTGGATGGGCAGCATCGCTGCACAGCTATTTTCAGGTCTCCCAGAGATGTTCGATCGGGTTCAAGTCCGGGCTGTGGCTGGGACGTTCAAGGACATTCAGAGACTTGTCCTGAAGCCACTCCTGCGTTGTCTTGGCTGTGTGCTTAGGGTCATTGTCCTGTTGGAAGGTGAACATTCGCCCCAGTCTGAGGTCCTGAGTGCTCTGGAGCAGGGTTTCATCAAGGATCTCTCTGTACTTTGCTCCGTTAATCTTTCCCTCGATCCTGACTAGTCTCCCAGTCCCTGCCGCTGAAAATCATCCCAACAGCATGATGCTGCCACCACCATGCTTCACCGTAGGAATGGTGCCAGGTTTCGTCCAGACGTGACGCTTGGCATTCAGGCCAAAGAGTTCAATCTTGGTTTCATCAGACCAGATAATCTTTTTTCTCATGGTCTGAGAGTCCTTTAGGTGCCTTTTGGCAAACTCCAAGCAGGCTGTCGTGTGCCTTTTACTGAGGAGTGGCTTCCGTCTGGCCACTCTACCATACAGGCCTGATTGGTGGAGTGTTGCAGAGATGGTTGTCCTTCTGGAAGGTTCTCCCATCTCCACAGATGAACTCTGGAGCTCTGTCAGATTGACCATTGGGTTCTTGGTCACGTCCCTGACCGAGGCCCTTCTCCCCCGATTGCTCAATTTGGCCTGGCGGCCAGCTCCTGGAAGAGTCTTGGTGGTTCCAAACTTCTTCCCTTTACGAATGATGGAGGCCACTGTGTTCTTGGGGACCTTCAATGCTGCAGACATTTTTTGGTACCCTTCCCCAGATCTGTACCTCGACACAATCCTGTCTCGGAGCTATACGGACAATTCCTTCGACCTCATGGCTTGGTTTTTGCTCTGACATGAACTGTCAACTGTGGGACCTTATATAGCCTTTCCAAATCATGTTCTATCAATTGACTAATGCCTGTAATATGACCCAGGTTATCACTCAACCAACTAGAGTGCATACCAATAGTGTTGGATCTGTGACATCCACTTGTATTCATAATATCTCGTCTGTTTTGTTTCGTCCTACATTTTTATTTTAAATCCCAGCCCCCGTCCCCGCAGGAGGCTTTTTTTTGCCCCTTGGTGGGCCGTCATTGTAAATAAGAATTTGTTCTTAACTGACTTTCCTAGTTAAATAAATAATCTTGCAGAGCTTTGCTTCAGAGCGATATCATTTCCCATTGGCTGTAGTTACCATAACATTGTGACAAATGCAAGGAAAGCCAGAGTGCCAAAGGTTGGGCCTAAAGTAATTTGCAGAATAAGAGATCAAACAAAATGCTTTCTCAGGACTCTTTTGTTGAAGATGTAAAAAATGTATGTTGGTCTGGTGTGTATGAGGAACTGAATGCAGCACTGGAAGCGTTAGTAAAATTATTCATGACAATTGTTGACAAGCATACACCTGTAAAAAATAAATAACTGTGAGAACTGCTAGAGCCCTCTGGATTGAAGATTCATTTAAATTGGTATGGTTCAAATAAATGATGCAAAAGACATACTGTAAATTGAGAAATATTGATACTAAACTTATCAAAAAAATAAGAAATAGCATTTCCAAACCAAGATAATAGACATAAAACACAATCGGAAAAGAATTTGGAGTACCTTAAATCTTTCTATATTGCCAATCATTTCAATTTCTATTTCACTAGTAAAGTGGAAAGACTCAGAAGTGAAATGACGACATTGAATAGTGAATCATATTTTTTAAATAAAATATATAATAATGAAAGAGAAGGATTGCTGTTTAGAATTTGGTAAAGTTCATGTGGCAGAGGTGGAAAATCTATTGTTATCCATAAATAATGATAAGCCACCAATTATAGACAACCTTGATGGGAAAGTATTGAGAATGGTAGCAGACTGTATTGCCACCGCTATTTGCTATATCTTTAACCAAAGCCTAAAGGAGTGTGTGTCCCCACAGGCGTGGAAGGAAACTAAAGTAATTCCACTGCTTAAAAATACATAGTAAAGCACTGTTTGCTGGCTCTAACAGTGGCCTAATCAGTTTGCTGCCTGTTATTAGTAAACTGATGTAGAGAAATGTGTTTGACCAAATACAATGCTATTTTTTTAGAGAACAAGTTAACTGCTCACTTTCAGCATGCATATAGAAAAGGGCACTCAAATTGTACTGCAATGAATCAGATGACAGATGATTGGTTAAAATAAATGGATAATGAGATGATAGTTAGATGATAGTTGTTAGATTTCAGTTCAGCCTTTGATGTTATTGATCATAAATTGTTATTGAAGAACTCATTTACTATGGCGTTTCATCGCCTGCCATCACATGGTTGGAGAGCTATTTATCCAATATAACCCAGAGAGTATTCTTCAATGGAAGCTACTCTAACATCAGATGTTTACAGTGCGGTATCCCCCTTGGGCCGTTACGCTTCTCTATTTTTACAAATGATTTGCCACTGGTCTTACACAAAGCTAGAATGACTATGTACTGTATGCTGATGATTCCACACTCTACATGTCAGCACCCAAAGCCAATGAGCTCACTGCAATTCAAAATAAGGAGTTACAGTCAGTATCACAATGGGGTGATTAATAATAGTCTGGTCTTAAATACATCTCAAACCAAAATATTGTAGTTGGTTTAAAACATTCTGTGAGACCTAAACCTCAGCTGGAGTTGCGTATAAAGGGTGTGACCATTGAGCAAGTTGAGGAAGCTAAACTCCTAGGTATAACATTGGATGGTCAATTATCATGGTCAAGTCATATTGACAAAGTTGTTGTGAAGATGGGGAGGGGTATGTCTGTTATAAAAATATGTTCTGCGTTTCTTATACAAAAATCAACTGTACTAGTTGTTCAAGCTCTGGTCTTGTCCCATCTTAATTACTGTCCGGTAATATGGTAAAGTGCAGCAAAGAAAGACCTAGCAAAGCTGCAGCTGGCTCAAAACAGAGCAGCATGCCTTGCCTCAACTGCACATACAGAACTAACATCAACAACATGCATGCCAGTCTTTCCTTTTTGATGGTTGACGAAAGATTAACTGCTTCTGTTCTAGTTTTTTACGAGAAATATTACTGTAATGAAAATTCCAGATTGTCTGCATAATCAAATAACATTCAGCTCAGACACCCATACATACCCCACAATACATGCCACCAGGGGTCTCTTCACAGTCCCCAAGTCCAAAACGAATTCATGGCAACGCACAGTATTATACAGAGCCATGATCGTATAGAACTCCCTTCCATCTCCAATTACTCAAGCAAACAGCTAAATTAACTGGCTACCAGCATAAATAGAACAGTAAACAAGTATTTTTGCATCATACATGTGGTATATTTTCTGATTTACACATCTGAAATGCTGTTTCAGTCAACCAGCATCCAGGACCCGAACAACCTGGTACATAATATGTAACAATATATCAACCCAATATAATACCCACACTACAATTTCACTATCCTCAAATTAGCATGAAATCAAATCAAATGTTATTTGTCACATGGGCCGAATACAACAGATGTAGACCTTACAGTGAAATGCTTACTTACAAGCCCTTAACCAACAATGCAATTTTAAGAAAGAATACCAAAAAAAATACAATATAAAATAATCCGAAATAAAAGTAACTAATAATTAAAGAGCAGCAGTAAAAATAACAATAGCGAGGCTATATACAGTGGGGCACCGGTTAGTCGAGGTAATTGGGGTAATATGTACATGTAGGTAGAGTTATTAAAGTGACTATGCATAGATAATAAACAGAGAGTAGCAGCAGCATAAAAGAGGGGTGGGGGGGCAATGCAAATAGTCTGGGGAGCCATTTGATTAGATGTTCAGGAGTCTTATGGCTTGGGGGTAGAAGCTGTTTAGAAGCCTCTTGGACCTAGACTTGGCGCTCCGGTACCGCTTGCCATGCGGTAGCAGAGAGAACAGTCTATGACTAGGGTGGCTGGAGTCTTTGACCATTTTTAGGGCCTTCCTCTGACACCGCCTGGTATAGAGGTCCTGGATAGCAGGAAGCTTGGCCCCAGTGATGTACTGGGCCAGACGCACTACCCTCTGTAGTGCCTTGCGGTCGGAGGCCGAGCAGTTGCCATACCAGGCAGTGAAGCAACCAGTCAGGATGCTCTCGATGGTGTAGCTGTAGAACCTTTTGAGATCTGAGGACCCATACCAAATATTTTCAGTCTCCTTAGGGGGAATGGGTTTTGTCGTGCCCTCTTCACGACTGTCTTGGTGTGCTTGGACCATGTTAGTTTGTTGGTGATGTCGACACCAATGAACTTGAAGCTCTCAACCAGCTCCACTACAGCCCTGTCGATGAGAATGGGGGCGTGCTCGGTCCTCTTCTTTTTCCTGTAGTCCACAATCATCTCCTTTGTCTTGATCACGTTGAGGGAGAGGTTGTTGTCCTGGCACCACACAGCCAGGTCTCTGACCTCCTCCCTATAGGCTGTCTCGTCGTTGTCTGTGATCAGGCCTACCACTGTTGTGTCATCTTTTTGTGTCTATTTTATAGCTCCACTAAATGACAAGAAGTGGAACTCCAGCCCTGTTGGCGTGTGATAGCAGTCCCTGGGCTCTGGGGGCTCCATTAGCTGCTGTCTGGTCTGTGAGAGCTGGGTGAGGAGAAGTCTGAGGGTGGCTTAATGTCTGACCACTTCTATTTCCCTCTTCATTTCACACACTGTTAAGTCGGCCCAGTGACTGACTGCTTATGGTAGGCTTGGCTTTCCACCAACACTTCAGCTAGCATGCTATAAGTTCTCCTAGCTCCTTCAATTCACCATGTATGATCTCTACCCCACCACATATTTAATAATCTGATGTGTGATCCATTGTCAGTCATCCGTGTGCATGTGTATCTTTCCTTATTCATGTGCCCGCGTGTACGTGTCCAACTGTCACTGTGTGTGTGTCACTGAAATGTCTGTGTGTTAGCGTGTGAGCGTGTTCATGTGAAAGAGAAAGAGAGATACATAGAGTAATCCAGCGACACTCTAAAAGGCTCTTAGCAGCTTATCGTCCCATGTGTGCTCAGCCTTACAATCAATAGTCCTTCACTATTCCATTATGTATTTAGTCTCACATACTTTTTAGGTTTCAGACAGAAAACATGGTCACCTCGCTCAGTAAAATTAATTGATTTTGCCTTGATTTCCCACCAAAGTGGGAGATTTGATAACCCTATGATAATGTTACTAACGGACTCCTTGATTAACCTGAGTGCCAGACGGTTCTAGCAGTCGACAACCCTATATCGTCACCTTGCCAAAGTCAAAATTGTTTGGCTCGACAACAACAACAAAGGACTTTGCCAATGCAGAGAGAGAATGGCACTCGAGCTACTTCAATCAATCAATCAATCAATCAATCAATCAATCAATCAAATTGATTTATAAAGCATTTAGAGGTTAAAATAGCAGGTGCGGTAGAGAGAGAGAGAGAGTTGAAAACAGCAGGTCTGGGACAAGGTAGCACGTCCAGTGAACAGGTCAGGGTTCCATAGCCGCAGGCAGAAGAGTTGAAACTGGAGCAGCAGCACGACCAGGTGGACTGGGGACAGCAAGGAGTCATCAGTTCAGGTAGTCCTGAGCCATGGTCCTAGTGCTCCGGTCCTCCGGGAGGGGAAGGAGAGAGGGAGAGAGAATTAGAGGGAGCATACTTAAATTCACACAGGACACCGCATAAGACAGGAGAATAACACCAGATATAACAGACTGACCCTAGCCCCCCAGCACATAGACTATTGCAGCATAGATACTGGAGGCTGAGACAAAGGGGGTCGGGAGACACTGTGCCCCTGTCCAACGATACCCCCGGACAGGGTCAACCAGGCAGGATATACTTTACATTATCATGCGATGATTGGCATTTTCTTCTCATGTCCTTTGGGTTGTTTGTTTGCAGGCTTTCAATTTAGCTGTTTTTGGGACATAAGCCACAACAATTTTGTTCTTAATTCTTTGGGTTTTGTTTGTTAGTATTATATGTTGGGAAAATCCAAGTCATACAGAGAATGTTTTTTTTTTCAACATCACAAGAGAACTGTACGGTAATGCATTAGTAACACCCCCCCCCCATAGCAGATAGGCATGATAAGGGCACTATTCAATCCGTATCGCCCAAATTCCGAGTAAATTTAAAGGCAACGCTCCCGTGTTAGCAGAGACTGCATTCGCGGTAACACTGCATATGTCGGCTCAATCGGAAATTACTTTTACATTTCTATTGCGCTTCAGCGATAAAGATTGAATAAAGCCCTAAAGCACATTGTCTGTGCATGGAACAACAAGGTGGATTGAAACAGCACATTTTCTAGGTCACAGGAATAAATAAGGTAAATAACATGTGCGTGCTTAGTCCCCTCCTGTACTCCCTGTTCACCGACGACTGCGTGGCCAAGCACGACTCCAACACCATTATTACATTTGCTGACGACACAACAGTGGTAGGCCTGATCACCGACAACAATGAGATAGCTTATAGGGAGGAGGTCAGAGACCTGGCAGTGTGGTGCCAGGACAACAACCTCTCTCTCCCTCAACGTGATCAAGATAAAGGAGCTGATCGTGGACTACAGGAAAAGGATGACCGAACACGCCCCCATTCACATCGACGGGGCTGTAGTGGAGCGGGTCGAGAGTTTCAAGTTCCTTGGCGTCCACATCACCAACAAACTATCATGGTCCAAACACACCAAGACAGTCATGAAGAGGTCACGACAATGCCTTTTCCCCCTCAGGAGACTATATGAACTGCCTTGACAGGTTCTAACAACGGGCTGATATTCCATACAAATGATTTGGTTTAGAGAGAGACAGAAGGAAATGAGATACCGAAATGTATTTTTTTGCACTCTGAGATATGAGGGGGAAGTAGTCTTTTCCCTGACGATACTGAGTAAATGTCAAGGTCATGATTGTGTTGAATGGTGACATGAATGTGCTCTCCCATCAGAATGACAGATTTCATTTGAAGATCTTTGGTGTAAATGTGACTTCACGGTGTGAAAATACATATATATTTACCTAAAGTGGGAGCATATTGGAACGCAAAGGTGTGTGTGAGTGTGTATGTGCATGCGTGTGTGTTTCTTTCTGTCTGCTCAGGCAGCTTGACCCCTGTCTTTGTATTACCCTTCTCCCAGTGATAAACCACAGTGTTATGGGCCCAGCCTCCTGTGAGGGGAGAAGCTCCTTGCAATCGGCTTTTTTAGTGGTAGGAAAAGCAATGTCTGCCCCTGTGATTTGTTATTCAATGAACCGCGTCGCCAGAAGAATTGATTTACTTTGTGTGCCCTCCGCAGAGGAATGAATGGCCGCCCCATCCTCGGAGATGCCATTTGCGGCTCGGGGCACGATTGTTAATAAGCCGCTGAGAGAAAACAGGGTGGAAAAACATTCACACCCATTTGGAATTCCAGTGGTACTGTGATGGTGAGTGGAGATGAAAGGCAGGGGTCTCTGGATTAAGAAAGCAGAGGGAGTTAGGGAGAACTCAGTTTAAGTCCTCTGTTTTCTCCTTTTTAGAGATTTGCATTCCATTGTTACTTAAGCAGTGCTTATAATTCTACTGTGTGGTAGAACTGAACGTAACCAGACCAGAGCCATACTGTAAAGCAGGCTTCTCCCCCAACAATAGTAGGTATCTCCAACTCTGTTCTTGGAGATTTACTAGAGACCATAAATTTGAAACAGGTGTGTTAGTTCTGCGATAGTCTCTCGTGACCTATAAAGTAGTAGCTGGCATGTGTGCACACAAGATTTGGTTGTTGATGCCAAATAGTGCCAGGTTGGAATAAAAGCCTGCATATCCACTAGCTCTAGACTAGAGGACAAGAGTCGGAGATCCATGCTGCAGAGAGTCTATATGAGCTAAGACTCAATGTAAATATTGGACTGTTTCAGAATGGGAGGTTGTTAGTTCTGGTAACCATAGAAATAGAATAAATAGAATGGACATTCCTATTCAAGTCAATGTTCTGGGATGGGTGGACTGGCAGACATATTGTGTGTACCATAGGAGCACAGCAGGAAGCTCAGAATTCTAAGACCTTTTGAATGATTGAGGCCTCAAGAACACAATCATAGATACATCCAATTACCATTGAAGCACGGGATGGGGCAATATCTGTTATAACAAGTACTGGAGCAAAATGGCACTATCTAATAGTGGTTCCCCCATCATAAGCAGTGTTGGGGTCTTTACTCAAAAAAAGTAATATATTACCTATTACTCATTAATTCTTTCAAGAATGACGAATTACTTTACTTATTACTTAGTACTCCTTATATTACTTTTGCATTACACCCCAAAACATTGTGCGTCCTCACTCAATGTAAACAATCTCAAGGTTACATTGCTAAGTATCTGGCTGAAAGAGGGGGATTCTATCGTGGATAAGGGCAGCATTTCCTGTACTAGGTGCTTCAAGAGATTGGAAGTCTTGTTTCTAGCAGTGGAGAGGTGTTTCTCGCCTGGGCACAGTTCACATTTTACAGTTATATTCTTGTAATTTTGTCCTTCCAAATCAAATTAATGGTAGTACTTCCAATGTTTTAGACACTTCCGACAATTGTAATCTCCCTCACTAAAGCAGTTAGTAGAAGTGTGTGCATGCGTAAACAGGAACTTGGTGAGAGGACGACAACAATTAGAATCTGAGGTGGGGGGGGTTTATTGTATTGTGCCAACAGCGAGGGAATAATAATCACACATGTTTATTTGGATAAATTACTCTAACAGGAAGGGAATGATAACAATTTATTTGATCAGTAACTGTAATATTATTACTCAAATTGGAACAGTATCTCTGTTATATTACTTGTTACCGCAGAAAGTCATATTATTGCGAGTTACGCGTTACCCCCAACACTGAACATAAATGGGTTTACATTTTTCGAATCATTCAATTTGATGTAATAATTTTACTGCTCTGCTCTGGAAGGTTTCAGTTTGGAATGCCAATGTTATGCTTGGAACCCCTCACTATATGTACACTCTCAAAACCCTGCACATCTCAGTAAAATATCTCAGTAAAATGACTTTTTTTTATCCCACAGAGAGCAACAAGCTAGAGAACTGTGTGTTTTCTTTTTAGATAACATTTAATTTGTCCATTCCATATCTATGAAACACTGTACATTTTCAGTGTCATGGTCGTGGAAAAGGGTTTAGCGTTGTGTTTCAAAGGTAGTACACTGGGTTATGACAAGTGTGATGCCAGCAGCTATTTAATTTTTTGTCTCAAGCTGTAACAGTTGATTTTCGAGTGTGAAGTGCATACCTGCATTTGTTAGGTGGCTACATTTGAGTGGGTTAGTAGTTCTCTGTGTAAGAGTTGGAGTTTGTAATGAATCCACAATAAAAGTATTTACATTTTAGACATAGAGTATCCAACTGTGGTTAGCTATAGCTATTCTTCAAACTCTGAACTTTGTGGATGAATTGTGCCACAGGAGACCACAGAGAAAAAGGAAAAGACAGCAAAACCTTTCACTTGAGAAATCACTGCAGGGCTCCACCTACTTTAAAGGTGTCAAAACTGTCTGTAAGGGCACCAAAGTTCAAACTTTCCAGTTTAATGTGTGTGTGTGTGTGTGTGTGTGTGTGTGTGTGTGTGTGTGTGTGTGTGTGTGTGTGTGTGTGTGTGTGTGTGTGTGTGTGTGTGTGTGTGTGTGTGTGTGTGTGTGTGTGTGTGTGCCCGCGCATGTTAGGTGTGGTTGCCCCATCTAATGGTGCTCACCACAGGCCAGCCTTCTTCTCCTCAGGGGACGAGAAGCTTCATCTCAGTTTATCCTGGCTTACAAACCTCAGAACAGCCTAGTTCAAATAGGAGATTCTTAAGGTTTGACCATATGACTTTGGAGGCTTGCGGCAAGCCTTAAAAAAGTTGGCTCAACTTGCTGTCACCACAATGTTCTAAGTAATTCAACTGTAATAGCTCTCCGGTGGAGGGTGAATTGAATTGTTTTGTATTGTTTTTTATTGTTCATCACATTGAGACAACAAAATCCTGAGAATTAAGATACTGGTGCCTGTAACTTCCTAAAATCCATAAGCCCTAAATTTACCCACTATTGCATATTTTTTTCATGCAAGAGCTTTATGTCACTATCACCTTGGGTTATCCACCTTTACAATGTTAGATTTTAGCTTTGTACCAAACTTCAACATATATCCTTTTATATGGTGTGGCGTCAAGACAACGATGCTGATATGCATCGCTGACACTGTCCTTGATTATAATGGTTTATTACATCAAAGATTACAGTATCAATTTACAGACTCCTGCAGAAATCCGGAGAACAACTGACCCAATCTCTAATATGTTATTCTCTCCGTCCTTTGTTCAAAACATGGTATTTATATCCTATGTAACATAACATGGCGTGATTTTAATAGACCAATCCCTGGCCTCTACATAGCAGACTCTCCTCTGTTTTAGGGGGCCCCTATAGTAATGTTTTCCAGATGTTTCCGCAAGCAGAGCCAAGTTCCTCTAACACGCCATTTGCAAACATCAGCAAAATCATAGACTTTCAGATACTACATATTTTCCCCCTTCGAGACTAATTAAGTCTCGAAAACAAAAATAATAGGATTATGACAAATTAAAAATTTTGTTCTTGAGTAACTTTAGCAATAAACCAAAATGTATGGAGAGTAAACACATTTTTATATAGACAAATTTTTGTATGGAGTGTAAATAAATTGTTATGGAGTGTAAATAAATTGTTATGGAGTGTAAGAGCGAAAAACCTGTCTGGCAGCTTTCATTCCAAATATCCATCAATCAATCAAGACAGGAAAATTCTCTCACGGCCCCTCTGCCCCAGGCGACCACCTAAGTACTCCAGATCAATTTATAAATCTTTATCAATGCATTTGAAGCTATGATGCAATTGAACGCACATGAAAACCTCAGAAAACAAAATACAATCAAAAATGTCCACATTCAGGCTGGTCGACCCATCGGACTCTCCTGTGGATTCTCTCTGTCCCTGCCTAGACCCAATATCCCTAAGCTTCAACGAAATAAACAAAAACATCTGAGTTCCCCACATGCATCCAACAACAGAAAACATCATTCTTCAAAAATTAATACAGAAAGAATATCACACTGGAATGTAGTCCACTACACTGCAGCTCCTCCACAGTGTCGACTTTCAATGCAACGTCGATGATGGAATCTGAACATTTCCACACCGTCCTTGTTCTGCTTCCTCCAATCCATTTATATTGTCCATGTTTGAGTATTTCAATCCCACTCTTCACATTCCCCATATGCTTCTGGAAGAAAAGAAAAGACCAAACAGTATATTTTGCAAAACAACACATGAAGATTAAAACATCAATATCAACAATAATATAAAACATTATATATAAAATGAATCACATTCCATTTCCCCCCTTTGATTCATAAGAAAATACTAAATATCACAATAATATGTAAAGACGTGAAAAATGATTGGATATTCAAAATGGATATCTATCCATCAAAACTCCATCCAGTCCCACTTGTTTATCTCCATCTAGATCAGTAACAGTTAACAACGGCATCTGAGTGTTGTCTCCAGGCATCACAACTCCAACCCATCTCCATATCATAGCCTTCGCAAAAGTCAATAACAAAGTACAAAAGCAAAACATCACACACAGCGCTACAAGAGCTGCTACTAAAATCTGAACTATCACTGCTCCCACTGGTCCTAACTGATCTTGCAACCAAGCCTTCGCTGACCATCCAGCTCCTTCAGATCGACCAAACGCATCCCTTATACTCTTCAATGCATCTATAACACTAGTGATATTATCGGAACTATCTGGGATCAAAGTATAACAATCATCCCCCGTCAAGTTCATAGCCAAACATAAGCCACCTTGTTTGGCTAAAATATAGTCAAGAGCCATGTCATGTTTCAACAGCGTCAGTCTATGACTTCTTTGAGTATTTGACAGAAGGTTAAACCCTCGTATCGTTTCATTTGCAAAACCCTGGAAAGTACAGGTAATATTATCAATGTGATCTGCCAAAAATTTTACACCATACCATGGAAAAAGTCCAAGTCCCCACTTCTCTCCTTGACTTATCCTCCAATGGTAGGATTCCAAATTATGAAATTTCGCCATTTCCCTTTTCACCCTATTTCCAGACCTAGAATCAGATTTAGCAGTGTCCGGTGCCTCCCCCTTTTGATTGGTATAAACCTCATATGGAAGCTTCAACGTCGACATGTAACAACATCCTGTCCATCCATGGGGTAAGAATATATAGGCTTTATCACCACAAACCCACCACATATCTCACCAAATTCCCTATAGTCACATTGCCAGGCAAAAGCTGATCTTTCACCATCAAAGTCCTGCTCTTCTTACTAAATGGAACATAAAAAGTTACTTTATATGTCTCATCACTAACCTTACGTTCATGCTAACCCAAAGTCATCATATAATCATCACAATCTGATATTCCGATAAACATACCCGGTCCATCATATGTTTTATTTGAACAAAAACAGCTTTTAGCCCTCACGGGTTTCACCTCCAATGCTTCAGGAATCGCTGTTAACTGATTTTCCTTCCGATCTAACAAATTCACATAGAGTAATTCATTTAACCAAGAACAATTAAACCTAGGCCTAAACAAATGCTTCGACAACGACATCATTATATCTGTTAATGATTGTTGCTAATACAACAGCCATGATAAAGCATAAGATTGACACGCAGTTGATAGAGGTTGAGCCACCGTCTCTAAGATTGAACCCCATGTGCCTGGTGCTGGAATTCTCAACAGACATGGACCCTCAAGATTCCTCACTGATCTTACAGAATTAGTTAACTGCTGGAACCATAGATTCCTACCTGCCCATCCATCTTTAATTTGCAAAACAGAAGAATCAAATCCATATGCCTTCCATTTAGTTTCTCTCTTCCCTAACGAGCGGTATTGATCAGATATATCTTCTGGTGTTCCATCAAAATTAAAGAACTCATCCTGTACCTCCGGGATAGTATTCTGCACTATTTCAGATGAATCTACATCATTCTCTGCTACCATCTGCTCTCCTATTTCAACACTATCCTTACTACCATTTATAGCACTCTCCATCTGTATCATAGACTTCTGAGTCACGTTTACTACATCCTTTAGTTTCAGAAAAGTTGTTGTTGGTGTCTGTGTCACATTTCCGAAATGTGTTATCGCCGTCGTAACATTAATCTCTTTCAAAGTTACTGTTAAAATAGTGGCTTTAGTTGATGTATTAACACTCTTAATTATTTCCAGGGGCAAAGTGACAGATGTCCTCTGTGTATTATTTACTCTTGGAGTGACTACTGTAATATACTGCTCCTGAACTCCTTTGGTGACTGTGGAAACTTCAACAGACTTTAAATCTTCCATCATAAGCGTCACCTTACGAGTTACATAGCCTTCCAACCAGTAATTCTTAACCAGAACAAATTTAAACGCTGGCTCTAAATAAGTACACGTATATTCTCCCTGATCTTCCCATGTAATATTACGCAAAAGAAGTGAGCAATCACTCATAACCCTCTTCCACTTCATATCGTTGTACAAAATATACTTCCTTTGACTAGGGGGCACAGCTTCTACTTCTGGTCCTGATAACAACACTTCTTCTCCATAATTATCTCTCCACGTGGGAGGAATGTCACCACCCCCACTCCGTCTCTCACATCTACAAGGAAGATGAGCTGTACCACCCATCCTAACCATAATGACAGTCTTTTCTTCTAAAATTGGTGTTGGAGCGATTTTCTGAGGCGCCATTGTAATCAAATGTGATACATTTATAGCTTTAATAACTGTCAATGTTGAAAGAGTTGAATTGCTTCTCACTGTTGTTGTATTAGGCTGAAGTGTCGATGTCATTGCTGTTGATTCATCTATTTTCCCAACAGCTTGGAGCTCTTTACTTGTATTTCCATCTATCACCACTAGTGTCACTACATTAACTCTCAGTCCCGACTCTAATCCCTCACTTTCAAACTGTGGATTATAAAAAATACATTTATAATCACCTTGATCCTCCTGCTGGGAATTGTACACATAGAGACTGCAATCACCCTCAATCTTCAGTCTTCTCTTATCATTCAGCAACGCATACTTTCTCAATGCAACTGCTCCTAACAGATCTAAACTCCTGCCATAGCTATCTTCCCACTGAACTGTACATTTCCCTTCACCACTGTTCTCTCTCGTGCACTGGCATGGAAGCTGAGCTGACTTTCCTAGAGTTACTTCAAATCTAGTTTTCGTAACGTTTTGGTCTGACTTTTCTCCTAACTGGTCTGGGCCTACTTTGTCTAACCAAATCATCAGCTTCTCCTGTAACAGAGTTGCCCTTGGTGAAATATTCCCTGTTGTTTCTGGGACGTATTGAAAATCAATGTCCCCAAATCTCCTTTCCTTTCCATCCATTGCAGAGTCATCTCTGGCATCATCAGAAGTGTACACATTATCATCAACGTTGTCCACAACATGGACAATCTCTCCTTCTGGGTTTTGACTCTGGATATTGTCATGCATCTCTCCTTCTGCCTGTTCTTCCCTATCTTCATGCTGCTCTCTTGAGCCTTCAACATCCTGTCTCTCTGCGCGTGGCACCTCCTCTCCAGGCGCTTTAACACAATGTGACAAATGATCCCACGTTGGAGACCCTTTAACCTGGACAGCTGTTCCAGTACTACGAACAACTTCAAATGGTCCTTCACGACGTTCGTTATACCACTTCCTTCTAAATACCTTCACGAACACCTTGTCCCCAGGTTGCACTGTACTCCTTTTTTGCTCATCAAGCTTCTCCTGCACCTCTTCTCTTCTTTGCCTGTCATAAACCTATGTGGACAACTTTTTATGAAAATTGGCCATATATGTAACGTACGCTCTCATTTCATCTTCCAAAAGAGCCAAGCTTGGACCCTTTCCGCTTGTTCGCAAACAAGGCGTAGGCATCCTTCTTCCTGTGACCAGTTCATGGGGTGTCATACGTAGATCACGCAACTCACTTGAGCGACACACCATTAATGCTAAAGGAAGCGCCGCTATCCAGTTTAGACCCGTATGCTGGCTAATTTTGACAATGCGATTTTTCAAGACACCGTTCATTTTTTCACAAATCCCTTGACTTTGTGGGTGATAAACTGCTCCAAGACGTTGCTTAATTCCCAATGTTTGCAACATCAATTTCACTGATTTGTCCACAAATTATCTCCCATTGTCTGAGGATATTCGATCGGGAAGTCCCCACCTGCTTATGACTTCTTTACACAAGAACTTAGCAACCGACTGAGCATCTTTTCGCTTGGTTGGACAGGCCTCCGGCCATCGTGAAAATCTATCTACAACCACCAACATGTATCTTTTCCCATCAACTGGTTTTATCACATCAACAAAGTCGATAACCAACTCACGCATAGGACCTCTCGGTGTAGGAATGTGACCAGGAAGAACAGTCACACCCCTGCGAACATTCTTTTTCAGACAGATTGTGCACCTGCCTATGACATAGTCAACCTGTTCAAGCAAATATGGTGCCCAAAAAACCATACTCCTTTGTGATCTTTCTCCTAACCTCCCCCCTTGCAACATGAGCTAACCCATGTGCTTCCTGAATCATCAGACCTAATAGGTCTAGAGGCGCTACTATCAACCCCTCATGGTTTCTCCAAAGACCAGTAGCATCTTTGACGGCACCTCGGTCTAGATAACTGTTTGTCGATCGTAGAAGCAGCTTCCTGCATCAAAATCACATCCTTAAGCGTAATTTTGTCTTCCAAGTCCACTCCATGAGTGACCAGAAAAACTCTGCCCAATTTGTCCGCTCCTTTGATGGCTTTTGCAGCTTCATCAGCAGCTTTGTTCCCTTGTGTGACTTTTGACACATCTGTTTTATGAGCTGCACACTTAGCTATCGCTATCTCTTTAGGCTTCATCATAGCATGCAACAGTTTCATTATTTGCGCATGATGTTGTATCGGAGAACCATCCGTTTTCTTAAACCCTTGACCTTTCCACACTGCTCCAAACAAATGACATACACTATATGCACATGCTGAATCAGTGTATATCGTCACTCGCTTTCCTTCTGCTAACAAACACGCTTCTGTTAGCCCCACAAGTTCAGCAAGTTGTGCAGACGCAGGCTGTGGTATTACTTCAGCCTTTTCAACAACAAATCCAGTTCCTTGGGCTTTAACTACCGCATAGCCAGCACACAATTTATCTCCCACATGATAACAAGACCCATCAGTCCAATACTCCAGGTCTGCCTCACGTAATGGAAAGGCTTGCAAGTCTGATCTAAGCCTTGAGTATTTCTCTGCTTCTTGGACACAATCATGTGGCTCACCATCCTCTGAAGTTGGCAAATTCTCGGCTGGATTCACCGTATCACACCTCACTAGGGTGACATCTTCCTGCTCTAAGAGCCTAGGCATAGTCAATGTATATTTTCCATAGTTCAGAAGATTTCTGAGACTATGATGGGTAAGAATTGTTACTGGGTAACCCATCGTAACAGATGATGCTTTGTCATACATTGAATATACTCCTACCATTGCTCTGTAGCACAGTGGTAGCCCTAGTTCTACTTCTGAATAGGCAGTAGAGTAGTAGGAAATAGGCTGAGGATTCGTCCCTGTGCCTGTCGGCTGACAAAGAACTGCACATGCATATTTACCTCCAGTAGAAGTAGACACATATAGAAAAATATTCTTAGAGTAGTCTGGTAGTGTGAGTGCAGGTGCCTCCTGCAACCACTGTTTGATCGTTTCAAATGCCACATGACCTTCCTGTGTCCAGGAAAGATTGCTATGGAGTTGACCATTTCCAGTATCCTTAACCATAGCTCTCAAAAGTCCCTTCAAACTAGCATAGCTCTCAACCCAAGCTGAAGAATAACCAGCAATACCAAGAAATGTCTTCATCTCTCTGACAGTTCTAAGCTTCGGAGCCTTACGAATAGCTTCCAATTGACTGTCCGAAATGCTTCTGTGTCCATGCGTTATTTTCTGACCCAAATAAACAACCTTCTCCTGGCAATATTGCAACTTTTTCTGTGAAACCTTATGCCCCTTTTCTGCCAATACCTGTAGCAATTTAATTGAGTCTCTATGACATGTTTCCTTATTCTGTGAGCAGATAATTATATAATCTACATACTGAATGACAGTGCTTTGCAATATCTGATCTACCCCTACCAAATCATCCTTCAGTACTTTATTGAAAATGTGCGGGCTATGCTTGTACCCCTGTGGCAAATGACTGTACTCATAGAACTGTCCCTTATATGTGAACCCAAATAAACCCTGACTTTCTACACTAAGTGGAACACTAAAAAATGCACCACATAAGTCTAACACCGTAAAATGTGTCGCATCAGGAGGAATTTGGGATAACAAGGTCTGGCACTTCTGCTGGAAAGTCAGTCACTACCTCATTCACCGCTCTCAAATCATGAACCACACGATAAGTTTCATCTGTTTTTTTCACAGGCAACAAAGGTGTGTTACTCTGAGGATTTTTTGTTGTCCTTTAAACACCTGCTTTCGAGTCCTTTAATTTGTGGTTTGATCCCTTGGATTGCTTCATCTTTCAATGGATACTGATTCTTCCAAGGAGGTCTGGCTCCTGGTCGAAGTTCAACTTTCACCAGTTGGGCTGATTTCACAAGTCCAATATCGGTACTGCGTTGAGACCACAAACATTCTGGAACTTGTTGCAACATCTCGTCTTTCATAGGGTCTGAATCCATCTTCGCACTGCAAATAGATTCATGTGTCATCCGTACAGCTTGTGGCTCTCCTTGTCCTTGAGCCAAAATCATGATTTTGAGAAATCGCTGATCTTCACTCCTCCAAATCGCCAAATTATCTTTCATCGGTACGAAAACAGCTTTCTCTGCTTCTGTCATAATTTCTCCTATTTGCTTCTGCTCATAGCCTTGAGAAACCAACAAGGTCACATGTGGCACACTCTTCTCAATCTGAAATTCTTTATCCAGATAATCGTCTGTGTTTATCTTCATAGCTGCTCCTTGTGGTCCTAAAATTATGCAACATGAGCTGAGTTGAACTTTCTTTGGTTGATGACTCAACCATTCCTCTGAGTTCGATTGGGCAGCATTCTTGAAATACTTGAGCGTACAATGAAATGGATATTCCGGAAGCCTCTTGGCACTTCTACCAGACAGCCGTCTGGTGTACATTCCAACTTAGAAATCTAAGGATATGCTCCATCTTGAAGAGTAGGCAGCTTCTCAAGTATATCTGACATATCGGTATTCTGCAAAGGCTTATACTCCAGGTTCTGTCCTCGAATTATCACTGGCATCATCTTCTTACTTGTGCTCCCTTGTCTTGGCCTCAATGTATACCTCTTCTCCAATTCTTGGGATCCTTTTTTCAGCAGTTTTTTCTTCTGTATCTTCAGCTTCATGAGTTGTTCTTCCAGTTCTCTTACTTCTTCTAAATTATTGGCCGTATCCAGGCATGATATGCATCGATCTATATCTTTTTCTATTTCTTCTGTGCTAGTCATTGTAGGATAAAATCCTCTTGAATATGGAGCACCTTTAATCTCCAAATCTTTATCGCTGTCTTCATCTTGACTTTCATCAGAGCTCGGATCTCTGTATCCTTCTCCTTCCAACTTCCATCACCCCTTCTTTCCGCTCTGGCCAACCTCTGTCTGACCACAGGGTCATATCCACTCATGATCTCTTCTGAATCACTCTGATCATCATCATCATCATCATCTTCAAGTTCCATCCTCCTGAACCTCACTCCACCCTTAGTTTCCAGACATCTCGTTTTCTTCTTACTTTTGGAGTTTGGAATCATCTTTATGGTCGTTTCTGCTTGTCCTCTCTCTATTATTCGTTCATCTTCATCTCAGATGCAATAATCACCCTCCTGAATGATCACTGGAAGCTGAGGATAGACGTCATTAAACTCTACTTCTTCCTCATAAGTTGGGGTCTTTTTGCTGAATCCGTATGTGAGAAAGGTGTATTGACTTCTGCCATTAGTTTTTCTGTTACCTTCACCTCTTTTGCCATTTCTCTATACCTCTGTCTCTTTTATCTTTTGTATCAGTTTTTGTCCTTCATTTTCAAACAGCTTAAGAACACCCAGCTCTCTTTGTCTCTTTTCTTTACGTTGTTCCCCTTTTTTCCCCTTCTTTTGATCTGCCTTATAAGTCGACACAAGCACTTTCATTATCTTGATGACGTCTGGGGTAAGAGTCCCTTCCACTGGCCATGGTTGTTCAATGTCAGGCCAACGTTTATTCCATTTTCCAGATAACCTTGCAATACCATTAACTAGAGGATTACTATTTTGTACTACATCAACAGGAGTAATTACTTTCGTAGTTTTGATGTCCTTTTTCCCCATTGTAACAACTCTTTTATATTCCTTTATTGTGAATTATTTTATTATTATTATTTTAAACCAATTAATTTGTAAACCAAAAAATACTTTAGACTATATAGCTTATGTTTCCCTCCTTTTTTTAAAATTAAATAATTAATTAAATAATCAATCAATCAATCAATCAACCAATTAATTAATTTATCAATTAATTCATCCATCAATTTATCTACTTATTTATTTTTATTTTATTTTATTTTACCAAATTATTGATTAGTGGCAATCTTACCACATCCGATCAGGAAAAGTAAAGGAAACTAGTCAACTTCAGAGCAATCCAAAAAAGAAAGACCTGTAATCGAGCAACACTACAGTACTCACAAACCAATTGCTTAATAATCACCCAATTTCCTTAATTTTACAGAATAATGTCAGTGCTGGATTTCCAACACAACTCTAATCAAACCAACCCATGCACAAAAAACTCCAATGTGCAATTCTTAATTACATCAATTGATCAGTCTGTTGCCAAGTCCCTGTCAAATTGTCACAACATGAAATATGCTACGTACACACAATGTCCTGTATGGGAAAGTAAGTTTGTGAACAGAACAGTACTGGCCTTGATTGGACTGGATCCGTCAACATATCTCTCATTTATAAATTCAATAGATCTCAATCAAATAGTTTCATAGTTAAGCAACAGCCACTTATCAAACAGAATACTTTATCCGTGTGTATTCAAAGTCTCCCCCTTTTCACACCCCTGCAGCACTAAGTCTGCGTGTCACAGCAGCTCAGTGCAGGCAGGGGAGTGGCATATTTGCTCTGCGTAACTCTGAACTCATAAAATCCCACGCATGCGCAGCTCATTCACCAGTGCGATTTCAAAGCGAGAGGAGCTCTCCCAAGCAGCTCTCTCCAAGCTAAACAACAGAAAGCAGACAGACCAGCTGTCCCTCCGTTATTTCCAACACAGACAAACAGTAACACTTAACAAAACTCACAAACCAACACAGAACATAGAACACAAATCCTACTTCGAAGTTTCTTATCTTCACTTATTCTAATCTGCAGATTTATAGTTATTTTCTTATACATTACAAATAATCGTCCTCCCAGGGGCTCATAGTTTTTTAACAATTATTAAACGTTCTCTTTTATAGAGACTCATTTTATAGAGACTCAAGGTTTTAACCGTAACGTCCTCCCGGTGGCTCATATATAGTTAACAATTATTAAACGTTCTCTTCTATAGAATCAAAGGTCCTCCCGGTGGCTCATATATAGTTAACAAGTATTAACGTTCTCTCTAATGGAGACTCATAAGGTTTTAACCTTAACTAACATATTTCCTTACAAAAAAACTAAAACCCCTGTTCTCATAGCCTTAGTCGACACACAGCAGAGACCTCCCCTTTTACACACACACACACGCATAGGCTGTCTTCCTCTCACACACACACAATTCAAGAGGAATGCATCCGTTCATACAATACACTAAGCATGCTACCATCGCTCCTTATTTCTCATTGTTCCATCCTAAATTTCTGCTACCTCGAGTTGCAGATATTCAATGAGAGGTTACTTCGAACATATACAGTGGGGGAAAAAAGTATTTAGTCAGCCACCAATTGTGCAAGTTCTCCCACTTAAAAAGATGAGAGAGGCCTGTAATTTTCATCATAGGTACACGTCAACTATGACAGACAAATTGAGGAAAAAAAATCCAGAAAATCACATTGTAGGATTTTTAATGAATTTATTTGCAAATTATGGTGGAAAATAAGTATTTGGTCACCTACAAACAAGCAAGATTTCTGGCTCTCACAGACCTGTAACTTCTTCTTTAAGAGGCTCCTCTGTCCTCCACTCGTTACCTGTATTAATGGCACCTGTTTGAACTTGTTATCAGTATAAAAGACACCTGTCCACAACCTCAAACAGTCACACTCCAAACTCCACTATGGCCAAGACCAAAGAGCTGTCAAATGACACCAGAAACAAAATTGTAGACCTGCACCAGGCTGGGAAGACTGAATCTGAAATAAGTAAGCAGCTTGGTTTGAAGAAATCAACTGTGTGAGCAATTATTAGGAAATGGAAGACATACAAGACCACTGATAATCTCCCTCGATCTGGGGCTCCACGCAAGATCTCACCCCGTGGGGTCAAAATGATCACAAGAACGGTGAGCAAAAATCCCAGAACCACACGGGGGGACCTAATGAATGACCTGCAGAGAGCTAGGACCAAAGTAACAAAGCCTAACATCAGTAACACACTACGCCGCCAGGGACTCAAATCCTGCAGTGCCAGACGTGTCCCCCTGCTTAAGCCAGTACATGTCCAGGTCCGTCTGAAGTTTCCTAGAGTGCATTTGGATGATCCAGAAGAGGATTGGGAGAATGTCATATGGTCAGATGAAACCAAAATATAACTTTTTGGTAAAAACTCAACTCGTCGTGTTTGGAGGACAAAGAATGCTGAGTTGCATCCAAAGAACACCATACCTACTGTGAAGCATGGGGGTGGAAACATCATGCTTTGGGGCTGTTTTTCTGCAAAGGGACCAGGACGACTGATCCGTGTAAAGGAAAGAATGAATGGGGCCATGTATCGTGAGATTTTGAGTGAAAACCTCCTTCCATCAGCAAGGGCATTGAAGATGAAACGTGGCTGGGTCTTTCAGCATGACAATGATCCCAAACACACCGCCCGGGCAACGAAGGAGTGGCTTCGTAAGAAGCATTTCAAGGTCCTGGAGTGGGCTAGCCAGTCTCCAGATCTCAACCCCATAGAACATCTTTGGAGGGAGTTGAAAGTCCGTGTTGCCCAGCGACAGCCCCAAAACATCACTGCTCTAGAGGAGATCTGCATGGAGGAATGGGCCAAAATACCCTAGCAACAGTGTGTGAAAACCTTGTGAAGACTTACAGAAAACATTTGACCTGTGTCATTGCCAACAAAGGGTATATAAAAAAGTATTGAGAAACTTTTGTTATTGACCAAATACTTATTTTCCACCATAATTTGCAAATAAATTCATTAAAAATCCTACAATGTGATTTTCTGGATTTTTATTCCTCATTTTGTCTGTCATAGTTGACGTGTACCTATGATGAAAATTACAGGCCTCTCTCATCTTTTTAAGTGGGAGAACTTGCACAATTGGTGGCTGACTAAATACTTTTTTTCCCCACTGTACCTCGTCAGCTATATGTCGAGAGGTAACGTGCAATGGAATGTATCTTCCACAAACTCCAGTTCCCAGAACTGACCTTAAAAATCAATCTAGTGAGTTTTCAGGATTTTCGGCCCATCATAATGATCGCCTCGTTTGAGGGCTTCCTTAAATCAGCGACGTCCTAATAGTATACTTTTTCCTTATTTCCTGGCCTTATTCCTTCATAATATTTCCTTATTCATGGTACACTCCTTTAAATGTTATTCAAGCCAAATATCCGTGTGCCCAGTGTTAACAATTCCTATAGACACTCCCCCCTGTTTGCATTGTTCCCAACGCAAACAAATTTATAAATTTAGAACGGATTCTCATCACACAGCAAATAACAGTAAAGCGCACACGCAAGTCCTAAAACGGTACATCCCCTCAACGCACACACACACAAGCACACGAACTGACCAGCGCCCAAAGTTGTGAGAAATCTCACCTTATCTGTCGGCCTCTTTAGCGGGAGTCAGCTCGCAGCTCGTGAACGGAACGCCGAGAAAAGACGCAACTCGTCCCAAAAATCCTCGTCGCCATTCTGTGGCGTCAAGACAACGATGCTGATATGCTGTGTAGACAAGGAATCCGCTGACACTGTCCTTGATTATAATGGTTTATTACATCAAAGATTACAGTATCAATTTACAGACTCCTGCAGAAATCCGGAGAACAACTGACCCAATCTCTAATATGTTATTCTCTCCGTCCTTTGTTCAAAACATGGTATTTATATCCTATGTAACATTATATGGCGTGATTTTAATAGACCAATCCCTGGCCTCTACATAGCAGACTCTCCTCTGTTATAGGGGGCCCCTATAGTAATGTTTTCCAGATGTTTCCTCAAGCAGAGCCAAGTTCCTCTAACACACCATTTGCAAACGTCAGCAAAATCATAGACTTTCAGATACTACAATGGTAAAGTAGTTCAATGCTTCTGCCTCAGAATTCTGCTGGACTGCTTAGGATATTTTGGAATAGACATAAGAGTACGCTAAGTACAGTTGAAGTCGGAAGATTACATACACTTAGGTTGGAGTCATTAAAACTTGTTTTTCAACCACTCCACACATTTCTTGTTAACAAACTATAGTTTGGCAAGTCGGTTAGGACATCTACTTTGTGCATGACAAAGTAATTTTTCAAAAAATTGTTTACAAACAGATTATTTCACTTATAATTCACTGTATCACAATTCCAGTGGGTCAGAAGTTTACATACACTAAGTTGACTGTGCCTTTAAACAACTTGGAAAATTCCAGAAAATAATGTCATGGCTTTAGAAGCTTCTGATAGGCTAATTGACATCATTTGAGTCAATTGGAGGTGTACCTGTGGATGTATTTCAAGGCCTACCTTCAAACTCAGTGCCTCTTTGCTTGACATCATGGGAAAATCAAAAGAAATCAGCCAAGACCTCAAAAAAATTGTAGACCTCCACAAGTCTGGTTCATCCTTGGGAGCAATTTCCAAATGCCTGAAGGTACCAAATTAATCTGTACAAACAATAGTACGCAAGTAGAAACACCATGGGACCACGCAGCCGTCATACCGCTCAGGAAGGAGACGCGTTCTGTCTCCTAGAGATGAACGTACTTTGGTGCAAAAAGTGCAAATAAATCCCAGAACAACAGCAAAGGACCTTGTGAAGTTGCTGGAGGAAACAGGTACAAAAGTATCTATATCCACAGTAAAACGAGTCCTATATCGACATAACCTGAAAGGCCGCTCAGAAAGGAAGAAGCCACTGCTCCAAAACCGCCATAAAAAGGCCAGACTACGGTTTGCAATTGCACATGGGGACAAAGATCGTACTTTTTGGAGAAATGTCCTCTGGTCTGATGAAACAAAAATTGAACTGTTTGGCCATGATGACCATCGTTATGTTTGGAGGAAAAAGGGGAACGCTTGCAAGCCGAAGAACACCATCCCAACCGTGAAGCACGGGGGTGGCAGCATCATGCTGTGGGGGTGCTTTGCTGCAGGAGGGACTGGTGCACTTCACAAAATAGATGGCATCATGAGGAAGGAAAATTATGTGGATATATTGAAGCAACATCTCAAGACATCAGTCAGGAAGTTAAAGCTTGGTCGCAAATGGGTCTTCCAAATGGACAATGACCCCAAGCATACTTCCAAAGTTGTGGCAAAATGGCTAAGGACAACAAAGTCAAGGTATTGGAGTGGCCATCACAAAGCCCTGACCTCAATCCTATAGAAAATGTGTGGGCAGAACTGAAAAAGCGTGTGCAAGCAAGGAGGCCTACAAACCTGACTCAGTTACACCAGCTCTGTCAGGAGGAATTTGCCAAAATTCACCCAACTTATTGTGGGAAGCTTGTGGAAGGCTACCCGAAATGTTTGACCCAAGTTAAACAATTTAAAGGCAATGCTACCAAATACTAATTGAGTGTATGTATACTTCTGACCCTCTGGGAATGTGAAAGAAATAAAAGCTGAAATAAATCATTCTCTCTACTATTATTCGGACATTTCACATTCTTAAAATAAAGTGGTGATCCTAACTGACCAATGACTAGGATTAAATGTCAGGAATTGTGAAAAACTGAGTTTAAATGTATTTGTCTAAGGTGTATATAAACTTCCGACTGCAACTGTATGTCTACTATGACAACCTCTAAATATTTATGTACCCATAGGAGTAAAGCAGTAAATAAAACCAGGAAGTCTGAGGGGCTTTGGTGCTTCTAGTAAAAAAAAATATATGGTCTTACATAAGACAACAGGACCCTGAAATATTAATGTCAGCAGATGTTCTCTGGCCAGATCTGATAGGACACATCCTAAGAGGCACGGCGAGCCCAAGTGTCTGTGCCCTAAAAAGTTCCAGGGCATACTGCCAACCATTACTTTCTTTGAGACTTCATTTATTACTATAAAGTCAATGTAACATTTCCCTCCATCTTATGCCTGTTGATTAAAATCAAATCATTAATACCATATTCCTAGCCATTAATTTCAATTCTCTAATACCCTCTCATATTTAGAGTAAGAATAAGTGTATATACTACAGTTCACTAAATAGGCCCACCCGTAGTGAAACCATTGATTATGTGGATTGAATGGCTATCCTGCTCTCAGACAGTGAGTGCAAAGGAGATTAAATACATTCTCCCCGCTGGAGTTAATTTAAATGGACTGGGACCAAGGTGATATAGTGGTACTTATACTGGATGCTACGGCGGGGCCTGAGAGCTGGACCACTGCACCGTCGAGCGACGGATGCCTAACTCACCAGTCTTTCTCAGGTGACCTGAGTTGAGGTGGCCAGGCTGGTAAAGACCAGAGTAGAACTGTCCAGGGGCTTAGGGTGTATCCCAAATGGCACCCTATTCCACAGGGTGCCATTTGGGACGCATACTAAGTAATTAACCTGGGCCTTAGACTCTCCATCAATTACAGCTGATATCTGCTCATTGCGAGCCACTGAAGCTGAGCACTTTCTACTCTTTACTTTACTATTATTGCAGCAGGTCACTCACAGGTGGATAGTGATGGCTGGATATGGAAGTGTGTGGGTACATGCTGTGTTTATGGTTGAATAATGTATGAGTGCATAGTATGTGTGGTTGAGTTGTTTAATGGTAGAGTATTCAAAATGCTATCATTTTGTTTTGTATACCTCTCTGTATATATCTCTCTGTGCAAATCTGACTGCTTTTTCCCCCCATATAAAGCTATTCAGCTGATTTTGTCTCAGCTTACTTCATGTGAGTAGAAAAAAAAACATGAACTCAAAAGCTGTTTGCCAAGTACTACATGCAAAGGAGGATATAAATGTTTAAAAGTCTCTTTGGGAAGTGGGTCTTTTCTTCTTAACGTTTGCTTTGTTGGTTTATTTTCCCCACTTTCAGAGAGCCTCACTCTGAGTCCTTATTCTCTTTTCTAAAGAACAATGGATGATAACAAAGTAAAGTGACCCAGCATTTTGAAAGTTTCATCTTTTTAAGTGCAGAGAGAGAAAAATCAACTCTATCACAATAAAACCGTGTACATTTCTACCAGAGATTAATTTGACATTTTCTAGTTTAGACGTCTAATTTCCCTGTCAATTAGCCTACTTTGTTGGTGCTGAAAGGGGGATCCTTTTAGCCTTGGAGCTGACTTGCGGGCACCAGAATAAAAACAAATAAACCATTTAGGGAAAGCTCACTTGCGTTAGAATTACAGTTTGCTAGCGTTAACATAATGCTGAGAAAGATACTCTAAATATTATCTAACAGTTAGCTTAGATCAGGTGTTCCCAAACTTTTTTTGTGATAGCAAAATCATCAGGGACCCCCTCAAAATCAGAACACAACTCTGACTTTAGAGTGTGATAAAAATAGCATACAAGGAGATTTACTTTGACTGCTGCAGTGCATGGACGGACTAACCAAGTCTCGGGTCCTGGGAAAGAACATTTTAAATGTCCCCCTCTTCGTATCGGAGTGAAAAATGTTAATTTCCTGCAACTCTACAGATTTTCCCACACATGGGGCAGAGAGACAATTTTGCAGTTTTGATGGCGTACTGTGGATCCCTGTGAGCCTCCCAGGCCCTGATGTGCATCTAAGGGTATATTGTAGACAAATGATATTACATTGTATTGTATTGTATTGTATTGCACCCTCTAAATTCATTCCACAGACCCCTTGGCCAAATGTGTTTAATCTGTTGTTGCAAGGATTGTTTATGAAAAAAATGAAATGTATGAATACATTTTTTGAGATCTGACCGTGGACCCACTAGTTTGGAAACCACTGACGTAGATCACATTAGCGTTACAGTGAGATTAGCCTAGACGTCAGCTAGCGCACTGAGGCTAAGTGAGACGCTAGGGCATATTATTTAACTAATCGCTAACAGTTAGCATAGATCACATTACACCCTGCTAGTAACCTGCAGCCTAGTATTCACCTCATTATCTCAGGCACATCTTCCAAGACTCCGCGCCACAGCGGGAGGAATGACTGGGGTAAACAAAGCAATAATCTGGGAGTCTTCTCCGACTGCAATTTGACCTAAATTCAGGCTCCCTCGCCAGTGTGTTAGCTTTGCCACGACAATGGCACCACCACCATGATGCATGTTGTAGTAGGCCCTACACTGTATGGTGATGCCTATGTATGGATTAATGTGTTGTGGGATGAATGTTAAATAGAATGCTAGTCTCCATGTGTTAATGTTAAGATATGCTATGCTTATGTTTTATCAATGTTTAATACAGTGTGACACAAAGAGGAGTTTCAGTTTGATACACATTGGCTGCATCTCACTAGTCTACATTAACGTCCCCTCTCCATTTCCTTACCTTCATCTGCAATGATCTGGGCACACAGGATAGGTGAAAGCAATGAGGCGGACACCACGGTTTTGCCAATCCTGCTCATTACAGATCAGGGCAGATCAGTAGACTATGAGAGGAGGCCACATCAGACTATTAAGATGCAGCCATCAAGTTTTTTTTTATGTGGAGGCGGTGCAGGTGGAGTCTATTATGCTCAAGCTAACATAATCACGCTGAAGGTCTTCAAAAGTTTCAAAATTTTAAACAGGCATGCACCGAAGCAGATGTGTCTAATATGAAAAGAAAACAAGTTTTCCATCTTGCTATTTATGGGTCTTTCCACCAATTAGGTGCCTTTTGAGTATTGTAACTTGATGAAAACCCCACATTTTCTTTCACATTATTTTCAACATTCTGTCATAACGAGCACATGTTAAACTTAATAAAAAACACTTTTTCCCATCTCTAAAAAAATACTATAGTAAGTGCTTATTAAGTGGCAAATAAAGCAAAAGGGTTGACCGTAACAGGGTTGATGACTTCATCTTAAAACCGCCATAAATCTCCTTGTGACAGGGGGAATGGAAGCTTGTTCTGTGCAACAGAGAGGGGCAATTGAATGCAAGCTTCATTAAAATATTTAAATTGTTAAAAGCATTTAAATATTTTATTGAAGCTGCATTCAATTGCCCCTCTCTGTTGCACAGAACAAGCTTCCAGTCCCTGGGTAACAGGGTTGACCCGCTCAGTTTTCCACTGCAAAACACCAGAAAAAAAGTATAACGAGCTCACCTGCTTTTACACTGTGATTTTACTAATAGATGTTCAATGTCTTTTGAAAAATATATTTAAAAAGGAATAGTTTCACCATATTAAACAAGAGTTCAGTTCATGTAACAGGGTTTACCTTAAAATTACTCACTAATACTATAAAATTAAATAAATAATAATCTTCAGGAAGGACTTTTTCATAGCAACAAAATAACTAGGGCTTTACATTGATGGAGGAAACTTAGCGAGATGTTGCGGTTAAGTTGGTTAAAATCTTCCTAGAAGTCATAGAGGATGCACAGAGGAACATTTATTGAATTTTCCATGTGGTCTATATTAAAGGGCGCTTCATTTAATATAACAGGCTTTTAAAATGCAGTATTTGTGCACAATGTCCACTTAAAATATCTAAGGGACGCAAATGGCACTCATTTCGTGGAACGACCCACACGCTCTCTAGAGTCTGCAAATAGTCTTCTGTCTTCCATGCATAGAGGTCAAGTCTGTTGTTGCATAAGAGATGATAACTGTCACGATCGTTATACGGAGTAGACCAATGCGCAGCGTTAGTTGCGAACATACTTAACTTTATTATCTTAAGTGATAATATAACAACAAAACAATAAACGAAACGTGCAGTCCTACGGTTAACACAGAAACAACCAAACGGAAACAAGATCCCACAAACACTAAGGGAAACAGACTGTTTAAATATGGCTCCCAATCAGAACATAAATACATAGAATCTACACACCCTGGCTCAGCATATAGAGTCCCCAGAGCCAGGGTGTGACAATAACATGAAACACCTCCTCTGAGTCATTCACACATCAGCCCAGTGTGCTTTCAGACTGCTAAATGAGGTATGCGTCCAATCACAGGATTTACAAAGTAGCTTTTACTGACAGCTTTTACTAATACTTTTGGACAGAAAAGACCACAGAATTTCACACACGGAATCAAAGCACCACTTAACAGTGCAGCAGGATATGGCATATTTTTTGATGGCCATGAGGGTCTGTGTAAAAAAACATGTCATCAGGTTTTATCAGAAATGAACAATAACACCCAGTATTCCTAAACTGAACAAAAATATAAACGCAAGATGTAAAGTGTTGGTCCCATGTTTCATGACCTGAAATAAAACATCCCAGAAATGTTCAATACGTACAAAAAGCTTATTTATCTCAAATGTTGTACACTAATTAGTTTACATCCCTGTTAGTGAGCATTTCTCCTTTGCCAAGATAATCCATCCACCTGACAGGTGTAGCATATCAAGAAGCTGATTAAACATCATGATCATTACACAGGTGCACCTTGTGCTGGAGACAGTAAAAGGCCACTCTAAAATGTGCAGTTTTGTCACAGAACACAATGCCACAGATGTCTCAAGTTTTGAGGGAGCATGCAATTTGCATGCTGACTGCAGGAATATTCACCAGAGCTGTTGCCAGATAATTGAATGTTCATTTCTCTACCATAAGCTGCCTCCAACGTCGTTTTAGAGAATTTGGCTGTACGTCCAACTGGCCTCACAACCGCAGACTATATGTATGTCGTCGTGTGGGTGAGCGATTTGTTGATATCAACGTTGTGAACAGAATGCCCCATGTTGGCGGTGGGGTTATGGTGTGGGCAGGCATAAGATACAGACAACGAACACAATTGCATTTGATTGATGGCAATTTTTTGCACCGAAATACTGTGACTAGATACTGAGGTCCATTGTGAGGCCCTTTTCTTAAAGGTATCTGTGACCAACAGATGCGTATCTGTAGTCCCAGTCATGTGAAATCCATAGATTAGGGCCTAATGAATTTCAATTGAAATTGTTGCATGTGGCATTTATATTTTGGTTCAGTATGTATTGCAGGGAGCCATTTGAATCTAGAGAAAATCTAATGTATGCAGTTATTAGTGGACTATCTCTACTTCCTACAGAAGAAGTTAGTTATTCAGACATTTTTCCATTGGGGTTTTGTTTGCTCACAAAATGATTGTCAAAATCTATGTCTGGAAATGAAGTTAAATAATCTTGACGGTGGCTGATCATTTTAGCCTTGAATCAGTACCTTGAAATTATACACAGTAATGCATAAAGTACATGTGAATAGTTTACTGATCAACTTCCATATCTGTGGTTGACTCAGTCAGTCTAGGACATCCATCCATTACCATCATCCCATGACCATGCTACTCTGGGTGTCAAGGGTTGGGTTTAGCAATGCTGCTCCTTCCACAACCACCACCACCCCTTCCTGTGCCTAGGCCGATATCCGTCCAGCAGCATCCGACCCCGCTGTTTACAGATCCCTATCTCCATATACCGTTAATTATTCACTCTGCACAGATAACCCACTGGCCACACTCCTTGCCCTCCTGCTTGCTGCTCACACACACATCCAGAGATGGGGAGTGGAATGGAAGGCTGATGTGCAGCTTGTAAGATACAAATGAACCCACCTGTGAATCCTTACCTCACTATGTCAACTCGAAATAGCAACCCACAGTTTCCTGTGGGACTTTGCTGTCAAGCCTTTTTTACGCAAACCAAGACCCAGTAACTTGAGGCACAAGTTTAGGATAAATGTTTACAGTGTGTGTCAGTAACAGTTTATTTAAAATATCCAGGAATGATGCAATTGTAAGGCATTGTAAGACTTTATAATGTCTTCAAACAATCTCATAATGATTTGACTAAAGTACAGCCAGTTTGAGACAAGTTGAAAACGTGCATTAGACACGTTAATTAAATATGGATTATTTGCTATGAAAGTCGAACTTGAGCTCAGGTGCATCCTGTTTCCATTGATCATCCTTGAGATGTTTTTACAACTTCATTGGAGTCCTCCTGTGGTAAATTCAATTGATTGGACATGATTTGGAAAGGCACACACCTGTCTATATAATGTCCCACAGTTGACAGTGCATGTCAGAGCAAAAACCAAGCCATGAGGTTGAAGGAATTGTCCGTAGAGCTCTGAGACAGGATTATGTTGAGGCACAGATCTGGGGAGGTTATCAAAAAATGTCTGCAGCATTGAAGGTCTCCAAGAACACAGTGGCTTCCATCATTCTTAAATGGAAGAAGTTTGGAACCACCAAGACTCTTCCTAGAGCTGGCCACCCGGCCAAACTGAGCAATCGGGGGAGAAGGGCCTTGGTCAGGGAGGTGACCGAGAACCCGATGGTACCTCTGACAGAGCTCCAGAGTTCCTCTGTGGAAATGGGAGAATCTTCCAGAAGGACAATCAACTCTGCAGCACTCCACCAATCAGGCCTTTATGATAGAGTGGCCAGATGGAAGCCACTCCTCAGTAAAAGGCACATGACAGCATGCTTGGAGTTTGCCAAAAGGCACCTAAAGGACTCTCAGACCATGAGAAACAAGATTCTCTGGTCTGATGAAACCACGATTGAACTCTTTCACATGAATGCTAAGCGTTACGTCTGGAGGAAACCTGGCACCATCCCTACGGTGAAGCATGGTGGTGGCAGCATCATGCTGTGAATATGTTTTTCAGTTGCAGGGACTGAGAGACTAGTCAGGATTGAGGGAAAGATGAACGGTACAAAGGACAGAGAGATCCTTGATGAAAACCTGCTCCAGAGCGCACAGGACCTCAGACTGGGGCAAGCTTGTAACGTCATCCCCACGAAGACTCAAGGATGTAATCGCTGCCAAAGGTGTTTCAACAAAGTACTGAGTAAAGGGTCTGAATACTTATGTAAATGTCGTATTTCCGTTTTTTTTATTATTTTATAAATTTGCTAAGAATTCTAAAAACCTGTTTTTACTTTGTCATCATGGGGTATTGGGTAGATTTATAAAACAATATATTAATCAATTTTATAATAAGGCTGTAAAGTAACAAAATGTGGAAATATTAAAGGAGTCAGAATAATTTCAGAATGCACTATATATATATATATATATATATATATATATATATATATATATATATACACAGTTGAAGTCGGAAGTTTACATACACTTAGGTTGGAGTCATTAAAACTAGTTTTTCAACCACTCCACAAATGTCTTGTTAACAAATTATAGTTTTGGCAAGTCTGTTAGGACATTTACTTTGTGCATGACACAAGACATTTTTCCAACAATTGTTTACAGACTGATTATTTCACTTATAATTCACTGTATCACAATTCCAGTGTGTCAGAAGTTTACATACACTAAGTTCACTGTGCCTTTAAACAGCTTCGAAAATTCCAGAAAATGATGTCATGGCTTTAGAAGCTTCTGATAGGCTAATTGACATCATTTGAGTCAATTGGAGGTGTACCTGTGGATGTATTTCAAGGCCTACCTTCAAACTCAGTGCCTCTTTGCTTGACATCACGGGAAAATCAAAAGAAATCAGCCAAGACCTCAGAAGAAAATGTGTAGACCTCCACAAGTCTGGTTCATCCTTGGGAGCAATTTCCAAACGCCTGAAGGTACCACGTTCATCTGTACAAACAATAGTACACAAGTATAAACACCATGGGACCACGCAATCGTCATACCGCTCAGGAAGGAGATGCGTTCTGTCTCCTAGAGATGAACGTATTTTGGTGCGAAAAGTGCAAATCAATCCCAGAACAACAGCAAAGGACCTTATGAAAATGCTGGAGGAAACAGGTACAACTTCCGACTTCAACTGTAGTTCCTGTAGTGTTTGTAAACACCCTGGTAGGTTAATTAATAACCTGAACCAGATTACAGTGAGAAGCTTCCTCTTGAGTCCTCCTGAGCAGACAGTTTGATGAAAACCAGTCAATATTCAGGTCCCTAAGAAAGTAGACCTCTCTGTTTACATCATATACACTATCAAGCGTTTCAAACACATTATCTAGATACTGAATTTTAGCATTTGGTGGCCTATAGCAACACCCTTAAAGAATAGGCTTTAGATGACGCAGGTGAACAACACTTCAATAACACCTGACATGAGATCTTCTCTAAGCATTACAGGGATGTGACTTGACTCTGAAAATATACAGCAACAGCATTCCTGTCTCTTCTGTAGATGTTATATCCTTGTATTCCTACTGCTGTATCATCAAAGGAATGATCCAAGTGAGTGGTTATCTGATGTTAGCAAGTTATTGATTTCATGAAATGGTATTTCTAAGGCTACGTAGAATGCCACATGTGTAGCTTATCAGAGACAGACATAATATGAAAAAGAACAAACAAAGCAACTATCGTATCTGAAGATTATGTCTTTGTTAAATGTTTTTCATGAAGAAATGGAATGTTGTTTATGTTAGTATATGTTTTAGTGTAACGTCACCCACAACAGACCGGAAGTGTGTTGTAGACAGGGGAGACTGGGGATTGGCCAGAAGAGGGAGCATCATTGGTTATAAATAGGGGGGAAAACGAAGAAGAAAGTGGGAACAAGCAGCCATTCTGAGGCGTCGCTCTGCGGGTGTCATGTCACCTGTCACTTATGCTGTAACCTCGTGATTTTAATAAAAGCCTCTAACACGATGCAGCATAAACGGACTCTTTGTTGACAGCAATAATATGCCACCATTCACCCGATACGACATAATGGCACCCAACGTGGGGCTGGGTTGCGTCTCTTCTTTGTTTCAGTCAACCGCCAGGCTAACTCGCTTTGAAGCATGGCCAAAAAGGGTGAGTTTTTCTTACCGCTTCGGAGTTTGTTAGATTGGATACGACTTGTGTACACTGGAGAGATGTACCATACAACCTTGCCTCGGGTGGCGTTATTGCTGATGACCAGAGTCTGTTAAAATTTATTCCATTGGAAACGGCAGATAATTGGACGTTTTTAGAGCATTAAACGGTATGATTTAAGTATTGAAAGTGTACAATAAAGGCGGATATGCGCATCATTAGGGCACTGTACCACTTAAGACCTCCAGGGGGGGCCATTTTAGATGTTGGGCCGGCAAATCCGTTTGCACGATAGAATGGGTGGACGGTGTTTTTTTTTTTTAAAGAGAGCTCGGATTTAATGGGGTTTATCTGATTGTGATTATGATTTGACTTTCGTCCGACGGGATGTCTGATTGGGTCTAATTTCTCGGTGTAATGCTCATTAAGCCACGGTAACAAAAACGGTAGGATAAATATGTTTAAAAGGAATAAGGGCAGTGCAGGTTACTTAGGGCTGGGTAGGCCGCAGTTAGCTAGAGGCTGAGGCTAATGCTAAATGGGAGTGTGTTTCATGCTACATGGTACAGGGCGGCTAATGCTAAATGCTAATTGTGTGGTGTGCTACATGCTAATGTATCCTTAGAGGTCCCATTGCGATGGACTAAGCCTCTTAAAATATGTATGTGTGTGTAGAATTTAAAGTTCTACGCAAATGTGAGCTCTGTTATGTGTAATTGTGTGAGTATAAGGTATAAAATAGTGAAGCTGTAGCGTAATGCTATCGTTCTATTGTCCGGGAATCGTATCATTGAATGCTTTGCGCATGCGTTTAATTTTGCGACACCACTACAGAAAGGAGGAGTTTATGGCACGAGATTAGGACACGTTTTGATTTTACGGGGCTAAAACTACGACATGAGGTTGTGCTAAGCCTACAAAACACTGCATTATGGGTAAAGGTCATAGGTCCCATCTGGGGTTACCCTGCAGGGGGAGACAGAAATAGACAGACAGAGGAGAAATTTTAACACGAATATTCTAGTTGTTACATCGGCGGTTGGTTAAAGATGAAACTTGTTTTGTGACCTATTGAATTTATAAATTAAATATATGTTGACGGAGTATAATGAATTAAATTAAATGACGGATTAAAATAAAATAAAAATGTTTTTGAGCGATCTATTTAGTTCTGAGGTTAGTCTTAGAGTGAATAATGGGTGAACGAAGGAATATTGAATATGGTTGAAATAACTCAGTGATTGCATTAACTACTAAAATGTGATTCTGTGTCTCTGTTTTTCTGGCATATGAGAGGAGCAATACGATACGACAGGAGAGAGGAGGGGCTAACGTGTGACTGACGTGCGTCACGTGACAAGGTGTGACGAGGCAGAGGATCAGATATCAGGCTAGTTCACAAAATCATCCCTTACAAAATATTTGATGACAATTTCACATAGGCTTGGCAAATACTATTTCATGAAAAATTGCATTTTGGAGGCTCTGTTCATCACTGGGGTTTGATTGGAATTGTGTTGGGAATCAAGGACTGACATTATTCTGTAAATTTAAGATAATTAGGTGCTGATAGAGCAAGGGGTTTATGGGAATTGTAGTATTGAAGGGTTAGAGGCTTTGTTTATGGGTATTTTAGTCTGAAGTTGACTAACTTGCATTTACTTGCATTTGATGGGTTGTGGTAAGATAGCCAACACTAATGGATAAATTGGTGACATAGGATATAGGAATAAAAATTGGTTTTAATTATTCAGGATTTTTATTTTTTATTTTTTTTGAGTTGTTAGTGTTATATTAATAATTACAGGGGGGGAAGCCGTAGCCTATACAGTCTAAAATAAGATAATTCATAATAAAGGAATATAAAAGGGTTGTTACAATGGGGAGAAAGGACAGCAAGGCTAGATGAAGGTGATTACACCGATTGATATAGGGAAAAAATAGTAATCCTTTAACTAAAGTAGTGTTAGAAAGTAGTGTTAGAAAAACTAATGGCAGAAGTTAGTACACCTTTCTCACATACGGATTCAGCAAAAAGTAGAGCTTAGGGATGTTTATCCTCAGCTTTCAGTGATCATCCAGCAGGGTGATTGTTGCATCAGAGATGAACGAATAATAGATAGAGGACAAGCAGAAACGACGATAAAGGTGAATCCAAAACTCCAGAAGGAAGAAAATGAGATGTCTGGAAGAGAAGAGTGAGGTTAAAGAAGACGAGGATGATGAAGATGAGAGTGATGATGAAGAGGTCATGCATGGGTGGATATGACTCTGTGATCAGAAGGAAGTTGAAAGAAGAAGGATACACGAGATTTGATCTCTGATGAAAGCCAAGATGAAGAAAGCGATGAAGATTTGGAGATTAAAGGTGCTTTATGTTCAAGAGGATTTTATCCTACAATGACTAGCAAAGAAGAAATAGAGATATAGACCGATGTTTATCATGCCTGGATAAAGCAAATAGTTTAGAAGAAGTAACACAGCTGAAGATACAGAAGAGGAGAAACTGCTGAGAACATTTTTAATCCCAATAATTGGAGGAGAAGAAGAATACATTGAGGCCAAGATGCTGAAGAAAAGTAAGAAGATGATGGAAGATGATATTTCGAGGACAGAACTTAGAGTATAAGCTGTTGAAGAATACTGATATGTCAACGGCGAGAAGGAACAGGACCAAGAAACTCTCTGAAAACTCAATCAAATACAACTTACAACTGGAGAAGAAGGAGAAGAGAAGCTTTGGTTATGAAGAATCAGAGTGAACCAAATCAACAATCACTGTTACAGCTTCAACTGAACAATATTAAATGCAATTGTACCAGCCAAGGGGGGTACCAAATGTTCCATATCCACAGCCAGTTTCTGGACAGACACAGAATTGGAGAGGAAGAGGACGAGAATAAATAGAAGGAGGAAGATTTCAGCTACACTTCCAGCAACTTTCAGAAGACTGTTATAATTATGGACAGGTTGGGTACTTTACCTGTGAGTGCAACAAGTCAGGAGGAAAAACAGAGAACATTTTTAAGGAAGATACAGGGGCAATTCAAGATCACCTGTTCTCCAGGTGAACCCTAAGGATTCTAGAGTGCCTAGAAGATCCGGAATGGGGTGTTAGCTGATAGCATCGATTAGAGAAGAAGAGAAAATATCTAACAATTGAAGTAAAACCGACCATTAGAAGTGATGGTGAATAGTGGAAAAACTTATCTGTGTTCAGCCTAAAGAGGTTAAACATCTCACTATGTAAAATTGACTAATTAGGATAGGGATTTGAGGTAGTAAACAGTTAATTACTCTTAAGATACTAATATTCGAGCATATACCTATTGCATTATTGGAAAAAGATGCATTGTGTAAATTGAACTGTACAATAGGATGTACACTAGACAATCTGTCTGGAAAATAAAGTTAAAAAGGGGTGACTGTTATTCTGGGTTACATTCTTACACCAAGAGATTTCAGGCTAGGCTAAAAGGTGTTTAGTTTGCCAAGTCTGTGTGTAATGAGTCAAAGGCAGGTGGAGACTTTCTCTATCACATATTCTAAAAATTTGGTGGTAAAGGGATTTTGTGAATAAATCAGGGGAAAAAGTTTTTAAATGTTATGAGGGAAAAGATTAGATTAAAATAAGTTAGGAGAACTAGGTTGAATGAACTCTAAGACAGTAAGCTAAGTTTCAAAGTTAGTAGTAAGAGAGAGAGAGAGAACAGTAGTGAAGGACATTTTAAAGTTTAGTGGGAAGATATGGTAGGAGGTTAGATCTGTTAGGGGCAGATGCATTGAGAAAGTATGTGTTGCTGAATGATAAGAGAAGATTGAGGGTGATTGAGTATCTATAGTTACAGTTCCCAGCAGGGAGATCAAGGTAATTATAGGTGTATTGTTTATAATCAAAAGTTTGAAAGTCAGGGATTAGAGAAAGGACTGAGATTTGGGGAAAAAGTGACACTAGTGGTGATAGATGGAAGTACAAGCAAAGACAACCAATCCAGCACCAATGTTAGGGAAAAATACTTATTAGGGTTAGGATGGGGACGTTTCTCCCATATGGAGAGATAATTATGGAGAATAAGTATTGTTATCAGGACCAGGAGTAGAAGCTGTTGCACCTAGTCAAAGGAGGTATGGTTTGGAAGAGGGTTAGGAGTGACTGTTCACTTATGTTGCGTAATGTTACAGAGAAAGGTCAGGGAGAATATATGTGTACTTATCTAGTGCAAGCATTAGAATTTGTTCCGGTTAAGAATTATTGGTTAAAAGGATATGTAATTCGTAAAGTGACGCTTATGATGGAAGATTGGAAATCTGTTGAAGTTTCACAGTCACCAAGGGAGTTCAGGAGGAGTAGATTACAGTAGTCACTCCAACAGTAGATAATACACAGGAATAATGGGAACTTTTGCACTAGAAGTAATTAAGGTTAATACATCAACTACTTTAATGGTAACTTTGGAAGGGATTAGTGATACGATGGCAATAGCAAATGTAGGGAGTATGACATCGACAACAACTTTTCTGAAATTAAAGGGGGTAGCAAGAAGGACTCATGGGTTATGTTACGGATGGAGAGTGCTGTCAATTATAGTACCAATAGGGTTAAAATAGGAGAACAGATAGTAGTAGAGAGAATATAGATTCATCATGGAGGACAGGATGAGGTCTTTGATTTTAATGACAGACAAGGAGAGGTATCTGATCAGTACCGCTCGTTAGGGAAGAGAGAAACTAAAGGGAGTGGTTTGATTCTTCTGTTGTGAAAATTAGAGATAGATGGGCAGGTTCCAGCAGCTCATTCTGTAAGGTCAGTGAGGAATCTTGAGGGTCCATGTCTGGTTAGAATTCCAGTCAAACATGTTAGAGACGGTCGTTCGACCTCTATCAAGTATGTGTCAATCTTATGTGTTGTCATGACTGTTGTATCAACAGCAACAGTCAGTAATAGATAAAATAATGTCGTTGTCAAAACATTTGTTTAAGCCTAGGGTTAGGTGTTATTGGGTTAAGTGAATTGACTTGTGTGAATTTGTTGGATGGTAAAGAAAAATCAGGTAACAGCGTAACTGAAGCATTTGAGGTGTAACCATTGAGGGCTAAAAGTTGTTTTTGTTCTAATAGAACATATGATATAAGGGGTATGTTTATGGGAATATCAGATTGTGAGGACTATATGATAACTTTGGGTATGTATGAACATAAGGTTAGAGATGACAAATATGTTACTTTTTATGTACCAGTTAGTAGGAACAGCAGGACTTTGATGGTTAAAAGATTAGCTTTTGCCTGACAATGTGACTATGGGGAATTTTAGAGATATTTGGAGGGTTTGTGGTGATAAAGCATATATATTCTTACATTATGGATGGACAGGATTTTGTTACATGTCAACGTTGAAGCTTCCATATGAGGTTTTTACCATTATAAGAGGGATAGCACCGGACACAGCTAAATCTAGGGTTAAAAGGGTGACATGGCGACATGTCATAGTCTTCAAGCCTATCATTGAAGGATAAATCTAAGGGAGAAGGGGGGATTTTTTCCATGGTATGGTGTAACATTTGGGAAGATCCTATTGATGATAATAGTTATACTTTGAGTCCAGATAGTTCAGATAGTTAGATATGCATTGAAGAATATAAGGGATGCATTTGGGAGGTCTGAGAATATTTGGTTGCAAGATCAGTTAGGCCCAGTAGGGGCAGTGATGGGTCAGATTTTAGTTTCAGCTTTGATAGCACTGTGTGATGTTTGTAATTTGTTACTGATCTTTGAGAAAGCTATGATATTGAGATAGGTTGGAGAGTGATGCCTGGAGACAACACTCAGATGCCGGTGTTGACTGTTCTTGATCCGGATAAAGATGGACCAGTGGAACTGAATGGATAAATATCATTTTTGATGTTTTGATCATTTTCCCAAAAAAAAAATCCAATATTAGTGTGATTTTTAGTATGATTTATGAATCAAAGGGGGGAATGGTTAATGTGATTCATACATCATTTATATATCATTGTTATATTCTTAGTTGATATTGATTTCAATTTGAAAGTGTTGTTTTGCAAAAGATACTGTTTGGTCGTTTCTTTTTCTTCCAGAAGCATTTGGGGGAACATATGGAGATTGAAATACTCAAACAACGACAATATGAAGGGACAATATGACTGGAGGAGATGAAACAAGGAGAGTGTGGCCGATTCCATCATCAACAAATCCATTGGAAGAGGAGACTACAGGGAGATGAAGTGTAGTGGACTACATTCCAGTGTCTGCAATGAAATATAGACATAGTTGATGTGTAATACATAATTTGTGTCATATTCTTAGGTATTAATTTTTGTAGAATGATGTTTGATGTTATTGAATACATGTGAGGATCTTAGATGTTTTTGTTTATTTCGTGAATGTTTAGGGACATGAAAGTCTAGGCAGGGAGAGGTTCACTGTAAGGTCCAATGGGTTGACCAGCCTTACAAGTGGATGTTTTTGGATAGGATTTTGTTTGCAGGGGCTTACATGTGTATTTAATTGCATCATAGTTTCAAATGCATTTACATGGTTTATGAGGTTATCTGGAGTACCGAAGGTGGTTGCCTGGGGCAGAGGGACCGTGAGATAATTTTACTGTCTTGATTGATGGATGGAAGGTTGCCGGACAGTTTTTCGCTCTTACACTCCATAAAGATTTGTTCATATGTCATAGTAATATATTCACACTTCATAAATATAGTAATGTATTCACACTTCATAAACAGTTATTCATATTTCATAGAAAGGTATTTACACTCTAGAGGAGAATGTTTACTCAATAAGATAAATTGTTACTAGTCATAATCCTATTCTGTTTGTTTTCGAGACTGTTCGTCTCGAAGGGGGGAATATCGTATCTGAAGATTATGTCTTTGTTAAATGTTTTTCATGAAGAAATGGAATGTTGTTTATGTTAGTATATGTTTTAGTGTAACGTCACCCACAACAGACCGGAAGTGTGTTGTAGACAGGGGAGACTGGTGATTGGCCAGAAGAGGGAGCATCATTGGTTATAAATAGGGGGGGAAATGAAGAAGAAAGTGGGAACGAGCAGCCATTCTGAGGCGTCGCTCTCCGGGTGTCATGTCACCTGTCACTTATGCTGTAACCTCGTGATTTTAATAAAAGCCTCTAACACGATGCAGCATAAACGGACTCTTTGTTGACAGCAATAATATGCCACCATTCACCCGATACGACACAACAACAAAAACACATTATTCAGCAGTCCATCAATCTGTTGGTGTGTGTGCTTTCGGAATTAAAGCTACGAACCCACAGGCTTGGCTCTCTAATCCCTTCCACGATTTTTGGAGGGAGGGTGGACAATGATCCTATCATAGCAAATGTAAGCAATGTCACCATGCACTCTGGCAGCTTTCATGGCCGGGATAAGTTATTTCCTCTTCTGGCGCACAGCTTCGGGATCGTCCTCATTGAGGAAGATGTACTTTCCTCTCAAGTTCTTGGCTCTTTCCAGAACACCTGGACCAGTGGTGGGTTTTCCAGTCCTATGGGTGCGCTCAACCTCAATCTTCCTGTGGTCCATCTTCAGTTTGTCAATCATCATTTCCCTCACTTTGTCCTCAGACTACGTCCAGGTCTCATGGGGAGATTCTGCAATTCCGTTCACAACAATGTTGTTCTGCCTTGATTATCCCTCGAGACAATCAGATTTCTTTGTCATTGTTATCATGGATTCACATACAGAACTGATGTCTTCTCCCAATGACTTGCAGATTGCTGTCGTCTTTCTGCTCTCCTGTTTTAAACTAATCGAGCTGACCCTGGGAGAACAGCAAACTGTTCTTCAGGTCCTCGACTTCTCTGGTAAGGTCGTCCATTCTTCTATTAATTGACTCAACCAGTATTTGGACACAACTCTTGAAGCTATTTTATTGTTGTTGTAAAAACTGCTTGTAGAACTCTTTTTGTTAATTGAAAAGACCACTGTCCTGAACGATATTCGCTTTTTTCATGGCAGCAACGTAGGCTACGCTTTACTCCTAGCAGTTCTAGACAGGGCAGGTCACAGGGCAGATGAAAACAGCAACAAACAACAGGGATTCAAACAGTCACACAGGACACCCCATTGTCCTAGCCGCAAGGGCTGTGGGCTGTGTACAAGATGCTAAGGAAACCTAGATACCATGAAAGCCAATGAGGGAAAGATTAGCTACTTCTCTGCAGAAAAATAGACTTGCTATTGTTCCCTGTAACAGATTAGATTTTCACACTGTGACGTGAGCTTGTGTGTGGGCTGAACTACAGCTCGCTAGATCATGGATGGAGTTACGTTATAGTTGCAGAGGAAGGTGTTCAGACCCAGGGTCCCAAGCTGAGTGATGAGCTTGGAGGGGACTATGGTGTTAAATGCTGAGCTGTAGTCAATGAACAGCATTCTTACATACAGTGGGGAGAACAAGTATTTGATACATTTACATTTTAGTCATTTAGCAGATGCTCTTATCCAGAGCGACTTACAGTTAGTGAGTGCATACATGATTTTTATTATATTTTTTATACTGGCCCCCCGTGGGAATCAAACCCACAACCCTGGCGTTGCAAACGCCATGCTCTACCAACTGAGCTACATGCCTGCCGGCCATTCCCTCCCCTACCCTGGACGACGCTGGGCCAATTGTGCGCCGCCCCATGGGTCTCCCGGTCGCGGCCGGCTACGACAGAGCCTGGATACACTGCTGATTTTGCAGGTTTTCCTACTTACAAAGCTTGTAGAGGTATGTCATTTTTATCATAGGTACACTCCAACGGTGAGAGACAGAATCTAAAACAAAAATCCAGAAAATCACATTGTATGATTTTTAAGTAATTAATTTGCATTTTATTGCATGACATAAGTATTTGATACATCAGAAAAGCACAACTTAATATTTGGTACAGAAACCTTTGTTTGCAATTACAGAGATCATACGTTTCCTGTAGGTCTTGACCAGGTTTGCACACACTGCAGCAGGGATTTTGGCCCACTCCTCCATACAGACCTTCTCCAGATCCTTCAGGTTTCGGGGCTGTCGCTGGGCAACACAGACTTTCAGCTCCCTCCAAAGATTTTCTATTGGGTTCAGGTCTGGAGACTGGCTAGGCCACTCCAGGACCTTGAGATGCTTCTTACGGAGCCACTCCTTAGTTGCCCTGGCTGTGTGTTTCGGGTCGTTGTCATGCTGGAAGACCCAGCCACGACCCATCTTCAATGCTCTTACTGAGGGAAGGAGGTTGTTGGCAAAGATCTTGCAATACATGGCCCCATCCATCCTCCCCTCAATACGGTGCTGTCGTCCTGTCCCCTTTGCAGAAAAGCATCCCCAAAGAATTATGTTTCCACCTCCATGCTTCACAGTTGGGATGGTGTTCTTGAGGTTGTACTCATCCTTCTTCTTCCTCCAACAACGGCGAGTGGAGTTTAGACCAAAAAGCTCTATTTTTGTCTCATCAGACCACATGACCTTCTCCCAATTCTCCTCTGGATCATCCAGATGGTCATTGGCAAACTTCAGACTGGCCTGGACATGCGCTGGCTTGAGCAGGGGGGCCTTGCGTGCGCTACACGATTTTAATCCATGACGGCGTAGTGTGTTACTAATGGTATTCTTTGAGACTGTGGTCCCAGCTCTCTTCAGGTCATTGACCAGGTCCTGCCGTGTAGTTCTGGGCTGATCCCTCACCTTCCTCATGATCATTGATGCCCCACGAGGTGCGATCTTGCATGGAGCCCCAGACCGAGGGTGATTGACCGTCATCTTGAACTTCTTCCATTTTCTAATAATTGCGCCAACAGTTGTTGCCTTCTCACCAAGCTGCTTGCCTATTGTCCTGTAGCCCATCCCAGCCTTGTGCAGGTCTACAATTTTATCCCTGATGTCCTTACACAGCTCTCTGGTCTTGGCCATTGTGGAGAGGTTGGAGTCTGTTTGATTGAGTGTGTGGACAGGTGTCTTTTATACAGGTAACGAGTTCAAACAGGTGCAGTTAATACAGGTAATGAGTGGAGAACAGGAGGGTTCTTTAAAGAAAAACTAACAGGTCTGTGAGAGACGGAATTCTTACTGGTTGGTAGGTGATCAAATACTTATGTCATGCAATAAAATGCAAATGAATTACTTAAAAATCATACAATTTGATTTTCTGGATTTTTGTTTTAGATTCCGTCTCTCACAGTTGAAGTGTACCTATGATAAAAATTACAGACCTCTACATGCTTTGTAAGTAGGAAAACCTGCAAAATCGGCAGTGTATCAAATACTTGTTCTCCCCACTGTAGGTATTCCATTTGTCCAGGTGGGTGAGGGCAGTGTGAATTGCAATAGAGATTGCATCATCTGTAGATCTGTTGGGCGGTATGCCAATTGGTTTGAGTCCAGGGTGTCTGGGATGATGGTGTTTATGTGAGCCTATAACCAGCTTTTCAAATAATTTCAAGGCTATAGATGTGAGTGCTACAGGGCATACCTTGGCATTCTTGGGCAAAGGGACTATGGTGGTTTGCTTGAAACAAGTTGGTATTACAGTCCGGGCCAGGGATAGGTTGAAAATGTGGTGAAGACACTTGCCAGCTGGTCAGCGCATTCTCATGACTTTGAGGTTAAAGAAAGTGTGTTTACCAACTTACCTGATTTTGCTAACCGTTACTTTGGACAAATTCAAAACGGCAATATTCTTGTAATGGTTTTTGTATTTTAAAACAAATACAGCTCAATTTCATACAGTTATGAATTCGTGATTATTCGTGATTATTCACAGCAAATCCTGTGATAACCGATTCAATTTTTTTCAATCTTTTGACTGCCCTAGTTGACATGAAAATGTGAAAATACAAATTTTTCCAAAGATATCCACTGGACTTTGAATCTCAACTCCACACAGACGTAAGGTACATAGGAGGAATTTTCGTGAAGTCCTTTAAACCCACTAATCTAATTCACTTTTCAATGTTTTATGATAAAACATTATTTCATTCTTGAATTAGGTTACAACAAAGGCACAATACCCCAGGTAAATAAGGCCTGGCCATCACAACGTTTTGCTTACCTTCAATTGCATTGATCTCCAATTTAAACATAGAAAATAAACTACAACTGTGGTCCTCTGTAGCTCAGCTGGTAGAGCACGGCGCTTGTAACGCCAAGGTAGTGGGTTCGATCCCCGGGACCACCCATACACAAAAAAAAAATTATGCACGCATGACTGTAAGTCGCTTTGGATAAAAGCGTCTGCTAAATGGCATATTATATTTATTTATATTATACTGGTTCGAGTATGGTAAATCCAATTTAAAGGCTGTCTTATTTTATGCTGTGTAGAGCAGGCCTCAGTGAAACGCCAACAACACCATGAGTGGCCTCAAACCAAAGATGATGTGGAGCAGCATGTCTTTGTCCCCAAGGAAATAACTTGTCAGGTGTGCGGCCTGAATACCCCACACACATCTCCAAATGGGTGATTTCTACCAAACCAAAAAGGACAATAATGTGCTTCAAAATTAATCTTAAAGCTAGAATCCTTAATTTAAACATTAACAAAGTGTTCTCCCCACCTGTGTTTTGGTAAAAAGCTGAGGGATGGGCCTTGAGAAATGTAACGACTCTCAAATTCATACACACAGCTATGGATGCAAGGACTGAACATCCAGGATATCAAAAAGGTATAGTTTTATTCAAACCGTATTGCAAAATACAGCATTACAGCGTGATTGAAATTTAAAGGCAATGTTCCCACGTTATCGGCGACTGCATACATGGTAAACGCTGCAGACGTCGGCTCAATAGGAAATTACGTTGACATTTTTTGCGCTCTATCTGTTACGCTTCAGCGATGCAGATTGAATGGAGCCCTTTTACTGCAGTGGGCTAAATCATTCTCACGCAGAGTGATTCTTGGTCTTAAACAAATTACTTTAAAACAAAGTATACACCTCACACACATGGTTATGGGCATAAAAGAAAGAAGAACATATACCATGTCAAATATAATGTAGTGTTGAAATGTATTCCATTTTGAGTTTGCATCACACTATTACACTTTATATACATCTCAGAACACTGAAATATGACAAAACTGTTTGAAATAGAAACATCTGACTTTCATCAGTTTTTTTTTAAATAAAGTGTTACCCAAATGGGAAGCTTGCGCTACAATGGCTAGCTGCTGTCTTATTGACCAATTCTGCTACTTTGTGTGTTTTTTTAAATTACATCATTTCCTATGACCGAAAACAGTTTCCGGACATCAAAACTGCGATCACTAACCTCGATTTGGATGAAGATTTCTACTTCAACGAGTCAGCAGCTGTGGATGTACTGCTCATTCCAGACCCTAATCCCCAGGACTCGAAAGAGGAAGAAACGTCGCAAGATAGGCAAATGAGCGGGCTCCCTGAGAAGACTACGCTGGCGAGTTAATTAACAACCTCTACCCTCCGTTCTATTTGCGAACTTACAATCACTAGAGAACAAACTGGACGAGCTTCATTCGAGACTATCCTATCAATGGGACCTGAAGAACTGTAATATACTATGATTTTCGGAGCCGTGGCTGAACAACATCTAGCTAGTTTTTCTATGTGTCGTCAAGACCGAACATCAGCTTCAGATAAGGTTAAGGGGAGAGATGTGTGTCTCTTTGTTAACAACCTCATGATAAACTGCGGACCATACTATTTACCAAGAGAGTTTTCATCTTTATTGTTCGTAGCTGTCTATTTATCACCACAAACCGATGCTGGAACTAAGACCACACACAACGAGCTGTATAGGGCCATAAGCAAATATGCACATCCTAGTGGCCGGTGATTTTAATGCAGGGAACTGAAATCTGTCTTACCAGTTTTTTTTACCAGCATGTCACCTGTGCAACTAGAGTCGAAAAAACTCTAGATCACCTTTACTCCACACACAGAAATGTGTTCTGGGATTCATCCGGTAGCGTTAAGGAGTTTACCACTTCTGTCACCGGCTTCATTAATAAGTGCATCGACGACCTCACATATACAGTGGGGAAAAAAAGTATTTAGTCAGCCACCAATTGTGCAAGTTCTCCCACTTAAAAAGATGAGAGAGGCCTGTAATTTTCATCATAGGTACACGTCAACTATGACAGACAAAATGAGAAAAAAAAATCCAGAAAATCACATTGTAGGATTTTTTATGAATTTATTTGCATATTATGGTGGAAAATAAGTATTTGGTCAATAACAAAAGTTTCTCAATACTTTGTTATATACCCTTTGTTGGCAATGACACAGGTCAAAGGTTTTCTGTAAGTCTTCACAAGGTTTTCACACACTGTTGCTGGTATTTTGGCCCATTCCTCCATGCAGATCTCCTCTAGAGCAGTGATGTTTTGGGGCTGTCGCTGGGCAACACAGACTTTCAACTCCCTCCAAAGATTTTCTATGGGGTTGAGATCTGGAGACTGGCTAGGCCACTCCAGGACCTTGAAATGCTTCTTACGAAGCCACTCCTTCGTTGCCAGGGCGGTGTGTTTGGGATCATTGTCATGCTGAAAGACCCAGCCACGTTTCATCTTCAATGCCCTTGCTGATGGAAGGAGGTTTTCACTCAAAATCTCACGATACATGGCCCCATTCATTCTTTCCTTTACACGGATCAGTCGTCCTGGTCCCTTTGCAGAAAAACAGCCCCAAAGCATGATGTTTCCACCCCCATGCTTCACAGTAGGTATGGTGTTCTTTGGATGCAACTCAGCATTCTTTGTCCTCCAAACACGACGAGTTGAGTTTTTACCAAAAAGTTATATTTTGGTTTCATCTGACCATATGACATTCTCCCAATCGTCTTCTGGATCATCCAAATGCACTCTAGCAAACTTCAGACGGGCCTGGACATGTACTGGCATGAGGAGGGGGACATGTCTTCCACTGCAGGATTTGAGTCCCTGGCGGCTTAGTGTGTTACTGATGGTAGGCTTTGTTACTTTGGTCCCAGCTCTCTGCAGGTCATTCACTAGGTCCCCCCGTGTGGTTCTGGGATTTTTGCTCACCGTTCTTGTGATCATTTTGACCCCACGGGGTGAGATCTTGCGTGGAGCCCCAGATCGAGGGAGATTATCAGTGGTCTTGTATGTCTTCCATTTCCTAATAATTGCTCCCACAGTTGATTTCTTCAAACCAAGCTGCTTACCTATTGCAGATTCAGTCTTCCCAGCCTGGTGCAGGTCTACAATTTTGTTTCTGGTGTCCTTTGACAGCTCTTTGGTCTTGGCCATAGTGGAGTTTGGAGTGTGACTGTTTGAGGTTGTGGACAGGTGTCTTTTATACTGATAACAAGTTCAAACAGGTGCCATTAATACAGGTAACGAGTGGAGGACAGAGGAGCCTCTTAAAGAAGAAGTTACAGGTCTGTGAGAGCCAGAAATCTTGCTTGTTTGTAGGTGACCAAATACTTATTTTCCACCATAATTTGCAAATAAATTCATAAAAAATCCTACAATGTGATTTTCTGGATTTTTTTTCTCAATTTGTCTGTCATAGTTGACGTGTACCTATGATGAAAATTACAGGCCTCTCTCATCTTTTTAAGTGGGAGAACTTGCACAGTTGGTGGCTGACTAAATACTTTTTTCCCCCACTGTATATCCCAACCAGAAGTAGCATCTGCACTGAGCTAAAGGCTAGAGCATCCGCTTTCAAGGAGCGGGACACTAATCTGGAGACTTGTAAGAAATCCCGCTATCACATCACCAACAAACTATCATAGTCCAAACACACCAATACAACAGGGCACATAAAAACCTATTCCCCCTCAGGAGGTTTCTGCATGGGCCCTCAGATCCCCCCAAAATTCTACAGCTGCACAATTGAGAGCATCTATACTGGTTGCATCACCGTTTGTTATGGCAGTTGCTTTGCATCCGACCGCAAGGTGCTACAGAGGGTAGTGTTTATGGCCTAGCACATCACTGGGGCCGAGCTTCCTGCCATCCAGGGCCTCTATACAAGGGGGTGTCAGAGGAAGGCCCTAATAATTGTCAAAGACTCCATCCACCCAAGTCATAGACTGTTCTCTCTGCTACCAAATGTCAAGCGGTACCGATGCACCGAGTCTTGAACCAACAGCTTCTATCCCCAAGCAATATGACTGCTAAATAGTTAAATAGTTAACCAATAGCTTTCTAGACTATCTGCATTGACCCTTTTTGCACTAACTATTTTTACTCATCACATACACTGCCACTACTGTTTATTATCTATCCTGTTGCCTAGTCACTTTATCCCTACCTATATGTACATATCTACATCAATTACCTCGTACCCGACTTGGTACTGGTACCCCGTGTAGTATATAGCCAAGTTATCATTACACACTTGTGTATTTATTCCTTGTGATTTACTCATGTAATTAATATGTAGTTACTATGTCTCAAAGTGTTTTTGTGTTTTTGATAGCATTAGGTGAAGTTTGGCAATACACTTTCTTGAGGGTTGGTACATAGCCTGTTGATCGGACAGTGATATGTATCCATAGTCTCCCATTTCATGTGATATCAAAAAAATTTACCTGGAGTGACCCAAAAAACACTGATAGCAACAAAACATGGTTATAACCCTGTCAAAAGAATGAAACACATTAATTTGAAAGATAACATTGACCCTACTTAAGTTACAAACAATGTCTGATCTTACAGCTTGGAATAGTCTTGAGAAAACATTTCCTTTAGTGGGTGCATGCTGAGAGTGAAAATCTTACAGCCGATATACTAATCGGATGTTTTTGAAGAGAAGAGAGAGTACTCCTTTCTTATTTTCTTTACCCAACCAGTACATCCACTCAATAAAATTTGAGTGGCCTTTAGCCTCCAGACCTGCCCCTTTATTGTCTGCCACACTCTTTCAATGTGTTGTGTGAGAATCCACAAACGTGTTTGTGAGGTTGACTGTCTGGTGATTGTAACCCAGCCTATTCAGAGACCTGACATACACTCTCCTGCAGTCTCTCAGAATGGTGGAACCTCTTCGCACATGTCATCTGATGATAGGGATTAAGGTTGCCTGTCAGCAGTTTTCCACAATTTTTTGAACACGTTGGCACCATCCTTCCACGATTGTACTGAATGATAGGAACAAGTGCATATCGTTGTTTTGTGACAGGGAGTTGGCCAGTCACACCGTGAAATGGCGGGGGATCAGTAAATCCATGGGAACTAGCATAATGTCACTCATGACACAAGCTAAGGTCTGATGCGTGGCTGCATAATGTTGAAAGACCCGAAACATGATCCTAGGAAACACTGATACGTTTCCAAGAGCATTGAGAGATGTACAGTGAGGGAAAAAAGTATTTGATCCCCTGCGGTTTTTGTACATTTGCCCACTGACAAAGACATGATCAGTCTATAATTTTAATGGTAGGTTTATTTGAACAGTGAGAGACAGAATAACAAACAAAAAATTCAGAAAAAACGTTATAAATTGATTTGCATTTTAATGAGGGAAATAAGTATTTGACCCCTCTGCAAAACATGACTTAGTACTTGGTGGCAAAACCCTTGTTGGAAAACACAGAGGTCAGACGTTTCTTGTAGTTGGCCACCAGGTTTGCACACATCTCAGGAGGGATTTTGTCCCACTCCTCTTTGCAGATCTTCACCAAGTCATTAAGGTTTTGAGCCTGACGTTTGGCAACTCGAACTTTCAGCTCACTCCACAAATGTTCTATGGGATTAAGGTCTAGAGACTGGCTAGGCCACTCCAGGACATTAATGTGCTTCTTCTTGAGCCACTCCTTTGTTGCCTTGGCCATGTGTTTTGGGTCATTGTCATGCTGGAAAATCCATCCACAACCCATTTTCAATGCCCTGGCTGAGGGAAGGAGGTTCTCACCCAAGAGTTGATGGTACATGGCCCCGTCCATCGTCCCTTTGATGCGGTGAAGTTGTCCTGTCCCCTTAGCAGAAAAACACCCCCAAAGCATAACGTTTCCACCTCCATTTTTGACGGTGGGGATGGTGTTCTTGGGGTCATAGGCAGCATTCCTCCTCCTCCAAACACGGCGAGTTGAGTTGACGCCAAAGAGCTCGATTTTGGTCTCATCTGACCACAACACTTTAACCCAGTTCTCCTCTGAATCATTCAGATGTTCATTGGCAAACTTCAGACAGGCCTGTATATGTGCTTTCTTGAGCAGGGGGACCTTGCGGGCGCTGTAGGATTTCAGTCCTTCACGGCGTAGTGAGTTACCAATTGTTTTCTTGGTGACTATGGTCCCAGCTGCCTTGAGATCATTGCCAAGATCCTCCCATGTAGTTCTCGGCTGATTCCTCACCGTTCTCATGATCATTGCAACTCCACGAGGTGAGATCTTGCATGGAGCCCCAGGCCGAGGGAGATTGACAGTTATTTTGTGTTTCTTCCATTTGCGAATAATCGCACCAACTGTTGTCACCTTCTCACCAAGCTGCTTGACGATGGTCTTGTAGCCCTTTCCAGCCTTGTGTAGGTCCCTGACATTCTTGGAGAGCTCTTTGGTCTTGGCCATGGTGGAGAGTTTGGAATCTGATTGATTGATTGCTTCTGTGGACAGGTGTCTTTTATACAGGTAACAAGCTGAGATTAGGAGCACTCCCTTTAAGAGTGTGCTCCTAATCTCAGCTCATTACCTGTATAAAAGACACCTGGGAGCCAGAAATCTTTCTGATTGAGAGGGGGTCAAATTCTTATTTCCCTTATTAAAATGCAAATCAATTTATAACATTTTTGACATGCGTTTTTCTGGATTTTTTTGTTGTTATTCACATTTGTAACAGCTTTTACTTCATTTGCCAGAATACTGTAGGCTCACAAGAATAATAAATTTGGGCAGCAGCAGTGGTGCAAGCCTCCCCAGTCGCACCATGCTGCCCTTCCCAGCCTGCCACCATGACAAGTAATCTAAATTCCTGTGGGAAACACTGGTCGGGATGGTTGGAAAAGCAAGCTAAATGTTCAATCTTGGAGTGCCCCTTTACCTAGTCCAGTAATAACGGATGAAAATCCCAAAAGCTCACTTAAAACACAGTTTTAAGTGAGCCTACATTTCCTGAGTGAATATAGGTAAACAAAACTAGTGGATTGTTCAGAGTCAAAATTGCTCTTTCTAAAACTTTCTTAGCGTGTCAAATTCATTACCCTATCGATGATTTTTTTTTACCCAATTCGTAAATGGAACCCGAGAATGGCTAAATATTGAATCCTTTCTGATGATGCCTCCTCGTCTCTATAAATCCTGCAAGGAAACATGCACATTTAACTCAGACACAGGTGCTTGTTTTAGAGACTGACACTAAGTGAACATTGAAATGGAATGTAGGCTAAGTAAGTCTATGACATTACATTTTACATTTTAGTCATTTAGCAGACACTCTTATCCAGAGCGACTTACAGTTAGTGAGTGCATACATTTTCATTTTCACATTCAATTCCATTCTACTATGATTATCAATTAACTTTTTCAGTAGCAGTAGGAATACATCCACATTGTTGGAAATAGGAGAACAAAAGCTTTCCAGACAAAGATTAAACAATCCAGGCAACCATTGGCTTATATATCCATCCCACAAACACTAGTGACAGTTTTCAATTCGAATAGAGGTGTGCCATGTACAAGAGTTGACCACAAGATGGCGTGTCTATATTGTCTAATCCTTTTCACTTTTGCACTACAGGTGTTGAGAAACTTCGATAAGCTCAAATTGCACCAAAGAATTGCAGATCTCTGGAATTGAGTTGTGGAAAAATACTAAGGTAAAATAATTTATTTAATGAGGATAGTCTATACCGATTAATTGTCTTGTTTTGAGTAACATTATGATTATAATGCATCCACAATTTTGTCTATGAACATTTATGCATAGCATGCACATACTCCATCCACTCTTATCCCAAAGTGGTTATTGTTTGTGGTGAGATCGACTATGTTGAAGTCAGACTGTGCAGAATCACTAGCTACAAATCACCAAGATCAGCGATTATGCGCATTTCCTTGCTCAAACTGATCCCCTGAAACATGCTGATTGTCTATCTGCTATAACCTTTGTCTGCTGGCAGGTGAAGTCGGTGAGTAAGACAGACAATGGCCTGCTGGAGGTCACACTGGTCACCAAAGACCCCGAGAAGAAGAACGACGGGGAGAAGATCGGCACTATCCAGGAGGTGGACTGTCTGCTGTGGGCCATCGGCCGAGAGCCCAACACCGCCGACCTCAACCTCAGCCAGATGGCAAAGATCACTCCTCAGACTGTTTACAAAAGTCTCTTGAGAAAATATGGAGATGTTGCCAAAACCGTATAATTTCAGTACATGGCAAGGGACTTGATTCGGAAATGAGTTTGGGAATACTGTAGACTGAGATCCCATTGCATGCATTGCTCACTGTCTTCTCATGGATGTTGCAAAAATATAAATTAAATGTTTTTAAAGTAATGCAGCTTCAGCTACATGTATGAGTGTTGTGAATAATACAGTCAAACGATTTCCATTTAAAGGACAAACCCTGTGTCAGTGTATGGAATGTGTGGCTTAATAGCCCTTTCCTGCAGTCAAATGACCTGGTGGCCTCTTGGGTGGAATGTTATTAATATTTTTCATAATTAATAAACATTGTTTTGGAAAAAAAACTCAATCTGTTGTTTCTATGTCAAACAGTTCTGTATATAAAGTATGATATTGGGACGCAAACTCAAAATTGAATACATTTCAACTCTATATCTGACATGGTACAGGTGTCTTCTTTTTTCTAAAGCCCGTAACCATGTGTGTGAGGTGTATACATTTGTTTCAAAGTAGATTTGTTTAAGACTACCAAGAAACACTCTGTGTGACCCTGATTAAGCCAACTGCAGTAAAAGGCTAAAGACCGTTTGATGTTTTCTTCGACAGGGTGTGGATATTGATGAGAGATGCTTCATCGTTGTAGATTAGTTCCAGAACACCACTCGCCAAAGGGATCTACTCTGTGGGAGACGTGTGCGGGAAGGCCCTCCTCACTCCTGGTAGGCTGTGCCAGACATGGGTGAAGTGTGGCCAATTTGAACTATAGTAGTGTCTAGATATCTAGTGATATATATACAGTGGGGGAAAAAAGTATTTAGTCAGCCACCAATTGTGCAAGTTCTCCCACTTAAAAAGATGATAGAGGCCTGTAATTTTCATCATAGGTACACGTCAACTATGACAGAGAAAATGAGAAAAAAAATCCAGAAAATCACATTGTAGGATTTTTAATGAATTTCTTTGCAAATTATGGTGGAAAATAAGTATTTGGTCAATAACAAAAAAGTTTCTCAATACTTTGTTATATACCCTTTGTTGGCAATGACACAGGTCAAACGTTTTCTGTAAGTCTTCACAAGGTTTTCACACACTGTTGCTGGTATTTTGGCCCATTCCTCCATGGAGATCTCCTCTAGAGTAGTGATGTTTTGGGGCTGTCGCTGGGCAACACAGACTTTCAACTCCCTCCAAAGATTTTCTATGGGGTTGAGATCTGGAGACTGGTTAGGCCACTCCAGGACCTTGAAATGCTTCTTACGAAGCCACTCCTTCGTTGCCCGGGCGGTGTGTTTGGGATCATTGTCATGCTGAAAGACCCAGCCACGTTTCATCTTCAATGCCCTTGCTGATGGAAGGAGGTTTTCACTCAAAATCTCACGATACATGGCCCCATTCATTCTTTCCTTTACACGGATCAGTCGTCCTGGTCCCTTTGCAGAAAAACAGCCCCAAAGCATGATGTTTCCACCCCCATGCTTCACAGTAGGTATGGTGTTCTTTGGATGCAACTCAGCATTCTTTGTCCTCCAAACACGACGAGTTGAGTTTTTACCAAAATGTTCTATTTTGGTTTCACCTGACCATATGACATTCTCCCAATCCTCTTCTGGATCATCCAAATGCACTCTAGCAAACTTCAGACGGGCCTGGACATGTACTGGCTTAAGCAGGGGGACACGTCTGGCACTGAATGATTTGAGACCCTGGCGGCGTAGTGTGTTACTGATGGTAGGCTTTGTTACTTTGGTCCCAGCTCTCTGCAGGTCATTCACTAGGTCCCCCCGTGTGGTTCTGGGATTTTTGCTCACCGTTCTTGTGATCATTTTGACCCCACGGGGTGAGATCTTGCGTGGAGCCCCAGTTCGAGGGAGATTATCAGAGGTCTTGTATGTCTTCCATTTCCTAATAATTGCTCCCACAGTTGATTTCTTCAAACCAAGTTGCTTACCTATTGCAAATTCAGTCTTCCCAGCCTGGTGCAGGTCTACAATTTTGTTTCTGGTGTCCTTTGGCAGCTCTTTGGTCTTGGCCATAGTGGAGTTTGGAGTGTGACTGTTTGAGGTTGTGGACAGGTGTCTTTTATACTGATAACAAGTTCAAACAGGTGGCATTAATACAGATAACGAGTGGAGGACAGAGGAGCCTCTTAAAGAAGAAGTTACAGGTCTGTGAGAGCCAGAAATCTTGCTTGTTTGTTATTGACCAAATAATTATTTTCCACCATAATTTGCAAATAAATTCATAAAAAATCCTACAATGTGATTTTCTGGATTTTCTTTTCTCAATTTGTCTGTCATAGTTGACGTATACCTATGATGAAAATTACAGGCCTCTCTCATCTTTTTAAGTGGGAGAACTTGCACAATTGGTGGCTGACTAAATACTTTTTTCCCCACTGTATATATATATATATATATATATAGCATTTCCACTTGCAAATAGCACTAAATATCATATATGTAGTAGTAAAGGAATACAATTCCACGAGAGGAGTGCATCATTGTTTTTACGCTGTTTAACACTAAAAGTAGCCTTTTTACCATGACTAGTCAGTCCGGCCAGCTCCTTTTAGGTAATTTAACTCCAACCACGTACAGCTTTTATTTTTATTTAACTAGGCAAGTCAGTTAAGAACAAATTCTTATTTACAATGACGGCCTACACCGGCCAAACCCGGACGACGCTGGGCCAATTGTGCGCCGCCCTATGGGACTCCCAATCACGGCCAGTTGTGATACAGCCTGGAATCGAACCAGGGGGTCTGTAGTGACACCTCAAGCACTGAGATGCAGTACCTTAGACCGCTGCACCACTCGGGAGCCCTCAGTAAAATTCTGTTGAATAGATTGTCTGTTATGGTTAAGAAAGAAAAATAGCAATGTTACCTCATGGTGTACCGTCGATAGCTCAGATACATTTTTGCATTGCAAATCTCGATTTTGACATTTGTTCTGTTGGGTTTGGGCAGTCTGTCACGCCCTGACATTGAGATCTCTAGTTGAGTTGGGCAGGGTGTGAAATCTAGTTTATATATTTCTATGTTGGCCGGGTGTGGTTCCCAATCAGAGGCAGCTGTCTGTCGTTGTCTCTGATTGGGGATCATACTTAGGCAGCCATGTTGCCTACCTTAGTTGTGGGATCTTGTTTCTGTTTGGCTTGTTTGATGTTTAGCCTCTTGAACTTCACGTTCTGTTGGATTTTGTTATTTTGTCGGTGTTTATTAAAATAAACGACTATGTACGCATTCCACGCTGCACCTTGGTCCGATCCTTTACACAACGAACGTGACACAGTCGCCATTGCAGCGGGCAGAAAGCTGGCACACAGACTGTTTGACGGCAAGGAGGATGCCAAGGTCGACTACTCTAACATTCCGTTTTTTTAGCCAACCACCCATCGACACGGTGGGCCTCACAGAAGGTGAGTGTGCCCTTACCAAAGAGGTCCTCAAGTGGGTGGTTCCCCTTATCGTAAATGTCCTCCACTGAAGTGGGATGAGTTGGTTTGTTTCTCTGTCAGTCTGTTGGACAAATACCCAGCCTAACTGACAAAAGTGTGACATTCTTCCCAGCAACTATTGTTGTCTATAACATTGCACTGCAGCCATTGGTTGCATCCCAAATGGCACCCTATTCCCTATATAGTGCACCACTTTTGAACCTATGGGCCCTGGTCAAAGGTATTACCCTATATAGGGAATAGGGTGCCATTTGGAATGCAGCCTTGTTTTCTGTTGTTCGTTAGTAGAGAAGCTGATGGTCTATGGTCTCCTTGTGTTACAGAGGAGGCGATTTAAAAGCAGGGAGAACGTGAAGTCTTACAAGACGTACTTCACCCCCATTTATCCCGCCATCACCACCAGGAAGATTCATGAAGTTGGTGTGTGTGGGGAAGGAGGAGAAGGTGAGAGGCTCCTTAAACCTAGCCCTAGGCTAGCACAGTATTAACACACCTGATCAACTAATCAACCCCTTGATTTGATGAAGCAGGTGTGTTCATAGCTGGGCTTGAACAAATCTTTGGGTTGTGTGCATTAGTGTCACGGATCCACCCGGTACTGCTGCTCATTCCGTTCACCAGTTCCGGAGGTCTACGTCACCGGCTTTCTAGGCGTCACTGACATGGATCATTTCCACCAACCCCGGACTGTCTTGTCTCATTACGCACACCTGGTTCCCATTCCCCCTGATTAGTATGTGTATATAATGTATGTGCCCTCTGTTCCCCATTGTCCTTGTCGATTAATGTCCCATGTCCGTTGGTCTCGTGAGTACCGTGTAGAGTGCTCTTGTTGTTTACGGGTCTCGTCCAGTGTACTGTGTAGATGTTACACCTCGCTCTTTGTTTGGGTTACATCCCTTTTGTATATATATATATATATATACACATGTGTTTGTGTTGGGTGGAGTAAATAAAAACCCTAATACGTATTCCTGCGTCTGTCTTCAAATCATTATACAACGTGACAGAATAATAGACCCATAAAAATGGAGACAGCGGGAAAGGCCGAGCTGGCGACAATCGTGGAGGCAGTCCAGCATCACGAGGATTGTCTTTCCAGACATGGTAGTGCCATGGACAGTGTGCTGGCAACCATCCTGCGGTTGGAGGGGAAAGTGCAGTCCCTCCAGTCCCCAGCACTGGTTCCGGCCCCAGCCCCCACACCACCACTACCTGCCTCCATTCCATCTGAGCCGGTCCGCGGAATACCCCTGGCCCTCCCGGAGTGCTTTGACGGCGCGCCAGCGAGATGCAAGGGATTCCTTCTGCAATGCGACCTGTACCTTGCTCGCTACGCCGAGGCTGTCTCCGGGAGAGACAGGGTTGCCACAGTCATCTCGGCACTGACCGGACGATCAGCATGACGATCTGGTTGGAGAACCTCCTGCGGTCCGGATGAAGACCTGCGTTGAATCCAGAGCCCATGGCTACATCTGCTCCGTGGCTAGAGCCGATGGAGGTGTGCTCTGTACGTTTGCAAGAGGCAGAGCGTAGGAGAAGGAGGAATCTGGGCCTCTGCTCCTATGGTGGAGAAAGGGGTCATTTCTCCCCGACCTGCCCTCTATCCACTAATAGGCAAGGAGGTGACAACCCAGGGAATTCCCATGCTCCAACCCAGGCAGAGGAGAGGCAGGAAGAGGAGACCCCCATCATCCCTCCATTGCGCCAGTGGTGTGGGACGTGGAAGCCGACATACGGCAGGCCCTGCGTATGGAACCCGCATCTGCACAGGAGAACCACCTACGTGCCCATGGTTGTGTGGGACCGCCTCCTTTCCTGGGCGCACACGGCGCCTGTGTCGGGTCATCCTGGGATAGGCCGTACCATCGCCTGCCTGACTGAGAAGTACTGGTGGCCCACCTTGGCTAGGGATGTCCGGGTTTACGTCTCTTCCTGTTCCATCTGTGCCCAGTCTAAGACACCCAGACACCTCCCTTATGGAAAGCTCCTTCCCCTGCCGGTTCCACAATGACCCTGGTCTCACCTCTCAGTGGACTTTGTTACTGACCTTCCCCCCTCCCAGGGGAACACCACCGTTCTCGTCGTTGTGGACCAGTTTTCCAAAGCTTGTCGTCTCCTTCCTCTGCCTGGGCTCCCGTCGGCCATGCAAACCGCGGAGGCTCTTTTTACGCACGTCTTCCGGCACTAGGGGATCCCGGAGGACATTGTGTCAGACTGTGGTCCTCAGTTTACCTCACACATATGGAAAGCGTTCATGGAACGCCTGGGGGTCACGGTCAGTCTCACCTCCGGGTACCGTCCTCAAGCTAATGGGCAGGTGGAGAGGGTCAATCAGGAAGTGGGCAGGTTCCTGAGGTGTTGCTGTCAGGAACGGCCAGGGGAGTGGGCGCATTTTCTACCTTGGGCTGAGTACGCGCAGAATTCCCTCCGCCACTCCTCCACTAACCTCATTCCTTTCCTGTGCATTTTGGGGTATCAGCCGGCCCTGGCACCTTGGCATCCAAGCCAGACCGAGGCCCCTGTGGTGGACGAGTGGTTTCGTCACGCTGAGGAGATCTGGAACGCTGCGCACACTCGTCTCCAGTGGGCCGTGCGTCGGCACAAGGAACAGGCCGACCGCCACCGCAGTGAGGCGCCTGTTTTCTCTCCAGGTGACCAGGTCTGGCTCTCCACCCGGAACCTGCCCCTCCGCTTGCCCTTCCGGAAGCTGAGCCCGCGGTTTGTGGGGCCGTTTAAAGTCCTGAGGAGGGCTAATGAGATAACATACCATTTGCAACTCCCTGCTGATTACCGCATTAACCCAACTTTTAATGTGTCTCTCCTCAGGCCAGTGGTGCCTGGTGCCCTCGCTGAGGCTGGATCCAGTGACACCCCGCCTCCTCCTCTTGACATAGAGGGAGGTCTGGCGTACTCGGTTCGTGAAGTCCTGGATTCGAGGCGTCGGGCAGGGCGTCTCCAGTACCTCATCGACTGTGAGGGGTACGGCCCCTGGTTCCCATTTCCCCTGATTAGTGTGTGTATATATGTGCCCTCTGTTCCCCATTGTCCTTGTCAATTATTGTTCCCATGTCTGTTGGTCTCGTGAGTACCGTGTATAGTGCTCTTGTTGTTTACGGGTCTCGTCCGTGTATTGTGTGGAGGTTACACCTCGCTCTTTGTTTGGGTTACATCCCTTTGGTGTATGTATGTATGTTTGTGTTGGGTGGAGTAAATAAAAACCCTAATATGTATTCCTGCGCCTGTCTTCTAATCATTATACAATGTGACAATTAGGCACCAAACAGAAGAGAACGGACTGAAACAGCGTGGGACTACTTAAACTTGTCTAATAGGAAAATATCGTTTTAGTTTTCTGTTGTGGTACATTTCAAATTCTACATTGCATGCCCTAATGAACACGACCCAGAATTGAAAACACTACCCTAGAACCCTCTATATTCAGCTCAACACACAAAAGATTCATGACAGCATGTTTAGCCTGCCTCTCTAACAAAAATGACCTGTCTCCTTCCCCCCAGGTGGTTGGCCTTCATATGCAGGGCATTGGCTGTGACGAGATGTTGCAAGGCTTCGCAGTAGCCATCAAGATGGGCGCAACCAAAGCAGACTTTGACAAGACTACTGCCATTCACCCCACCTCGTCCGAGGAGTTTGTTACGATGTGTTAACAACGCAAACCTCTCGACGACCCTTCATTTCCTATACAGCACCAGCGAGAATCACCATACCAGGAAACGAGTGGCTTGACCCTTTTCCTCTGCAATAGCTTGACTGCCCAATGTTCAATAACAGCCCTCTACTTCCATTTTCTTTCTTTTAAGTTACCTCTTTTGTTTACCTCGTTTGAATTTTTGGGACCAAGACGATTAAGTTACTATTTTTTTCTGTACTGTGGGTGTTTAACAGTGCTTATCAATTTATTAAACATGCAAGATTTTTCTAATGACTGTGAAATGGAAGAGGTGGATCTACAGGCATTGTTGTCAAGTCACTGAATTGGTGGTAAGGAAATCTAGCTCCTAGTGTAGGATCGGACGACCTCCGCATGTGTAGTTCCCACATTATTTAGAATTCAAGGCACACTTAACCAGCATGGCTACCACAGCATTCTGCAGCGATACGCCATCCCATCTGGTTTGGGCTTAGTGGGACTATCATTTGTTTTTCAACAGGATAATGACCCAAAACACACCTCCAGGCTGTGTAAGGGATATTTGACCAAGAAGGAGAGTGATGGAGTGCTGCATCAGATGACCTGGCCTCCACAATCCCCCGACCTCAACCCAATTGAGATGGTTTGGGATGAGTTGGACGGCAGAGTGAAGGAAAAGCAGCCAACAAGTGCTCAGCATATGTGGGAACTCCTTCAAGACTGTTGGAAAAGCATTCCAGATGAAGCTGGTTAAGAGAATGCCAAGAGTGTGCAAAGCTGTCATCAAGGCAAAGGGTGGCTACTTTGATAAATCTCAAATATAAAATGTATTTTGATTTGTTTAACAGACAGAGTCACCAGCAAAGCACCTACACACCATCACACCACCTCCTCCATGCTTCACGGTGGGAACCACACATGCGGAGATCATCCGTTCACCTACTCTGCGTCTCACAAAGACACGGCGGTTGGAACAAAAAATCTCAAATTTGGACTCAGATTTCCACCGGTCTAATGTCCATTGCTCATGTTTCTTGGCCCAAGCAAGTCTCTTATTATTATTGCTGCTTGATGGTTTTTGTGACTGCACTTGAAGAAACTTTCAAAGTTCTTGAAATGTTTCAGATTGACTGAACTTCATGTCTTAAAGTAATGATGGACTGTCGTTTCTCTTTGCTTATTTGAGCTGTTCTTGCCATAATATGGACTTGGTATTTTACCAAATAGGGCTATCTTCTGTATACCACCCCTACCTTGTCACAACACAACTGATTGGCTCAAACGCATTAAGAAGGAAATAAATTCCACAAATGAACTTTTAAGAAGGCACACCTGTTATTTGAAATGCATTCCCGGTGACTACCTCATGAAGCTGGTTGAGAGAATGCCAAGAGTGTGCAAAGCTGTCATCAAGGCAAAGGGTGGCTACTTTGAAGAATCTAAAATATATTTTGATTTGTTTAACACTTTTTTTGGTTACTACATGATTCCAAATGTGTTATTTCATAGTTTTGATGTCTTCACTATTATTCTACAATGTAGAAAATAGTAAAAAAATACTCTGGGATGCTGATCTTCTAGGCAGAGTTGCAAAGAGAAAGCCATATCTCAGACTGCCCATCTTAATATTTTATTGGCCAGTCTGAGATGTGGCTTTTTCTTTGCATCCCGGAGTCGCCTCTTCACTGTTGACGTTGAGACTGGTGTTTTGCGGATACTGTTTAATGAAGCTGCCAGTTGAGGACCTGTGAGGCGCCTGTTTCTCAAACTAGACACTAATGTATTTGTCCTCTTGCTCAGTTGTGCACCGGGGCCTCCCACTCCTCTTTCTATTCTGGTTAGAGCCAGTTTGTGCTGTTCTGTGAAGGGAGTAGTACACAGCGTTGTACGAGATCTTCAGTTTCTTGGCAATTTCTCGCATTGAATATCCTTCATTTCTCAGAACAAGAATAGACTGACGAGTTTCAGAAGAAAGTTATTTGTTTCTGGACATTTTGAGCCTGTAATCGAACCCACAATTGCTGACGCTCCAGATACTCAACTAGTCTCAAGAAGGCCAGTTTTATTGCTTCTTTAATCAGCACAACAGTTTTCAGCTGTGCTAACATAATTTCAAAAGGGTTTTCTAATGATCAATTAGCCTTTTAAAATGATAAACTTGGATTAGCAAACACAACATGCCATTGGAACACAGGACTGATGGTTGCTGATAATGGGCCTCTGTACGCCTATGTAGATATTCCATTAAAAATCAGCCATTTCCAGCTACAATAGCCATTTACAACATTAACGATGTCTACACTGTATTTCTAATCAATTTGATGTTATTTTGCACATCTAGCATTACAGTGTTAATACTATTGTAATTATTTTGCACTATAGCCTATGTATTGCCTTACCTCCATAACTTGCTACATTTGCACACACTGTATATATATTTTCTGCTGTATTTTTGACTTTATGTTTTTTACCCCATATGTAACTCTGTGTTGTTTTTATTGCACTGCTTTGCTTTATCTTGGCCAGGTCGCAGTTGTAAATGAGAACCTGTTCTCAACTGGCTTACCTGGTTAAATAAAGGTGGAAAAAAATAATAAAAAAAAATAAAAAAATTATGGACAAAACATTTGCTTTTCTTTCGAAAACAAGGACATTTCTAAGTGATCCCAAACTTTTGAACAGTAGTGTATATACAATCAGAACTTAATTAGCTAACAAAATAAAACGTTTTTTAAAATAAAAATCTGTCATAAAACACCTAGCTAAAAGTATTAAAATATGTACAATATTTACAAAGCTCTCTGCCTACAGCACGGCGCCATGGCAACCACGGAACTCCAACTCCATTACAATAGGAAGCTCTACGCAAATAACTTATGACGCTTTCCAGACAAACGAGAACTCGGAAGAAAAGGAGGTCAAATCGTGACGTCAGTGATTTTCAGGTCCGAAAGTCGGATCTTTAGAAAGTGTCCTGATGCCGCGTTCCAAACAACTCGGAAATCTCTGACTTCAGTGCGTTTAAAACAACTGGGAACTCGAAAAAAACGCGCTCCGACTGGCAAAAATCGATTTGAACGGTCATCCAACTTGGAATTTCAACTCGGAATTTCTGGCATCTTTCTAGAGCTCTGACTTTACGACCTGAAGATCACTGATGTTATGATTTGACCTTTGACTTGGAATTCCGAGTTGGATAACCGTTCAAAACGAGCTCGTTTTTTTTCCTCCGAGTTCACAGTTGTCTTGAACGCACTGGAGTTGGAAGTCAGAGATATTCGAGTTCCCAGTTGCTTTCAACGCGGCATTCGTCTCAGTGAATTTATTTACGGCCGCAGTGGTTATCTTGCTAGCGGGTTAACATAACTCAAAATGGACTGAGATATGCGGAGCAAATATCACACAAGAAAGGTAAGGCCGTCCTGAAATAACAACGACTATCTGCCATCCAAAACAAACGCACAATGAATGTATACGTAGGGAGATGCTTTATTGTAGCATGTGCTAGCAGGCTAACGTTAGCTAGCTAACCAATAGCTAGCTAGGTATTCCAAACCCGTTTGGCCTCTCACCGTCCAGTGCCGGGGGCAGTGGCTGGCTTTATCTGGCTTACCAAGATCAAGTTATCTAGCAAGCAAGCTAGACCGCAAGGTAACAGTGTCCCTCCGTTTTATGTATTGACAGTACTGTTATAACATAACATTGACCAGGTTAACAGGGCGCTTTCGATGTAATGCCAAGTTCTGTGTCATTTGAACCTCAGCCTGCTAACCTAGCTAGTTAGCCAACTAGTTGTCTATCTAGCTATACTAGCCGGTCAGCCAACTTAGAACTAGCTAATTGATGTGATGCGGCATTATTAGCTAACTAGCTAGCTACATCCAGGTACTGCGATCATTTTAGATGGTAGTTGTATCATCATGATGATGATTTCTTTGGGAGGCGAGTCGGGTTTGTCTTGTTAACTTAGTGTAGATAGCTAGGTATGTTTGGCCGAACTCAACCGATGCCTACTGACAGTGCTTGTTCTCACTCAAACAGCAAGTTCCAGCATTGCTCTACGAAGCCCGCAACTGCGAGGATGTTCCCCGGCCTGGCACAGAGACCATGGCAAGTATTCTGCAGGGTCTACCGGCAGCACAGAACCCCACTGTCACAACGACCCCACAGGGTTGCCCGACCATGTCACGGTGAGGCTCACATGTTCAAGTCAATGCTTGACACTTTTTTTTATGCATAACACTGTCAGTGCAAAATGTGTGTAGTGTATCTAATAGTCTGTTTTAGCTAACACACATTTCCCTACAGGGTGGCAGAATGGAGGGATGCACAATCTGTGGTTCAGCCTCCCTGACTTCCGTGTAGCCGCTCTAACAACAAACCGTGTCCAGTACTATTCTACCTCCAGCAGCAGTAAGGATGGCCTCCCTCCTCCTACTACACAAGGACCAGACAGTCCGCCTACTGTGGAGAAGGTGCTAGCTGGGGCTGCACAACTCTCCTCAGACTCCCCAGGTAATGGCCACTGCTTGTCCTGTTTTGGCAATATGTATGTGTATTCACTAGGAACCAAACAGGAGCAAACTTGTTTGTAATACGTTTTGCTATGGTGCCCGCTAATAATACACCCCAGTATTATGTTCAGGTGTAGTAAGAACATTGTCAAAATAGGATTGAAAAGTATCTCTATCAGTCTTTATGTTCTGGTACTCTTTTTTATAATTATTTTTTTAATTATTTTTTTAAACATGCTTGACCCTAACCCCTAAAACAGCTGGAAGTAGTTCTGGTGAATAGGCAATGTGACTTATCTAGCTATGTCTTTTTTAGTTATTGTGTTCAGCAGTGGTGGAAAAAGTACCCAATTGTCATACTGTAGTAAAAGTAAAGCTACCTTAATAGAAAATCACCCTGTAAAATACTACTTGAGAAAAAGTCAAAGTATTTGGTTTCAAATATTCTTAAGTATCAAAAGTGAATGCAATTGCAAAAATATACTTAAGTACAAGTATAAATCATTTAAAAATTGCTTATATTAAGCAAACCAGACGGCACAATTTTCTTGTTTTTTAAATTTACGGATAGCCAGGGGCACACTAAAACACGCAGACATAATTTACAAATTAAGCATTTGTGTTGAGCGAGTCCTCCAGATCAGGGATGTTGTCTTGATAAGTGCTTGAATTGGACCATTTTCCTGTCCTGCTATGCATTCAAAATGTAACGAGTACTTTTGAGTGTCAGGGGGAAATGTATGGAGTAAAAAGTAAATTTATGTTCTTTAGGAATGTAGTAAAGTAAAAGTTGTCAAAAATATAAATAGTAAAGTACAGAAACTTTAAAGTACTACTTAAGTAGTACTTTAAAGTATTTTTATTTAAGTACTTTACACCACTGGTGTTCAGTAAAAAAAAAAAAAATTGGCACTCTTCTTTTTTTTAATCTCAGGGTCAACAACGCCCCAAGGTCTGACAAAAACTGAGACAATTCAAGTGAAAGTGCGGGCTGTGCTTAAGAAGAGGGACTATGGATCCAAGTACACCCAGAACAACTTTATCACTGCAGTCAGAGCTATGAACGAGTTCTGTCTCAAGCCAAGGTAAACCCTCAATAACAGGGAATTTTGACAATTAGGCATTAATGGATACAGGTTAACCAAAACTCACAATGGCAAAAGTATTGCTATTTCTTGTGTGTTTTCTGCTGGTGCGTGGGCAATGTACACTTTGAAAGAAGTTGTAGCTATCCTTTTCTGAATTCAGTGTATTCCAGACCATACTAGTGCTGCTTAGCATTACAATCTTCCACTGAGCTAATGGGGAAACACACTGTGGGTTCGATTACAGGCTCACAATGGCCAGAAACAATGTATGCACTCACTAACTGTAAGTCGCTCTGGATAAGAGCGTCTGCTAAATGACTAAAATGTAAAATTATCACATTAAGGGAAGTTAACATGCCCATGGCTCAGTCATTGATGCAGGGACTGCTTGATGTACTCAGCCCACTGTCGCTGTCTCTCTTTCTGTCTCGCTCGCTATTTCTGACTATTCTCTTTCTTTCTCTCTTTTTCTTTCTCTCTTTTATCTTTCGTGTGACCTTAGTGACCTGGAGCAGCTAAGGAAGATCCGTCGACGCAGCCCACACGACGACACTGAGGCATTCACTGTATTCCTGCGATCAGACGTGGAAGTCAAGTTAGTACATTTTACATTCCTTACTTACCAGTAAAATCATGTCACAAAAAACAAGTGTTTACAGCACCAAAATTAACATCAATTGTTGGAATCATGCACTTTACAGTTGACTGCACATTAGCAACCTTAAGCCAATGTGATGCTATTAGGTAGACTATATTGATGCTAATAGGTAGACCATATTGTATACGAAACGAAAATGTTATTTCAATCGGACTTCCAGAGCTCTAGATGTGTGGGGAAGTCCTGAAGCCCTTGACAGAGAGCGGAAACTCAGGAAAGTGGAGGAGAGAGAGTACGAAGAGAGTAGGTATCCTCCACCCTGCATGTGCATTCTGTGACTAACTGTACAATAACCGTCTATACTTGCTCTGTTTATTATGTGTGTTGTTTTCTTTTTGTAACCCAGCCCAACCTAGGCTGTGTAGTTGGTGTGATGATGTGGTTTTTACATATTGACATGTAGCCTGGGTCATATTTATTAGGTAACAAATGGAAGAGAACGGACTAACTTGGCTAGTCCAATAAGAAATGCTCATTTTCATTTCCCGTTACAAAACGTTTCTGTGCAGGCCCTAATGAACACGACCCACCAGTGGCTACCTGGTTCCTCAGTGGTGTTGCGATTAATTACAATGATGGTCTGTGCTGTGAGCTTGCACTCACTGTCTCCGTTTATGCTCTCTTCACTCCTTTTCACTGTCTTTCAGATATTTTCCGGAATCAGCAGTTGCTAAAGGAGTACAAAGATTTCTGGGGAAACACAAAGGTGAGTCCAGGGCCAATGTGACCTGAAGCAGTGTGATGTGGTTCCCTATTGAAAGCCTTCAAGCTTAGCTAATATTTAAAGTGCAAATATATCCATGTTACACATTTTGACCAGAAGTTCTGTGGTGGTCATTTATGGAGATCTACCAAGATATCTTGAGGATAGAAACGCAACTATCCACAATTCTTACTATCATATTAGCCATGCTATATATTTAGCCATATCATGATAGCCACAACAAAATGGATGGGGAGCCAGGATCTCCTGACCAGACTGAGTGTGATGGACAGAGAAATGGACACCTGTCCTGCTGGCTGCTACCAAAATCCCTCACGTGACCTTTGACCCAGTGCAGGGTTATTTAACCCTCACAGCCCTGCATCACTGGTCCCGTGTGGCTCAGTTGGTAGAGCATGGCGCTACGGTTGTGGGTACGATGCCCATGGTGGATCAGTAGGAAAAATGTACACTACCGTTCAAAAGTTTGGGGTCACTTAGAAATGTCCTTGTTTTCGAAAGAAAATCATTTTTTTGTCCATTTTTAAAAAAAACATAAAATTGATCAGAAATACAGTGTAGACATTGTTAATGTTGTAAATGGCTATTGTAGCTGGAAACAGATTATTTTTAATGGAATATCTACATAGGCGTACAGAGGCCCATTATCAGCAACCATCAGTCCTGTGTTCCAATGGCACGTTGTGTTTGCTAATCCAAGTTTATCATTTTAAAAGGCTAATTGATCATTAGAAAACACTTTTATGAAAACCCAATTATGTTAGCACAGCTGAAAACTGTTGTGCTGATTTTAAAGAAGCAATACAACTGGCCTTCTTGAGACTAGTTGAGTATCTGGAGCGTCAGCAATTGTGGGTTCGAATTACAGGCTCAAAATGGCCAGAAACAAATAACTTTCTTCTGAAACTCGTCAGTCTATTCTTGTTCTGAGAAATTAAGGCTATTCCATACGAGAAATTGCCAAGAAACTGAAGATCTCGTACAACGCTGTGTACTACTCCCTTCACAGAACAGCGCAAACTGGCTCTAACCAGAATAGAAAGAGGAGTGGGAGGCCCCGGTGCACAACTGAGCAAGAGGACAAATACATTAGTGTCTAGTTTGAGAAACAGGCGCATCACAGGTCCTCAACTGGCAGCTTCATGAAATAGTTACCCGCAAAACACCAGTCTCAACGTCAACAGTGAAGAGGCGAGTCCGGGATGCTGACCTTCTAGGCAGAGTTGCAAAGGAAAAGCCATATCTCAGACTGGCCAATAAAAATAAAAGATTAAGATGGGCAGTCTGAGATATGGCTTTTTCTTTGCAACTCATTTCTAAGTGACACCAAACTTTTGAACGGTAGGGTATGCATTTACATGACATTGTTTCATTCTCACCAACGTTCATTGACACAGTGCCTCTGTATAACGCTGGTCTCCTTTCAATGATCCTTTACAGTACAGTACTGCACCACCTAGCATGTGATGGTGCATTCTATACTGTACTTAATTTTTGTGTGCTGAAAATCCTCTAAATATGCTACCTTTGACTCAGCTAGTGCCTTGACTTTTTCCACATTTTGTTACATTACATCCTCATTCTAAAATTAATTAAATAGTTTTTTTCCCCTCATCAATCAACACACAATACCCCATAATGACAAAGCAAAAACAGGTTTTTAGAAATGTTTGCGAATGTATTACAAATATTAAAAAAACATCACATTTACATAAGTATTCAGACGCTTTACTCAGTACTTTGTTGAAGCACCTTTGGCAGCGATTACAGCATCGAGCCTTCTTGGGTATAACGCTACAAGCTTGGCACACCTGTATTTGGGGAGTTTTTACAAATCTTCTCTGCAGATCCTCTCAAGCTTGGTTTGGATGGGGAGCGTTGCTGCACAGCTATTTTAAGGTCTCTCCAGAGATGTTCGATCGGGTTCAAGTCTGGGCTCAGGCTGGGCCACTCAAGGACATTCAGGGACTTGTCCCGAAGCCTCTCCTGCGTTGTCTTGGCTGTGTGCTTAGGGTTGTTGTCCTATTGGAAGGTGAACCTTCGCCCCAATCTGTGGTCCTGAGCGCTCTGGAGCAGGTTGTCATCAAGGATCTCTCTGTACTTTGCTCCGTTCATCATTCCTTTGATCCTGACTAGTCTCCCAGTCCCTGCCGCTGAAAAACATCCCCACAGCATGATGCTGCAACCACCATGCTTCACCGTAGGGCTGGTGCCAGGTTTCCTCCAGACGTGACGCTTGGCATTCAGGCCAAAGAGTTCAATCTTGGTTTCATCAGACCAGAGAATGTTGTTTCTCATGGTCAGAGTCTTTAGGTGCCTTTTGGCAAACTCCAAGCAGGCTGTCATGTGCCTTTTACTGAGGAGTGGCTTCCGTCTGGCCACTCTACCATAAAGGCCTGATTGGTGGAGTGCTGCAGAGATTGTTGTCCTTCTGGAAGGTTCTCCCATCTCAACAGAGGAACTCTAGAGCTCTGTCAGAGTGAACATCGGGTTCTTGGTCACCTCCCTGACCAAGGCCCTTCTCCCCTGATTGCTCAGTTTTGCCAGGCGGCCAGCTCTAGGAAGAGTCTTGGTGGTTCCAAACCACAGGTGGACTCCAAGTTGTAGAAACATCTCAAGGATGATCAATGGAAACAGGATGCACCTGAGCTCAATTTCGAGTCTCATAGCAAAGGGTCTGAATACGTATGTAAATAAGGTATTTCTGTTTTTAATTTGTAGTACATTTGCAAACATTTATAAATACCTGTTTTCACTTTGTCATTATGGGGTAATGTGTGTAGATTGCTGAGGGAATAAAAAAATATATATATATTTTAGAATAATAATGTAACAAAATGTGGAAAGAGTCAAAGGGTCTGAATACTTTCCGAAGGCACTGTATAGGAAGGGCTCTGATGGTTAAACGAAATATGGGTAGTGTCTCTAACTTATTTTGTAACATTCTCTGGAAGTATATATTATGTAGGGGTCTATTCCAGATTAAGACATTCATTGAAAATCCTCAGATAAAAATACTTTATTTGAATTAATTTAGAATGGAATTGACGCTATTGCTTTTCCTAGAATCATAATTCTGATATAGCAGACATTATCTCCAGTAGGCTTGATCTTTTCTCTCCCTTCTCCTGTCATGTAGCCCCGATCAGGCAGCAATAGGGCGACATTTTCACAAGGGCCGGGGAAGGTGGTGATGGTGGCCATATGCATGTAAGTCTCCTTTTCCTCACCTGTTTCCCCCCTCCTCCCAGAATAGTGTCTCATTACTTTTGTCATACCCTACTGTTAAATTGACCTTCATGAAAACTCACGAAAACCCCACAAAAAAACAGCCAATTTATTCTTATGCATGCCAGAATAGTTTAACTGTAGTTGCATTTCATTTTCTTCAGCCGGGGATTCAAATGTGAGTAAAGTACAAGTTGATCAGGGCAAGGGGTAGGTTCTCACACGAGACACTGTTGGTGTATTGGATTAGAGCTATTGAGTTAGCAGGCATGACAGTCACATGAGGGACTCCACTGTGTCTGTTCACATTAACCCCCATGTCATGCAGGAAGTTTAGGAGTTAGCGTAATTAATTTACAAGACACACAGTATGGGTCTTAACTCTTCTCTGGATACATCCTCAATCCAAGTAATTGTTATCAGTTGATACATTGAGTTGGAAAGTATGCTCAATCATGCAAAGAAAAGGAAGTAAAACAAAACATTATTCTATGGGTTAAACACCGGCCATTGAATTGTATATTAGAGAGCGTAAACTTTTAACTCGCCCTATATGAAAACTACTATTTTATTGTCCTCTCTGATTGATGTGAGTAGGTTTTTAAGGTTGATTGTGTTGTTCTCTCTGCCCTCAGTAATGGACTGAATTTCTTCTTCAAGCTCCTGGCTTGGGTGTACACTGGATCAGCCAGCATGTTCTCAGAGGCCATTCACTCCCTGGCTGACACCTGCAACCAGGTCAGATACAGTGGCTATGTCCTAATTATCTCTCCTTCCTCCTAAAGTGTGCCCTTGTTCACTCCCCTTCGCTGATTTGAAAGGTAATGACTGGTATCGGAAATATTGTGGAAACTCCCACGATCCCATGCCTCAATCAATCCAATGCTTTGAGATTTGTGGGAAGTAGTGAATGAGTGCACACTTCAGGAGGAAATATATGTTATTGGGACATGCCCTCCAAATCCACTGGCTACCAAGAAGTGCACATATCGTCACATACCCTGATATTGCAATTAGGGATGAGTTAGAATTCGTGATTAATAGAGTTGGTCCTGTTGTGGACATTCTTACACAGGGACACTCGAAGTCAATCTTAAATGAATCATTGTTTATTATCAGTTAACTGGAGAGGTTCCAACAAACTTGATGCGCCATAGTGAATGTCTGTCAGGAGCTCTCCCGGGGAAGTCCCGTTAGATCTCTTATATACAGACAAGTTATATTTGCATGATTTAGCTTATTCATTCATAATTAATTCATAATTAACGTTTGCTTCATTCATTTGACTGACCTATACTGGGTCATGCATGTGACAGACCAATACCTCATGAGGCTTCTTCTCTCTAAGCTGAGACCTTGGAACTGCGATATCTTTCGTTCTCAAAACAAGGGTCTGGGCGTAGTGCCAATTTACAGATACTGATAGTGAGGGTTCGTTCAATCAGTCACTTGCATGAACACAGAAAACTGTTATTAGAAAAGCACAAACATAAAATGTTCCATCACAGTCCCATCCCTGATTGCAATGGATAACACCAGTTACCATGAGTGTCTTAAAAGCCAGAGCTGGAATGAACTGTATGATAGTCATTGTAAACAATGTGTCATATACAGTATATTTTGTAAAGGCTGCAGATTCGATTTATACCTCATCACTCTCTCCTGCAGGCTCTTCTTGCAATCGGCATCAGCCAGTCTGTCCGGAACCCTGACGCTGTCCACCCGTAAGGACCACACCACCATTAAATGATACTCTGCTCCAACCTGTGTGTGTGTGTGTCTGTCTTCTGGAGGGGGTGAGTGCAGATATAAAACACATGTTTTATTCTCTGACTTTAAGGTACGGCTTCTCCAACATGCGCTACATCGCCTCGCTCATCAGCGGCGTGGGCATCTTCATGATGGGAGCGGGTCTCTCTTGGTACCACGGCATCATGGGACTGCTGCACCCACAGCCAATCGAGTCTCTGCTTTGGGTGAGTGGCCACATTGTTACTGCTGCTGAGGGGATCAGTTTGGGCATGACCACGTGCAGAATAGCTCATCTTAATCACATACTAGCTATTTGGAATGCAAGATTTGTACAGTGATTCTGCACAGTCCGACTGCAATGTTGTCGGTATCAAACATTCACATAATCTTTGATTTTAGTAACTGTTACGTCCTCTTGTCTATTTGCCAAAGTGGTTGATCGAACCGTGCTTTTGGAACGATGTCCCTCTTAATTGTTGGTTTGTGTTTTGTCTCTTGCAGGCTTACTGTATATTGGCAGGATCTCTGGTCTCAGAAGGAGGTATCTTATGGTCTGAAATTACTATCACCCTCTGGGACTGTATTCATCAAGTGTCTCGGAGTAGGAGTTCTGATTTGGGATCAGTTTTGCCTTTTTAGGTCAATATGAATAACATTACCTGGACGGGGGGGGAACTTATCTTAGATCGGCACTCCTATTCTGAGACGCTTGATAGCCCGTGATATGTACTTGTATTTAAAATAAATGGATGTAATGCAGTATATGTGTTCAATAGGAAGGTACACTGACTGTTCTATGGAACCCATGATATGTACTTGTATTTAAAATGGATGTAATGCAGTATATGTGTTCAATAGGAAGGTACACTGACTGTTCTATGGATTTGCATGTTTCTTTTTGCTTCTTCTATCTCCCTCTCAGCAACACTGCTAGTGGCCATCAATGAAATTAAAAAGAGTGCTGGCCAGCAAGGAGTGTCCTTCTATGAATATGGTTCGTACAATGCGTATTTGTTTTGTAACCTTTTTATTTGATGTACTGGTATGCATCAATAACTAGAGTACCTACCCAAGTTTTAACATTACCCCAGTCTTAATTCCAAATTATTTTATAAGTTAGTTGTTAGCATGTATTGCATTATGTAGCTACATCAATGATTTTGTGAGATAAAGTTATCTACATGTCATCCCTTACAATATGTATGTACATCAGTAGTTATTGTTGTGATCAGTAAAGCAGTATGTTGTTTTGATGTGCAGTGATGCAAAGCCGAGACCCCAGCACTAATGTGGTGCTGCTGGAAGACTCTGCTGCTGTGCTGGGAGTGATCATGGCCTCAAGCTGCATGGGGCTCACCTCGCTCACAGGTACACACACACACACATAGCTCATCTCACTCACAGGTACTCACAGGTGTACACACACACACACACACACACACACACACAGCTCATCTCACTCACATGTACATACACACACACACAGGACTCACAAGTGTACACACACCTACACAGAGATGCTATTCATTTCCCCACACGTAGGCACTTCACTCCCAGGTGCTCACACAACCACGGGCCCCTCCAGTGGGCCAACATTGCACAACTTGAGTTCTCGAGTTACCCTAACAGTAACCCAGCTGTCTAAATTCTCTGGCCAGTCAAATACTTAATATTACCAATGTTATGTATTCTGTGTGAACCAGTGCTGTGTATTCTGAGTCTGAAATATATACACAGTACTAACATCCTATGCAGCCTACAAATGCAGATGACCTGGAACGCGTCAATGGTTAAGCCACAACTCCTTATTTAGTATGCGTCCCAAAGGACACCCTATTCCCTAGATGGTGCAATACATAGTACTGCACTAAATAGTGAATAGGGTGCCATTTGGAGCCCCATGGGCCCTGGTCAAAACTAGTGCACTATACCGTGAATATGGTACAATTTTGGACATAGACCAACTCTCTCTTTTTCCCTCGTGCCCTGTGCCAGGTAACCCGCTGTACGACAGCCTGGGCTCTCTGGGTGTGGGAACCCTACTGGGCGTAGTGTCAGCCTTCCTCATCTACACAAACACGGAGGCACTGCTGGGACGCTCCATCCAGGCCGAGCACGTCCAGAAACTCACGGAGTTCCTGGAGAATGATCCCGCTGTCCGGTTAGTCAGTGGCCGCCATGTCCAGTGTCCCAGGGTCGTTTTTATTAGGCACCAAACAGATGTTTTATTTATTTTTGTAATGACAAAAACAAAAAGACAAACAGGAGGGCACTACCTGGAGTTTTCCAATAAGAAACACTCATTTTTGTCTTACTATTGCAACATCGCTGTTAGGTCAGTGGCGCTCCAGCCCCAGGCCTCTCTATCCCTGTACCAGGGTTGTGTTCATTAGGTACCAATCAGAAGGAAAAACAGACTGAAACAGGGTGGGACTACCTTGACTTGGTCCAATAAGAAACACTCCTTTTCATTTTCAGATGCAACGCGATTGAAAATGTGTTCTGTTGCATACCTCCTAATGACCATGACCCTGGCCTATCCCACCACACAATCAGGCCTCAGCGCTCAGCACTGACACCATAGAGTACCACATTATGAGTTATAATACCCATAAAACCTAGCGCTCAAACAGGGAAATGGTTCCAATCGTTTTTCCACCATTCACTTTTCCCATAGGGGATTTTAGAAACACTTCAAATAAGGGCTGTGTTTTGTGTAGGCTTACCCTGGCGTGACGTTTTGATAACCGTGTAAATCTCTCTAGGACAAGGTGACTTTTATCAATATATTTGCCTGTATTTACCCCTCCCAAAAATGAAATGCTAATGTGGCTATCATAAAGAACTACAAATGCCATGATGATCTGGACGAGACTGCCGACTCGAGGCAAAGATAAGAATCTTTGGATTAACTATCTAATGTTAGCTAAATGTAGTAATGAATAAATCGGCTACATTTCTTTAAATGGGCAATTCTGTGAACTGTTTTGTGAATTGAAGTTTTTTAATTGACACAATACCTGTTAGCAAAGGTGTCAGCTAGAGATGATGTTCAGGAGCTTGCAGGGATTTGTAGTTTTGCATGATGTCTACTTTGATGCTAATTAGCATTTTGGAATCTGAGAAATTAGAGCCGAAATACATTGTTTGTCAGGAGCTTAATGAAATGAGTTTCCAAGGCCGAACAACTACACAAAAGCCTAAGATCACCATGCACAATGCCAAGCGTCGGCTTGAGTGGTGTAATGCTCGCCGCCATTGGAAACACGTTCTCTGGAGTGATTAATCACGCTTGACCATCTGGCAGTCCGACTGACAAATCTGGGTTTGGCGGATGGCAGGAGAATACTACCTGCCGCAATGCAAAGTACCAACTGTAAATCCAGGCTCTGTCGTACCCGGCCGTGACCGGGAGACCCATGGGGCGGCGCATAATTGGCCCTGCGTAGGGGAGGGAATGGCCGGCAGGGATGTAGCTCAGTTGGTAGAGCATGGCGTTTGCAATGCCAGGGTTGTGGGTTCAATTCCCACGGGGGGCCAGTATGAAAAATAAAATAATGTATGCACTCACTAACTGTAAGTCGCTCTGGATAAGAGCGTCTGCTAAATTACTTAAATGTAAAGTTTGGTGGAGGAGGAATAATGGTCTGGGGCTGTTTTTCATGGTTCGGGTTAGGCCCCTTAGTTCCTTTTGAAGGGAAATCTTAACGCTACAGCATACGATTCTGTGCTTCCAGCTTTGTGGTAACAGTTTGGGTAAGGCCCTTTCCTGTTTCAGCATGACAATGCCGCTGTGCACAAAGCGAGGACCATACAGAAATGGTTTGTCGAGATCGGTGTAGAAGAACTTGACTGGCCTGTACAGAGACCTGACCTCAACCCCACTGAACACCTTTGGGATGAATAGGAATGCTGACTGCGAGCCAGGCCTAATCGCCCAACATCAGTGCCCGACTTCTCTAATGCTCGTGGCTGAATGGAAGCAAGCCCCCGCAGCAATGTTCCAACATCTAGTGGAAAGCCTTGCTAGAAGAGTGGAGGCTGTTTTAGCAGCAAAGGGGGGACCAACTCCATATTAATGCCCATGACCTTTTGGTCATGTAGTGTATTTCCTAAATTAAACACATTTTTAGCTGAATTCCTGTTTCTCCTTTTTTTTTTTTTTTTGTTGAAACGACTACTTTTAAAAAAACAAAATAAATCACAGTTTTGGCCCGCTGGCTGCATGTTACCGATCCCTGCAGTACGTGATCTGCTCTTGAAATGTATTAATGTTATGGTTTATTTGTCAGTGACCATACACAAAATAAATATTGCCGACGAGTTGGATACATAGCTCATTTACACTTGTGGTCTCTAATATAAAATACATTTGAAAAAATATGTAACTAACACTTTTTTTTTGGTTTTTGCTGTGACCAGGGCGATCCACGATGTGAAGGCCACAGACCTGGGGCTAAGTAAAGTGCGCTTCAAGGCGGAGGTGGACTTTGACGGGAGGGTGGTGACACGCTCCTACCTGGAGAAGCAGGACATCGAACAGATCCTCAACGTAAGGCTAATGTAATGCTAAAAAGTGTTTCATGAAGGCGACTGTTTATCACCATAGCTTTTTTTTTGGTCTTTCTGGTTTGGAGAGTTAGACATCCCTAGTAATCCATCTGCATTGATAGCCATTGTACGATCCTTTAAAGCTGCAATCTGAAATTGTGTTTTTCACCCAAACGGTAACCCTTCCACTTGTTTTGGTATACAGCTGAAGGATGGTGCTGGCGAAATGTTTTATTTCAAACTGATTTTAATACTGTCTTGTACTTTATGTAACAGTGACTGAATATTGCTTAATGATACATGACTCGCCGAATGTAACAGAGCTAGGTGTGTGTGCATGATTATCTAGTCAAAGTACTGAGTGTACAGGTAACTGCCAAAATACAGGAAACACAAACATAGTGTCTTAATAGGGCATTGGGCCACCACGAGCCAGAATAGCTTCAATGCACCTTGGCATAGATTCTACAAGTGCCCAGTGGATGGGGGGCAAAGTCATCCTATGGGCATTGTCATCCTATGGGGGCATAACCATGGTAGCCAAAATAATGGCCTGCCCAGCAAAATAATGGCCTGCCCAGTGCCTTCGGAAAGTATTCAGACCCCTTGACTTTTCCCACATTTTGTTACGTTAAAGCCTTAATCTAAAATGTTATTAAATAAATAAAAATCCTCAGCAATCTGCACACACTACCCCATAATGTCAAAGCGAAAACAGGTTTTTAGAAAATAAATGTTAAATGTATCAAAAAACAGAAATACCTTATTTACATAACTATTCAGACCCTTTGTTATGAGACTCGAAATTGAACTCGGGTGCATCCTGTTTCCATTGATCATCCTTGAGATGTTTCTACAACTTGATTGGAGTCCACCTGTGGTAAATTGATTGGACATGATTTGGAAAGGCACACACCTGTCTATATAAGGTCCCACAGTTGACAGTGCAGGTCAGAGCAAGAACCAAGTCATGAGGTTGAAGGAATTGTCCGTAGAGCTCTGAGATAGGATTTTGTCACGGCACAGATCTGGGGAAGGGTACCAAAACATTTCTGCAGCATTGAAGGTCCCCAAGGACACAGTTGCCTCCTCCATTCTTAAATGGAAGAAGTTTGGAACCGCAAAGACTTTTCCTAGAGCTGGCCGCCCGGCCAAACTGAGCAATCGGGGGAGAAGGGCCTTGTTCATACAGAACCCGATGGTCACTCTGACAGAGCTCTGGCGTTCCTCTGTGGAGATGGGAGAGGGACTGGGTGACTAGTCAGGATCGAGGCAAAGATGAACGGAGCAAAGTACAGAGAGATCCTTGATGAAAACCTGCTCAGGACCTCAGACTGGGGTGAAGGTTCACCTTCCAACAGGACAACGACCCTAAGCACACAGCCAAGACAACGCAGGAGTGGCTTCGGGACAAGTCTTTGAATGTCTTTGAGTGGCACAGCCACAGCCCGGACTTGAACCAGATCGAACATCTCTGGAGAGACCTGAAAATAGCTGTGCAGCGACGCTCCCCATCCAACCTGACAGAGCTTGAGAGGATCTGCAGAGAAGAACGGCAGAAACTCTCCAAATACAAGTGTGCCAAGCTTGTAGCGTCATACCCAATAAGACTTGAGGCTGTAATCGCTGTCAAAGGTGCTTCAACAAAGTATTGAGTAAAGGGTCTGAATACTTATGTAAATGTGATATTTCTGTTTTTTTTATAAATTAGCAAACATTTCTAATAACCTGTTTTTGCTTTGTCATTATGGGGTATTGTGTATAGATTGATGGGGGGGGGGGGGAACGATGTAATAATTTTTAGAATAAGGCTGTAACCTAACAAAATGTGGAAAAAGTCAAGGGGTCTGAATACTTTCCGAAGGCACTGTACATGACCCTAAGCATGATGGGATGTTAATTGCTGAATTAACTCAGGAGCCGCACCTGCTTTCAATATACTTTGTATCCCTCATTTACTCAAGTGTATCCATTATTTTGGCAGTTACCTGTATGTTTGTGTTACTTTGTTGTGGCTTATAGGACATCCAGCAGGTGAAGACCACTGATGAGCTGGAGAACTTCATGCTGAAGCACGGTGAGAACATCATCGACACCCTGGGGGCCGAGGTGGACCGCCTGGAGAAGGAACTCAAGGTAGAGTGGCACCGCACTCCCATTCTCTATGTACCCTTCTCCCCAAGTGTGCACATGCTTATATCGATTCAATGCTTGAAGAACCAATCCACGAAGTAGAGTAAGGGAGTGCACACTTCATGTTAGGGAATTGGAATGCATGTCTGTACTTACCCCTCCGTAGCTCCACCACCAACATGTTACATTTCAACACCATACACATAGCTTGTATTAACTCTTAGTTGGTGATCTGTTGAAGTGCATTCAACAGAAGAAAGGATGAACTCCTAGAAAGATTTAGAGCAAAGGGCTACAATCAGACATGGTTAAATCAAGCTGAAAGTAAACTCATGGATGTTCAGCACAACTACTGAGCAAGCCCTAGAGCCAGACCTTCTGTCCAACAGGTCACTACCTACACCCCACAAAGTCCAGAACTACTAGGCATCATTAAAAAACATTGGCATATTCTACGCTCAGACTCCACTCTATGTAATACATTTCAGTCTGCGGCCGCCTACCGTAGAGCTAAAAACATTAAAGACTGTGTTGTCCGATCCGACATCAGCCAAGGCGCAAACAAGACCAGCCTCCTGCATATTCCCCCCGGCAACTACAAGTGTGGCAATTTACTCAATGCCAGTACACCAAACGTATGAAAAGTTTCTCGCACCCCAGACCGGGTGGAGACATAAAAATCAAAAGTACCATCATCACCTCGCAATGTGATCTATGTGATTCGCTGGCCGTGCGGCTTATTTTACGTAGGATAAACTTCAAGGGAGTTACGCACTAGAATGTGTGAGCACTGAAGTGCCATTACACGTGCTGACCCCAACAGCCCAGTGGCCCTCCATTTCAAAGAGAGGACACTCGCTTTGTGATTCTCTTTGTTTTGTTTTTTTGTTTGGAATTGAACAAGTCAGTAAAAACAAACGTTGTGGCGATGTTGACATACACCGAAGGTCCAGAGAGACGTTCTGGATCCATTACTTAGATACTTTAGTCCCCAGTCTTAATCAAGAGGACTATAGTATGCTTTGGTGACGAGCTCCATCCCTTTGTTGGTCCATTGACAACCCCCCCCCCCCCCCTATTTGTACTTCTTGTTTACACATGGAGGGAGCTTACTAGCTCACTAACTGTTGTCCAAACCAGTTGTTAGACCACTTTGCCTGAGCTTTTGATGTTTATTGTTGCTATCCCTAGTTTTGCTTAGCCCTGTTCATTTTTCAATACACAACATATTAAACATGTATTATATAGTAGTGGTTGTATATCAATTACACCTACTGTAGTTTAAAAAAGCTTGCACAGTTTTCCAATTGTTGTTTACTAGTATCACTTCTGTATTTCATCAATAGGTGGAGACATTGACCACAGCACACCAGACCCTTAGTACTAACCTGTATGGTCTACCACGCTGTCTCTCATTAGCACCACCAGCTGAAGAGAGTTTTCTCCCTAATTGTGTTCCCCATGCCCTGTATGAACTTGTCCATTCCCTTTGGGATTATTCTGAAGCAGGCCATTGTAGGCCGAAACGTCTATTTTAAAACTTGTCTAATAAAACTATGTATTTTTAATGGTGAGTGAGCATTGTAACTTTTCCTGTCCAATGATGGGTTAGTGATCAGAACCAGAAATATCACTCTCATGATATCCCATTATCATCCAAGATAATTGTTGACATTCATTTAATGCTAAAAAGAAGTGGTAAGATTTAATGTGTTGTGTTTTTTGTCCCTCAACAGCAACGCAATCCAGAGGTACGGCACGTCGACCTGGAGATTCTATAACACTACGGATCTACACAGGGAAAGTTGTGCTACAACAAGAAGGGGGGAGGAGAGCCAAGCTGACCTCTGCACTCTGCTTATCTCCCTCCCACTGTCTCCCATCGTCTCTAACCAACTCATCAGAAGAAGTCTTACTGTAGAATAGCCCTGCATCACATAAGCACCAGACACACGTGCTGGGACAGTGTTGATTTATTTAGACATGGTTGTAGTGCGTTGTCACTCTCAGGCAGTGGATGTACAGTTACCTTTTTGAATATAGTTCTCATTCGTTGACTTTTGTTCATGTTTCTGCACAAAGAAAAATAAGTGTTGAAAAATCATGTCTTCGGACTATTCAGAGTCAAATGGACCAGTATCAATAAGCAGTTATACATGAAGCTACATAGAACCACACTCCCTCTGCAAAAATTCCCTTATGAATGCAAATAATTATACAAGTGCTCTTGACAAAAGCAGCATAGAAGAGTTTACTTGAGTATGAGTTTGAAGTATGTAGAGAAAGTATATATATTTTTTATTTATATTTTGGGACAAGTACCTATGTGCACTGCAAAGCTGGCATCTCACCAGTTCATTGATTGGAATTTTGAATTAGTGATGACTAGATTGCGTTCCAATAACAATGTTATTGGTAGCATATACCATTGATGAAAGAAGAGTTGTTCAAAAGTGTTCTAAGAATTAGTGATTTTATATGTTTAAAAGAGTAAGCTGACTGATCTTGAATACAGTAGCACTTAATGAGAAATCAAACCAGTTGCTGCTGGTGTATCAGGCACCCTTAAAGATGCATCATTTCCCAATTCATCCAGTTGTAGGCAGTAGTGTCCCTTGCTCTTACCTCGCTCCCTTTTGCTAGCACAGCTGACCTCTGCGTGTTGCTATGAAGTTCTGCAAACGTGGGGACGGTCACTCGTTTGCTCTCTCAGCGGGCTTGTCAGCAGACGACAGATTGTGTGTTTTGCTCCAAAGATGAAGTGGTCTTCGGACACCCAGACCGAACGAACGTCCCCTCCTTTACCAGTGTAAATAGTAATGGGCTGTCGGTAGCCAATTTGTTTCTGAGCCTTTTGTGAAATAATAAAACTCTTAATGTTTTACCGTGGACAGTTCAGTGTAAAAACTAATAAGACCAGGACAAATAATACATAATATTAATGCTCTGACTATCCATAAAAGATTGTGATGTTTGTACAGCCGTTGTCCCAACTTTGACCTTCCCAGCTTGATATTTCTGCTCCAACCTGGGGTGTATTCAGTGAGGTAAAACATTCACAACGTTGCAGATAGAAATGTAATGAATAGAGCTGACACGATTCCTATTCTATATGACAGAAAATCATAGCTGTGCTATAAAATTAATATCTGTCTGAATGTTCTGTAAAATGTCACCCTCCTGAACAGACTTGTTGCATTCAGTGACTGCTTTTCTTTGAAGTCTGTGTTTATGTAACAGACAGTCTGGCCAATATACAGCAGGTTGCAGAGACACAGCTGTAAGCTTATACCCCAATGGTGAATACATACTCTGCTTTCTTTAGAGGTGGCCTGGAGTTGTTTCTGTTTTGTCGGGGGTGGATATATTTTTAAATGTGTTCATTGATTATGTAAGATTTCCCTTTGGTTATAGAACAATGGAATAACTGCTGAAGGACTTAAAATAAATAAATACATTTATGAACATCTATCTTTTTTGTTGTTGTTAGTATCTTCCCAAAGACTGATGAATTACTCCTGTAATGGTTTTTAATGGGGAGGACATACTGTCGTTCAACACAAGGAATGCCTGTGAAACTTTGGACTATCACAATTCCACACTGGGTATTTGTCCCCTTGAGAGACAGAATATTAATATTCTCCCTGTCTTCCCATCCGGTACCTTATCTTTTTTCTATTGTGGGGCCCTACTATCTAGTGGTGGTTCGGGTTCCTATTGGATACCTACAGGGAGAGCAGTATTGCAATAACCTTCAAATGTATTCCCAATATGACAGTTTCCCAGACACAGATTAGGCTTAGTCTTGGAAGAAGCGCTTTCAATGGAGAATCTCCGTTAAAAGTGTTTTTAAGTTTAGGACTAAGCTCAATCAAAGTCCAGGAAACTGGCCGTAGTATACAGTACGTTTCCAAGTTCAGGGGGAAAGGAAATGTGTACGATAGCAAAAAGCATGGCAGTCTACACAGTGTACAAAACATTAGGAACACCTGCTCTTTCCATGACAGACTGACCAGGTGAAAGCTATGATCCCTTATTGATGTCACATGTTACATCCACTTCAATCAGTGTAGATGAAGGGGAGGAGACAGGTTAAAGAATGATTTTTAAGACTTGAGACTATTGAGACATGATTGTGTATGTGTGACATTCAGAGGGTGAATGGGTAAGATAAAATATTGAACTGCCTTTGAATGGGTTATGGTAGAAGGTGCCAGGCACACCGGTTTGAGTGTGTCAAGAACTGCAACTCTGCTGGTTTTTTCACGCTCAACATTGGAGTCAACATGGGCCAGCATACCTGTGGAACGCTTTCCACACCTTGCAGAGTCCATGCCCGGAGGAATTGAGGCTGCAACTCAATATTAGGAAGGTGTTCCTTCTGTTTTGTACACTCAGTGTATTGTGCAGGCCTTACAGCCACAGCCCTACACAACTAGACGCGACTAGATGTGTGAAATCTTCGCTTATTATGAGCTGAGTGTGGCGTTGGAACTGTCCATGGTGCTGAATGTTTGGGCGCCAGTATTAGGGTGCAACAATTTAGATGTATTTACCAATATAGTACAACAGGCCTCTCTGCACTAGGCTAGATATTTCTGACCCATGCTTAATGTTTTATGCAACATTTGCTGAAGCATAAAACGTATTAGTCAATTATTAGTTATCAATATAGCCAACATAGGCTACAAGATTGTCTTGGATCACCCTGAGTTAAAAGAAAAACTTAAAAATAAATAAGTCCCGTAAGCTTCAATTTATCAGCAGGGCAATTTAAATTATCTGAAAAGCATATCATGCAGATTTTGGTGTTTATAGGCTACGCGCGCATCTTCATTCCCTATGGATGAATGTGGGCAATTGGACGGTGCAGTTATAGGAATGAGGCTCTGTATATAATAAGAAAAAGCAGTAGCCTGTGCGATGACGTCAATAAAAAACAGTCATATTCAACCAGCATGCGCATTAACCAACCATTGAAAAACATTACGCACAGCATCACGGCAGGACCAAGTAGGCTTCTCCGAAGGAGAAACAATTGTCCACTATGGCACATCAGAAAATGCTGAAAAAGGACACGCTACGTTCAAGGTTTTTTCTTATTAAATGTCGTGTAACATATTTAATCGGGCGTTGAGATTGCGTGCGCATCAATGTCATGCCATTCCCAGGTCAATTGTGCTTCTGCCCATCTTGTCGTTTTCTTTCATGTATCCTTTTCTCCCTTAAGTAATATAATGCGTTTTTAATGTGGGATTAACAACGCCTATAAAACAGCATGATTACATATGTCTCGTATTGCAAACCTGTGGGAAATAACCAAAGGCACACTCTTGAGATAATCAACCGTTATCAACATGTGCGTAGGCCTATAGCAACGCCACCAACAAACGGTGTTGTGTAGAGTAAATTTGACAGGTTATACTATATGCTAATGATATGGCCAATGCAATGCATTGTTCGATTTTTTATATATATATATTCCAGCACCGTTTTTCTCTCTTCCAAGATTTAACCTACGGATGGGGGCGCAATAGACCATGATCGGCCATGCTATTGGGTTTCTTCATCTCCACGACCCAATGTCCTTACATTATTCCCCAATCTTAGATTATGATTAAGAATGTATGAAATAAATCGGATTATGCTCCACATCCCACCGAATGTATCAGGCATATCATGAGCTACATGATAAATGATTAGCAGTCAGTGTGGCATCTATTAAAGTCTAGTGTCGAGAGTGAAAGTGATGCGCCTTACTCTTTGCTTTTAGCCTCTTTACAGTGCTGCCTTGTAGAATCATGTTCAAGCAGCATTGTACAGGGCTATGACAGCGTAGAGAGATCCTCGCCGCGGAAATGCCTGTCTGCATTTATTTGACACTAGATGGCAGCCAGACCGAGAATGACATCATACATCCAAAAAATACAGACTCAACAAAAGTGGAGATAAAAAGGTACCACGTGTCTCACACAGTATAATTGTGTTACTCTAAACATGCAAGTTTAATACTGGCTTTTTTAAATCTGCTGTTTAGTTGCAAGGTATTATTGATGTATAAAGAAAGTGTACTCAAAAGCAGTGTTGTACACACAAGTCTCAAAGACAACTCTGTAACTGGGTCCCTCTTCTTTATCCTCAGGGTAAGAGATTGAGTTGCAGTCAAAGTCCTTTCTGTGGCTTGAATAATTGAATGGAAACCTAACTAGTATAAATCCGTTGGTAACTTATACATTATTAAGCTCCCTAACAGTAAGCTTGGTTAGTCAGTAGTCCTGATGCCTAACATCCTATGTCTAAGGAATCTATTATTCTTTCATTGTTTCTATTCACACATTTCCAGTACTATTAAACTGGAATTGACTACTTCATCTATTTAATGACTAAGGAAAGCGCTTTTCTCTCCTCATCCTAATAAACGTTGATATTATTTTATTCTACCAGAGCTTTAAACCAGAGCTTCTAATATTATTCTCCTTTTATTTTTGAGCTTATTTTATTTAAGTGGAGTGGCCCAATAAAGTCTACCCCAAATTATTTTCTTTCCCTGTCTGCTCCTTTACCCTGATCCATGTCGGCCATGTAGGATTAGTGATGAAAGCTTAATTAAGCTTCATTATCTCACAAACTTTAGGTCATCAAGTCACCACTACGCTGTTACATATCAGCGATTGTCTTACACCTCAAAAACCAACCATAGATTATATTGGTGGAGTCCTAGACTGACCCTGGATTTATCTGTTCAACTCATTGTTTCCATTTAAATGGGGTGGGGGGGAACAGCTTTTTACATTTTAGGACAGGCTGATGTATAAAACCTTGACTTCAACCCTCAACATAAAGGCTCCATGAAAATGTCATATAATGAAGGAAAATTCAAACTTAAAACGAGTAATTGATCGATTAAGCGTACATGCGCCACAGATAACACCCATTTACAGACTTATATTTTCTTGAAAACACAGCTTTATTGACAATCTCCCATGGAGGAAAAACCATGGTGTGAAAAACCAAGTCCTATCTCTGACACTGTCCAATTCGTACAGTGTCCATATTAGGACAGCCTCAGTCTCAGCAGGACTTGTTTGTATATCTGGCTGTCCTAATATGGACACCATACATCGTGTGGCCCTGGTGAAGAGCCTGGTGAAGGGGGATATTTCGATCAGGCACTTGGAGTCGTCATTGGCTGCAGCTGGAACAGGGCTTTAGGCCATTCTCGTTGCACCAGGTGCACTTCAGGGCTTTGAACGAGTCCGTGAAGCAGTTGCGGAAAACGGACAACTTGCTACCATGGCACATGGGGCACGGGACGAAGGCAAAGCCCCCACAGGTCTGGCACATGTGGGGGTGCTGTACCCTCTGGGGGAAAGCAGACACACACACACACACACACACACACACACACACACACACACACACACACAAACAACCAGTCATGCCACTGGCTGAATTTAAAGCTAATTAGCATAGTCCTGTAGTGTATGCAAGACCTTTAAGGGTTTACGTGCATCGTTGTATGCCTAATTGGGCTCTTTTCTTTGAAAGGTTGACAACATGTTATTTTCCCTGAGAGGAAAGGTGTTACGAATTCCCTGCCGGTGACTGTTATCAGCACCTCACAACCCTGAGCTGCACACTCCACTCCCCATCCCCCACACCTGGAGCCTGAGAGTCTAGGGGGTACCATAAACCTGCCTCTCAAACTCTCCCTGACCTGTGTGACCTGTGCCATGATAGGTTGCTAGGGATGTTACTAGGGGGGCGGACATCTGCCCAGCCTCTTGACTATACAGGTCACACAATACTTGCAGTCTCCCTCAAGCAGTGGCAGAGAGCTACATCTCTGTCTCTGCCCATCAACAACTCACTCATATCTCTGGACTTGTGGGATGGTGTGACATGTATATATTGTTCTTAATAGTTAGTTGTTGTTGCATTATGTATGCTGCCTCTGTATAGCTTGTAACCTGTAAACATGTTCAGGGATAATGTCATTTATACAGTCCTTTATTACTGTTATTACTGCTCTTGTGATGTCGTATGTACAGTATATTCATTGCCTTTCATTTCCTTCTACAGAACCGCTACCATTCCACTACCTTTCCCACTTTTCATTCCCATGTGCATCCCCATGTTCATCTTCCTCAGTGTGTTTAAATAACGTTCCTGTGGGGGTAACTCTTGGTCTGCTTTATTCCCCTCTAACCGGGGGCGGTGTCAATGAGTCACAAACGAGTCGCTCTCTTTCAAAAACGTTAAATACAGAGCCCTTTTCACAGTAGTATGTCTGTCAGTATCTTGGCTCTGTTTGAAACACTTCAGTTCACACAACCTACATTTTTTATATGACCCTCACCTGTGTGTGAACATATTTGTTGGATGCAGAATCAATAACAAGCCTTCCATTATTGATGGCCATTTATTGATGCCCGTTCATCATTTATGTCAGTTCACTGATGTATTATTGATGCCATATCACTGTCGATGAGTAGGCCAATATGGTATATCAGAATGATCAATAAAATGTTTCTATCCTGTGTTTCACATATGTTTATTTTAATCATATTAAATTGCAAACATATTGGAGTTTTTTGTAATTTGAGGAGTCAGAGGCATCAGCTGAAACATTACATTGAATTTGTTAATAACTGTGCAGTTAAAAGTGTTATTACTGAATGTATTGTATCTGTCATTTGTTGGTACTTGATGAAAAATTACCTCAATTTTGGCCAGAAGATCCTGAAGTTCTCCTGATTCATTCATGTCCAATATTTTCTCAGCACCCTGCAAAGTTATTATCATAGTGTAAGATTCATTATATCATTACTAGACCTTTGATAATTTCATAGCTAATACATTCATAACACTTCGATAAGATCAAGATGGATCAGTGTTTGACTTGGGCCGGTACAAAGTTTGGGTGCCGGTACTGTTTATATTTCGGTGCAGGAGCTCCACAATACTTTTGAGCTAATAATTCTATAAAATAATAAGCCATTTAGCAGACGCTTTTATCCAAAGCGACTTACAGTCATGTGTGCATACATTTTTACGTATGGGTGGTCCCAGGGATCGAACCCACTACCCTGGCGTTACAAGCTCTACCAATTGAGCTACAGAGGACCACATAACAGGTTGCTCTCTCTCCTTCCATTTTATATTTGAGTCATTTAGCAGACGCTCTTATCCAGAGCCACATACAGTTAGTGAGTGCATAAATTTTTCATACTGGCCCCCCTTGGGAATCGAACCCACAACCCTGGCGTTGCAAGCGCCATGCTCTACCAACTGACCTACAGGAGGCTACACACGTTATAAGAGATGCAGGAACTAAATCAGTTGAAAATTTGACATGCCTTTCCTCAGCTGCAGTGACCTCCTGCCCAAGTCAAGCACTGAGATGGATTATATATTTTGTTTGATGGTAATACATGCTATATATAATGTTACACAATAGGATGTTAGTCATTTCAAATGTCAACAGTATTCATAAAGCGTCGAAGTGTAGGAGTGATTTTTACATTTACATTTTAGTCATTTAGCAGACGCTCTTATCCAGAGCGACTTACAGTTAGTGCATACATTATTTATTTTTTCATACCCCCTGGTCCCTCTGTACATTTAATCTTATTTATTATGATATAAAAGGCCATACTGATTCTAAATCAGCACTCCTAGTCTGAGATGGTTTAGGCCCAGGAATTGTAAAATTACTTGTATGACCAAGTGAAAGCACTGACCCCGAGATAGTGTCCATCGATGAACACGACTGGTAGAGAGAGAGGTTCGCCCACACGCTTGCATCGTTCTTCCAGGTCCTTCCCATACTCACAGTCCAGGGCTATGTTCTTTTCCAGGAACTTGACCCTGTGGTTCGAAAAGATCTTCCGGACCAACTCACACCGTTCAAACGTGGTCCTTACTACTCGAAAGCTGGTGGTGTAGATCACGATCCGCCCAAATTCTAGTGTCAACTCCGGCTTGTAAGGAAAACACAAAAAAAGGAAATTAAATACTGTATGTGATCAACTATATACTCTCCCCTACAAACAGTATTTATTTGAACAGTGAAGATAAAACATTTAATTTGGCGCTTTACTCCAGCATTTTGGATTTGACATCAAATGTTTTATGAGGCGACAGTAGACAATCTCACCCTTTTTTTCACATTTTCATACATATCTGTTTTACCAGTTAGAAATAAATGCACTTTATTTATCTCCCAATTTGAAGGTGTCATAAGTATTTGGACAAATTCACTTATAGTGTATTACATTTAGTAAAAAGTGTAGTATTTGGTCCAATATTCCTAGCACGCAATGACTACATCAAGCTTTTAAAAGATTTGCCATGGGGCCCTCAAATCCACAAACAGTTCTACAGCTGCATCATTGAGAGCATCTTTACTGGCTGCATCACTGCTTGGTATGGCAACTGCACCGCCCTCGATCGTGTGGTGCTACAGAGGGTGGTGCGGACAACCCAGTGCATCACTTGGGCAGAGCTCAGGTGGTGTGAAAAGAAGGCCCGGAAAATTGTTAAAGACTCCAGCCACCCAAGCCATAGACTATTCTCTCTGCTTCTGCACGGCAAGCGGTACCGGAGCATCAAGTCTGACACTAGCAGGCTCCTGAACAGCTTCTATCCACAAGTCATAAGACTGCTAAATAGCTAACAAAATGGCCACACGGACTATCTGCATTGACCCTTCTATTTTTTGCACATTCTATGCACATTCTACACACTCACTCACACACACTCACACTTACACTCCAAAACACACACACACACACACTTAATTTGCTCACACACACATAACACGCACACACATTTATACTGACTCTACACACACAAACACACATTCGCATACGATCATCATATACGCTGCTGCTACTCGGTTTATCATACAGTGCATTTGGAAAGTATTCAGACCCCTTGACTTTTTCCACATTTTGTTACGTTACAGCCTTATTCTAAAATGGATTAAATAATTGTTTTACCTCATCAATCTACACCCAATACCCCACAATGACAAAGCGAAAACAGGTTCAGATTTCTTTGCAAATGTATTAAAAATACAAAAACAGAAATACCTTATTTACATAAGTATTCAGACCCTTTGCTATGATGATGATGTACCATTGTACCATTAGCTAAAGCTAGCCAAAAGTTGGCTAGCGTTAGCTAGCTAGCTTGAGCACTAACTTCAGCTATTATTTTTTGCCTCAACCACACTAGACCTGAATCAAACGATGAAACCAGCTGCTAAACGATTGACATTTTTTCAGCGCAGTGTGAGTTTTTATTAGTCAGTATTGCAATGTAACGTTATTGATCTGTCAGTTTCCCTAGCTAATTCCATACTTTTCACACTGACACGGTATAAACAGCTCTACAGGATTCACTGTCATGGTGCAGAGTCAGTACACAACGCTATGCTCATCATGTCTTAGCAGGATCAGATGGTGACAGGTGTCCCTGCAGGGTCAGACAGCCAGGGAAGACCAGTCTACGGTGCTCAGGTGAATTTTGCTGTATATTATAACAATCAGTAACTGGATACAAAGTTCTATCTTGAGTTGATGGGTAGGCTACAGTCTGGGATCTGGGAATAATGGTCATTTCAAGGATTGAACCATTGATTCTATCCATGGATAATATAATGTATAAATGTACACCAAGGCAATTCTTTGTCATGAAGAACAGGCCCCATGTAGCTCAGTTGGTAGAGCATGGCGCTTGCAACGCCAGGGTTGTGGGTTCGTTTCCCATGGGGGGCCAGTATGAAAAAATGTATGCACTCACTAACTGTAAGTCGCTCTGGATAAGAGCGTCTGCTAAATGACTAAAATATAAAATGATGTGAGCAGGATCAGATGGTGACAGGGGTCTCATCAGGGTCAGACAGCCAGTCTGTGACAGCGCAGATGTGAACTTTTCCTGATACAACACTTTATCCTCTCTGTGCTGCAAACATTGGACAAGCAATAACCTTCACAGATTGAAACTATTTTAAGGCAGTCTGACAAACCTCTAAAGTTGATTTCCAAACTGTATCAAGGGTTGATAGAGGCTTTTACAGATGATACAAAAAATGTGAGGAAGACCTGGGAGACACAATTGATGATGATGAATGGATACAGATATGGTAGAATGCCCAGTCATGTTCATATAATCTCAGAGATAAATTACTGCAGTTTAAGACCATCCATAGAACGTACTACAGTGCACTCGAAAAGTATTCAGACCCCTTCCCTTTTTCCACATTTTGTTACGTTACAGCCTTATTCTAAATTGTTTAAATAAATGTTTTTCCTCATCAATCTACACACAATACCCCATAATGACAAAGCGAAAACAGGTTTTTATACATTTTTGCAAATTCATTAAAAATCAAAAACAGAAAACCTTAAGTAATCAGACTCGAAATTGAGCTCAGGTGCATCATGTTCCCATTGATCATCCTTAAGCTGTTTCTACAACTTGATTGGAGTCCACCTGTGGTATTTTCAATTGATTGGACATGATGTGTATAGGCACACACCTCTCTATATAAGGTCCCACAGTTGACAGTGCATGGCAGAGCAAAAACCAAGCCATGAGGTCGAAGGAATTGTCCGTAGAGCTCCGAGACAGGATGTTGAGGAACAGATCTGGGGAAGGGTACCAAAAAATGTCTGCAGCATTGAAGGTCCCCAAGAACACAGTGGCCTCCATCATTCTTAAATGGAAGAAGTTTGGAATCACCCAGACTCTTCCTAAAGCTGGCCGCCCGGCCATACTGAGCAATCGGGGTAGAATGGCCTTGGTCAGGGAGGTGACCAAGAACCTGATGGTCATTCTGACAGAGCTCCTCTGTGGAGATGGGAGAACCTTCCAGAAGGACAACCATCTCTGCAGGTCTTTATGGTAGAGTGGCCAGACGGAAGCCTCTCCTCAGTAAAAGGCACATGACAGCCCGCTTGGAGTTTGCCAAAAGGTACCTAAAGGACTCTCAGACCATGAGAAACAAGATTCTCTGGTCTGATTAAACCAAGAGTGATGGAGGCCACTGTGTTCTTGGGGACCTTCAATGCTGCATACATTTTTTGGTACCCTTCCCCAGATCTGTGCCTCGACACAATTCTGTCTCTGATCTCTACAGACAATTCCTTTGACCTCATGGCTTGGTTTTTGCTCTGAAATGCACTGTCAACTGTGGGACCTTATATAGACAGGGGTGTGCCTTTTCAAATCATGTCCAATCAGTTGAATTTACCACAGGTGGACTCCATCAAGCTGTAGAAACATCTCAAGAATGATCAATGGAAACAGGATGCACCTGAGCTCAATTTCGAGTCTCATAGCAAAGTGTCTTACGAAAGTATTCACTCCCCTTGGCATTTTTCCTATTTTGTTGCCTTACAACCTGGAATTAAAATGGATTTTTGGGGGGTTTGTATCATTTGATTTACACAACATGCCTACCACTTTGAAGATGCTAAATATTTTTTATTGTGAAACAAACAAGAAATATGACAAAGAAACAGAAAACTTGAGCGTGCATAACTATTCACCCTCCCCAAAGTCAATACTTTGTAGAGCCACCTTTTGCAGCAATTACAGCTGCAAGTCTCCTGGGGTATGTCTCTATAAGCTTGGCATATCTAGCCACTGGGATTTTTGCCCATTATTCAAGGCAAAACTGATCCAGCTCCTTCAAGTTGGATGGGTGTACAGCAATCTTTAAGTCATACCACAGATTCTCAATTGGATTGAGGTCTGGGCTTTGACAAGGCCATTCCAAGACATTTAAATGTTTCCCCTTAAACCACTCGACTGTTGCTTTAGCAGTATGCTTAGGGTCATTGTCCTGCTGGAAGGTGAACCTCCGTTCCAGTCTCAAATCTCTGGAAGAATGAAACAGGTTTCCCTCAAGAATTTCCCTGTATTTAGCACCATCCATCATTCCTTCAATTCTGACCAGTTTCCCAGTCCCTGCCAATGAAAAACATCCCCGCAGCATGATGGTGTTCTCGGGGTGATGAGAGGTGTTGGGTTTGCACCAGATATAGCATTTTCCTTGATGGCCAAAAAGCTCAATTTGAGTCTCATCTGACCAGAGTACCTTCTTCCATATGTTTGGGGAGTCTCCCACATGCCTTTTGGCGAACACCAAACGTGTTTGCTTACTTTTTTATTTAAGCAATGGCCACTCTTCCGTAAAGCTCCTTCAGGGTTATCTTTGGTCTCTTTGTTGCCTCTCTGATTAATGTCCTCCTTGCCCGGTCCGTGAGTTTTGGTTGGCGGCCCTCTCTTGGCAGGTTTGATGTAGTGCCATATTCTTTCAATTGTTTAGTAATGGATTTAATGGTGCTCTGTGGGATGTTCAAAGTTTCATATATTTTTTATAACCCAAACCTGATCTGTACTTCTCCACAACTTTGTCCCTGACCTATTTGGAGAGCTCCTTGGTCTTCATGGTGCCGCTTGCTTGGTGGTGCCCCTTGCTTAGTGGTACTGCAGACTCTGGGGCCTTTCAGAACAGGTGTATATATACTGAGATCATGTGACAGATCATGTGACACTTAGATTGCACACAGGTGGACTTTATTTAACTAATTATGTGACTTCTAAAGGTAATTGGTTGCACAAGATCTTAGTTAGGGGCTTCATAATAATGGGGGTGAATACATATGCACGCACCACTTTTCCGTTATTTATTTTTTTGAATTTTTGAGACAAGGTATTTTTTTTCATTTCACTTCACCAATTTGGACTATTTTGTGTATGTCCATTACATGAAATCCAAATAAAAATCAATTTAAATTACAGGTTGAAATGCAACAAAATAGGAAAAACGCCAAGGGGGATGAATACTTTTGCAAGGCACTGTAAATAAGGCATTTCTGTTTTTTTTATACTAAATGTTCAAAAATATTGAAAAACCTGTTTTTGCTTTGTCATTATGGGGTTTGGTGTGTAGATTGATGAGGATTTTTATTTATTTAATCTATTTTAGAATAAGGCTGTAACGTAACAAAATGTGGAAAAAGTCAAGGGGTCTGAATACTTTCCGAATGATAATGACGTCAATGCGTGATTTCCCTGGCTCAGAAAAAGTTGCCTCTTTTCGTCTGAGCACCGTTCAAAATTCAAAAGTGAAACATTGTTTCTGAGGTCGGACATTCAGACAGCTAGGCGTATATTAACCCCACTGTACAACCCCCACTGTATCAAACCAAATTGCTAGGCTGGAAGCAAGGGGAAATAATGTGCTTGTTGTTAAAATACAAGAGATGATTTGGACAGCAACATGAACATAAAAATGATGATATTCTTATGAAGGCGCACTGCTAGCATGCACCTCTAACGTTTAATTGCGGACCGCCATAATACCATAGAAGAAGATGAAAAGGATAACTTTTGCATAGAGACATTGTCATAAGAGATAAGATTATTGTACCAATGTTGAATGTCAATACAGAAATAGCTAACTAGCTATTATGCTAAGGCAAGAATTAGTTGAGGTAAAAGTTTGTTAAAAAGGCAGAGCAACACTTTATTATGGACAGACTTCTCCCCATCTTAGCTACAGTTGTATCAACATGTTTTGACCATGACACTGTCGCTGGGCAATGACTTTGTTAACGTTAGCTAGCTAACTTGACCTTGGTTAAAAGTTTCCTTGTGTGCCTTTTTCTGCAGATCATTCTATGCATCGTTCTGTTTGTGTCTGACAACATTAGACGTTGAACATAGGTACTAGCTAGCCACCTAGCTAGCTAACGAAAGCTAGCTAAATTAGCTCGAAAGCTAGCTAGGTTAAGTAATGTTTGAACATTGATAGTTAGCTAGCTCCTGGAGCGAAGAAGCTATCCTGTTAGATAACGTTAATAGTTGATCTAATAACGTTAATAGTTTATCCTGTCAGCGAACATGTTTAGGTCCTAGCTAGTTATTTAGCTAGTTATTTATGCCTATGCCAGAAATACTAAATCTTGCTATGCATTGCTTTAACTTAGCTAGCTAGTTAACGTTATCAATTAGAGAGACATTCAGGTCTTACCTAGCTACGATTCCTAGCTAGTTGTCTAACGCTAGCTGTAAACAGCCGAGTTGACTTACTATTTCAATAGGCTTTAATGAGTAGAATAACTAGCTAGCTAGCTAATTAACGTTAGTATTTGAAACCATCTGAGTCCTATGATTAAACATCTATCATTTACAAAGCGTTAATTGTTTCTGGCAGTCATACCATACCTGATATTACGTTAAAAATATATATATATATATAGATCAAGGATATCCACTTGAAATCCGCCAACACAGTACAACCCCAATCAAAGTAAGTACAGAATATTTTGTTGTTGTACATTTACCCTTTTCTCATTATTGTAATAACATGATGTTCTACTGGAAACCTGTCTTTATCTATGTGCTTACACAAATGGCTATGTACTTACACAAATGACTGATGATCGGCTGAGAGAAATTGATAAAAATATTGTGGGAGCTGTTTTGTTAGACTTCAGTGCAGCTTTTGACATTATCGATCATAATCTGCTGCTGGAAAAATCTGTGTTATGGCTTCACATCCCCTGCTATATTGTGGATCAATAATTACACCTTATGGAAGAGTGGGGACTGTGAAGAGACACACACACTGACACAGACACACGCATTCTCACACACATGATAACATACGCACTATACACACGTACACATGGATTTTGTGTTGTAGATATGTTGTAGTAGAGTAGTGGCCTGAGGGCACACACTTAATGTGCTGTGAAATATGTAGTGAAATGTATTGTCATGCTTTTAAAATTGTATATAACTGGCTTAATTTTGCTGGCCCCAGGAAGAGTAGTTGCTACCTTGGCAGCAGCTAATGCAGATTCATAATGAATACAAATACAGGAGGGGACTAAGCACGCACCCCTGGTGGATGTGTTTTTGCCTACCCTCACCACCTGGGGGCGACCCGCCAGGAAGTCCAGGGGAGAGGTAGGCTACACCTGAAGTCAGACTGTTACTAGGAGGGTGTGTGTGGATGTGGGTGGTCTTTCTTTATCTCAACTCTCACTGATCATTTCTGTCATACCTTGATCTCTCATTTCCCCTCTCTCTCCCCTTTCTATCGTTCTCTCTCCCCATTTTTTCCATCTTTCTTTCTCTCTAAAAGTGTGAAGGCTCTGTATAATGAGCTCTACAACACTATCATAGCCATCAATAGCCAGGTTTCCATCCAATTGGCGACAGATTTTCACTCAAATATTCACATATCTGCATAAAGAAAATATGCTAATTTTCCCACCAGTGGTGTGCTTCCACCAAATGGACTTGTTGCAGATAAAAATCAGTGCGTGATGGCATAGTGCACAAAAAATGTACTTTTTTGCTTAAGTTTTCATGTACTGAATAAAAATCTAAAGTTCAATGTGTTTCTATCGCATTTTGAACTCTACATTTACATTTTACATTTTAGTCATTTAATCTACCAATAGTTTTGTCACAAAAATAGCAAATGTGCCTACTCAGGTCTTGGCACGTGCGCTCTAGCCAACAGCTCGCAGATACAGTGCGGATAGGCTAGTCTAGATTATGAGATTATTATGGATATTTTTATTTGTGAAATGGCATTCAAACATTGATCATTATGTCACCAGAATCAAACCCTCAATATTTATTGGAAATGAGCATCAAGATCACAGTACATTTTCATCACCCTGTGAAGTTCATCATGTTATTTCATCTGTAGCCTAATAAACTGCATGGTTTCCCATATCATCGCGTGACTCCAAGTTTACTTCGATATGATGGTTATTATATAAATATTTGTGCATAAAGGCGTTTCCACCGCCATTTCTCGCATAGTTAATTTTACTGACACAAAAAGATCCCACTATGTCGAATGTTACAGGAGGGGGTCGCAGTTCCGGGGCGACCCGCTAGGTGTCATCCTCCAACCACCTCCTTACTCACAGTCTGGACTAATCATTATCCTATTGGTGTCACCTGTGTCTACCTGTTCACCTGTGTATTTATGCCCTCACTTCCCTGTGTTCCCTTGCTCTGTTTTCTCTGCTAGTTTCTTGATGCCAAAAGGTACTACTCAGTGTCTGATCGCGAGACTTATGTACAGGTACTTGAGAAGTGTTCTCCCTGTTTCATTGTTGTTTTCAGTCGTAGTTAGTATTTCGTATGTTTGCTGTCAGCCTGTTTTTGGAGACCAATTTAACCAAGTCCGTTATTTTGTATCCTGGTTTTGGGACCACCAGTAAAGATCCTTGTTTCACCATCTCTGCCTACTGCCTATCATGCACCGCACCTGGGTCACACCTCACACCAACCCTTACAGTCGAACTAACAAATTATCTGTCAGCATTTATACAATTGTACTGAAACTTCCTGTTTCCATCACAGCTGTCGTGATTTATTTTTATACGTTATGACCAGTGCCTGCAACCTGGTTCAGGTTATCAGTCAACCTACCAGGGTAGCTACAAACAGCACATGAATGCAATCATCAACATGTATTGATCACATCTTTACTAATGCTGCAGAAATTTGCTTTAAAGCAGTATCCAAATCCATCGGATGTAGTGATCACAATATAGTAGCCATATCTAGGAAAACCAAAGTTCCAAAGGCTGGGCCTAATATATGGTATAAGAGGTCATACAATACGTTTCGTAGTGATTCTTATGTTGAAGATGAAATTGTTATTCCAGTTACTAATAAGCATGCACCCATTAAGAAAATGGCTGTAAAAACATTTAAATCCCCTTGGATTAATGAGGAATTGACTAGTTGTATGGTTGAGAGGGATGAGGCAAAAGGAATGGCAAATAAGTCTGGCTGCACAACCAACTGGCAAATGTGCTGCAAATTGAGAAATCATGTGACTAAACTGAATAAAAAGAAGAATAAATTATACTATGAAACAAAGATAAATGATATATAGAATGACAGTAAAAAGCTTTGGAGCACCTTAAATGACATTTTGGGCAAAAAGGCAAACTCAGCTCCATCATTAATTGAATTAGAATGCTCATTCATCACAAAATCCATTGATATATTAGCAAACTTAGGCATGACATGCCAGCAACAAACGCTGACACTACACATCCAAGTATGACTGACCAAATTATGAAAGACAAGCATTGTAATTTTGATTTCCGCAAAGTGAGTGTGGAAGAGGTGAAAAAATTATTGTTGTCTTTCAACAATGACAAGCCACCAGGGTCTGACAACTTGGATGGAAAATAGCAGACGATATTGCCACTCCTATTTGCCATATCTTAAATTTAAGCCTACTAGAAAGTGTGTGCCCCCAGGCCTGGAGGGAAGCAAAACTCATTCCGCTACCTAAGAATAATAAAGCCCCCTTTACTGGCTCAAATAGCCAACCAATCAGCCTGTTATCAATCGTTAGTAAACGTTTGGAAAAAAGGGTGTTTGACCAGATACAATGCTATTTTACAGTAAAGAAATTGACAACAGACTTTCAGCATGCTTATAGGGAAGGACATTCAACAAGCACAGCACTTACACAAATGACTGATGATTGGCTGAGAAAAATTGATGATAAAAATATTGCGGGGGCTGTTTTGTTAGACTTCAGTGCGGCTTTTGACATTATTGATCATAGTCTGCTGCTGGAAAAACGCATGTGTTATGGCTTTATTGTGGAGAACGAGTTACCTGTCTAACAGAACACAGAGGGAGTTCTTTAATGGAAGCCTCTCCAACATAAGGAATTCCCCAGGGCAGCTGTTTCAATCTTTACTAACGACATGCCTCTGGCTTAAAGTAAAGCCAGTGTGTCTATGTATGCAGATGACTCAACACTATACACGTCAGCTACTACAACGACTGAAATGACTGCAACACTTAACAAAGAGCTGCAGTTAGTTTCAGAATGGGTGGCAAGGAATAAGTTAGTCCTAAATATTTCAAAAACTAAAAGCATTGTATTTGGGACAAATCATGCACTAAACCCTAAATCTCAACTAAATATTGAAATATATAATGTGGAAATTGAGCAAGTTGATGTGACTAAATTGCTTGGAGTAACCCTGTATTGTAAACTGTCATGGTCAAAACATGTTGATACAACTGTAGCTAAGATGGGGAGAAGTCTGTCCATAATAAAGCGTTGCTCTGCCTTTTTAACAAAACGATAAAAAAAGGCAGGTTCTACAGGCCCTTTTGTCGCACCTGGACAACTGTTCCGTCGTTTGTTCAGGTGCCACAAAGAGGGACTTAGGAAAGTTACAATTGGCTCAGAACAGGGAAGCACGCCTGGCCCTTAAATGTACACAGAGAGCTAACATGAATGATATGCATGTCAATCTCTCCTGGCTCAAAGTGGAGGAGAGATTGACTTCATCAATACTTGTTTTTGTAAGAAGTGTTGACAAGCTGAATGCACCGAGCTGTCTGTTTAAACTACTAGCACACAGCTCGGACACCCATGCATACCCCACAAGACATGGTGCCAGAGGTCTCTTCACAATCCCCAAGTCAGAACAGACTATGGGAGGCGCACAGTACTACATAGAGCCATGACTACATGGAACTGTATTCTACATCAGGTAACTGATGCAAGCAGTATAATCAGATTTAAAACTGATAAAAACACACCTTATGGACTGTGAAGAGACACACACAAAAGCTAGCACATCCACTTTACACACGCGTACATTGTAATATTGTTGTGTGTTGGTATTATACATTTTGTATTGTAGATATGTAGTGGTGTAGTAATGATATATGATGTACTGTTTTATATTTTGTTTTATGTGTAATGTAAGTGCCTTAATGTGTTTGTACCCCAGGAAGCAGCTAATGGGGATCCCTAATAAATACAAATACTTTACCCGCATAAAAACTGTGGATGGAAATGTAGTTACTGAGCAGGACAAAATGTGGAAGAATATCCACAGACCAGGCATGCCCACTGACTGGCCTCAGTTCCAGGTGCAACACACACACACACACACACACAAATACACACAGTGTCACGGAATCAGCCGAGGCTGCCCCTCCTCCTTGCTCGGGAAGGCTTCGGCGTTCGTCGTCCCCGGAGTACTAGCTGCCACCGATCTCTGGTTCGGTGTTTGTCTAGTTTGTCCTGATTGTTTTCACCTGTTTCCCATTATGTTATATTGTATTCCCTTTATAACCCCCTGTCTCTCATTGGTTATTGTGTGTGATTGTTTTCCGTGAGGTCGGCAGTGTTTGGGTGTATGCGTATTTTGTTTCCTCCCTGTTTGGAGGTTTTGTTTGTATTTTGATTACTGTGCTAGTAAAGTTTGTCTGCCAGTAGCTCGGTGTCCTGCGCTTGACTTCGCTCACCGCATACACGTCGCCCTGACACACAGAAGCAGGCTAATGGAAGTTAATGGGGCCTAATGGAGTGTATGGGATGATGTAGACTTCAGCCTCTTTGTTATTGTCAGTGTGTTTAATTTGAACAGTGTTACAAGCTAATGTAGCAGACTGTATAACAGTAGTGTATGGTCCAACAATGTGACCATTATTAGAGACTGCTAGAGGGTAATATACTGGACTAGTTTGCTTTGTTGTTCAATAGAGTCTAATGAAACCTCTCTTTTAGGAGTGGGCAACAACTGCAGCGGTTTATTTGATCTGATCTTGTGCCAGCACAAGCAGCGCAAGCCTCTCTCTATGCTTATTAGGGCCGGGACGATACCAGTATCGCAATATTTTAGCTTGGTAAATAAATACATGTGACTCTGGATGACATGATGTTTGCTTCCAACATTAAGGCTGTTTTCTTAAAGAAGTTAAATGCGCTCCGTGTTTTGTTTCTTTGTCAAGACACTAGCGAGTATCGCGATATTGGTATCGTCCCGGCCGTAATGCTTATGTGCGAGTGAAATTAGTTCGGAAAAACTGAAAGTAAGGTTATGCATCTTAGAAATAGTTTTCAAATGCTTTATTATTTGAATATTTAAAAGATATAGTCTCGTAACACCAGCCACACAACACAGTAAAGGAAAACAATTCCTAATTACTGATTGCTTTATTCATTTTGTAGATAGTGCTAGTGTTATGTCTCCTCTGTCTCTGTGTGTGTGGATGGATGCATTCACAGACACAGCGATCAGCTTGTTGGGCTGAACAGGGAGCACAGTGCTGTAGCGGTGGGACAGAGGAGACAGCAATTGAGAGGGCTTCGTCCTGAGCCCTATACTACGAATCAGATTTGAGGAGTTAGAGAGGTAACTTTGGGATAACCGGTACCATGAAACTCGGGATAACCGGTACCATGAAAATGGCTAATCTTTTAGCGAGGTTTCTATGGCAACGAATCCTTTAGAACTAACCTGCTCCGGGACAGGCTTACTCAGATCTAACTTCATTTTTCCTGAATGAAATGTCTGAACCCCGAGTTGAGAAGTAATGAAATCAAATACCCTCCCTCTCGCAAAGATTGTGTCATCATCCCCTTCAATTGAGGAAGACGACTGATCAAATATTTTATTAATCAAATGTTTTTTTGTGTAAAATAATGGTCACGTTAAAATACCTATCACATAACACATTTAGTAAGGACAGCATTTGCTTTCCAAACTGTACGTTTTTCACACGATTGTATTTGGAAATTTGCGAAAGGCAAAATGAAAACAGCAACCAACCATAGACATATTATCCATAGATGGCAGTTACCATTCAAGTCAAGACTGGCAGCCACTGCTAGTGTACCCATGAGTTTAATAGTCAAATTGCCAGGGTTAGAAGTTCCAAAACCTATGTCTATGGCCACAAGCAATACGCTGTTCCACAAGGAGCGACAGGAGTTGGGAAAAGGTGCATTGATAAGCACACCAGAACAGCGTTTCTAAAAGTCTATTTCACACCATAGCCTGCTGAATTAACAAGATAACTTTTCTTTCATTTTAATTTCGGCACAAATTAAAATGTGGCACTGACTCACCCATGGATTGCTGTTTCAGCATTGCCTCAATGAAGAGTTTGGTGTTTGACTAGCCATGTGCGACAGGCACGCGCAGTTACAAGCCAGCTAGAGTTAGTGGCAAGCGGGCCGGCGAGCAATATCCACTGTCATAGTACAGATGAAGCCTGACCTGGAATGTGAAGCTAACTGAAGCTGACTAGCTTTATAAAAGCCTGAGTAGATATAGCTTGCTTTGTAACCACTCTGGTAACAGACACAGTGAGACACACACTGTGACACACACACTAATCACCATTCCCTTGTATCTCTCTCTGTTAATCTAATGGCTGGGATGCCAGTGAGATGTTCAAATAGGAGACGTACGGAGTCAACTCCACCTATGGCTTCCTCTCCATGTACACGTGATTATCCTCCCCTCAGATCCTCAATGTCTCAATGGTTTAGTAATGCATTTTTTGCCTCGACAAGCACCCCATTTCAAAACAGAATACCTGTATTTCTACTGGTATACCTTACTGATAATTTTCTCTCCATCCCATCTATCCCTCTCTCCTCCTCAGTGTTCCTCTGGAGAGGCCTGCCTCGGATGAATGAGACAGAGGGTAACCCCCCAATACCACCACCTCATCTCACTGAAGAACGATGAAGGCAAGACTGAGGAGTACAAGTCCAGTACCATGGTCTAAGAGAGAGGGGCGACATTAATGAGTAGTGCTGAGGGCAGGGGGGTCACGAGAGGAAGCACAGACATACACGAATACATGATCACATACGAACTTGTGACAGAGTTAAGAACGTGCCGTAAGCTCACTCCATAGCTACCTTGAAATGTTGCGGACGGAGACATCCAATTGATACCTTTTGGTTGGCTCAAACCGTTAGTATGTTGTCAAGGAGGACGGTCACGTGTGTTTGCAAGCAGAGGATCACTGGTTTGAGCCCAGTGTGGGACCGGGACGGTGGAGGAGGATATGCTGTTTTTGCATTAGCACTACACACCTGATTCAAATCATCAACACTTGATAAGTTGTTCATTTGAATCAGCTGTGTAGTGCTAGGGCAAAAACTAAAATGTGCACCCCTTTGGGTCCCCAGGACCAGGATTAAGAAATGCTGTTCTATCTAGACTAATCACATTCTCCACCTCACCTCTCCCGGTCTACCATATGTAGACATTAACCAACTTGTGAACACATTGACTATATTTCAATGAATGTTTCTTAGGTGTACCTGTTTGCTTTCTTTGCCGACCACAAGCGTGTAGGTTAGATATGAGAGCATTGCTTGGTTTTAAAAAAGTTTCAGTGTTGCTACAGTTTGCAAACAAAGTAATTGTGACACTATTTATGTTTTTCAGGTGATCATGGTTACGTTCTATCATAGAGATGGGCAACTCCAGTCCTTGGAATGCAATTAGTCTGCGCCCAGATCAGCAGGCGGTCATGAACACTGGTGGGTGTATACACGCGCCCCGAAGGGGCGTTGGTAGGCGCTGGGTCCTCCTGAGCCGCCAGGCAGATGTCTTCGTCCACATCCCAAACGACAGGTGCAACGATGAGAGACGAGGGCAGGATAGGATCCCCCAGATCCCTCCTTTCTCCGGTATGGTGCATCCTGGAGAGTGCGTCGGCCTTCACATTCTGGGATCCTGGGCAGTAAGACAGAATGAATTGGAAGCGAGTGAGAAATTGGGCCCACCTGGCTTGACGAGAGTTAATTCATTTCGCTGACCGTATGTGCTCCAAATTCCGGTGGTCAGTAATAATCCGGAATGGATGGACTGCACCCTCCAGCCAGTGTCTCCATTCCTCCAGAGCAAGGAGCACCACCAACAGCTCCCTGTCTCCAACTCCATAGTTCCTCTCTGCGGGGATAAGCTTTTTAGAGAAAAAGGCACAGGGATACATTTTTTCTGGCTTACCGTGCCGCTGGGAGAGGACCACACCCACGCCCTCCTCCGATGCGTCCACCTCCAGGATGAAAGGACGAGATGGATCTGGGTGTTTTAGGATGGGCACTGGGGTGAACCTCTCCTTCAGCCTCTTGAAGGCAGCGTCAGCCTCAGGGTTCCAGGCCAGCTTCTGAGGTCCACCCTTAAGAAGAGAGGTGAGCGGGGCGGCTATGGAGCTGAAGGACCTGATGAAACGCCGGTAGAAATTAGTGAAGCCCAGGAAGCTCTGTAGGCCCTTGATGGTGGTGGGAACTGGCTATGACCTGACGGCGTCCGTCTTCACTCCTTCCATGAACACCCCCTGAGGACTGATCCGGTATCCGAGGTAGGAGATGGCCTGTTGGTGGAATTCGCATTTCTCCCCCTTCACCAACAGGCTGTGTTCCCGGAGGCGGAGTAGGACAGCTCGGACGTCCCTGACGCGCTCCTCGAACGTAGCCGAGTAGATCAGGATATCGTCGATGTACACCACCACCTGTCTACTCAGCATGTCCGGAACACGTCATTGACGAAGGACTGGAACACAGAAGGTGCGTTGGCGAGGCCGTAGGGCATGACGCAGTATTCATAGTGGCCTGAGGTAGTGCTGAATGCCGTCTTCCACTCGTCTCCTTCCCGGATTCGGATCAGGTTGTAGGCACTCCTCAGGTCCAACTTGGTAAATTACCGGGCCTCTCGTAGCTGCTCGATGGTCGACGGAACCAGAGGGAGGGGGTACCGGTACTTGGGGCGGTAGTCAACACATGGTCTCAGTCCTCCGTCTTTTTTGGCCACGAAGAAGACGCTGGCGGAGGCAGGAAAGGTAGAGCGTCTGATGAACCCCTGTTTCAGGGTCTCCGCCACATACTGTAGCGCAATTCGATCCCCAGGACCACCCATATGTAAAAATGTATGCACACATGACTGTAAGTCGCTTTGGATAAAAGCGTCTGCTAAATGGCATATTATATTATTATACTTCTCCATGGCCTCAGTCCCCGCCATGGAAAGGGGGTAAATGCGACTTTTCGGGGGGTGTTGTCCCTCCAGCAGGTCAATGGCGCAGTCCCAGGGCCTGTGAGGAGGGAGACACGTAGCCTTTAATGAAGAGAAGACATCGGAGAGATCTGCGTACTCACGTGGAATGTTGGGCTGGAGGGCGGACTCCGGACTCTCATTTACATTTACATTTACATTTACGTCATTTAGCAGACGCTCTTATCCAGAGCGACTTACAAATTGGTGCATTCACCTTATAGCGAGTGGGATAACCACTTTACAATGTGTTTTTATTTTATTTTTTTATTTTAAAAAAAAGTTTTTTTTGGGGGGGGGTGGGTTGGGGTAAGGGAGGGGTAGAAGGATTACTTTATCCTATAACTCTCCACTGACGTGGAACAACAAGCCACCGGCAGGCAGGTCTTCCGGCATGAGGTGGACCAGGCTGTGATCCTCTTGGTGCTCCAATTGATGGTGGGGTTGTGTAGTCTGAGCCAGGGCAATCCCAAGACGATCCGGTGAAGGGGTGACGTGATGGTTCAGGGCGGTGTTTGATCATCCCACGGAGTGAAAGGATGGGGGTGAGCGTCTCCTCCATCTACAACAGCGAGAGGGGCCCGCGTCCGAGTACGCTCTGAGCTTTCGCACGGTGGGGGCGTCTTCCGGCTGGAATGAGCGTGCTCTGCGCATTGCCTTCAGGAGAGGCTTATGGGAGGACATCAAGACGGAACTTGCATGTCGGGACGACGAGATGAACCTTGATACCCTCATCACCATATCCATCCATCTTGACGACATGTTGAGAGAGAGACGGCGTTCCCAACACCTCCCGAAGCCTCGGCGTTCCCAACACCTCCGGTAGTGTGGGAATGGTGATGGTGATGGGAAGAGTGACATGTGTAATGGTGCCTGATCAAAGGGGTTTATTGTCCAGTGAGGTGACTTGTAGCGGAGATGGCAGTGGCCCGGTGGGCAACCCCCATTCAGAGACCAGCTCCCTATCTATAAGGTTCCCCGCCGATCTGGTGGTGCTCCGGTAGTGTGGGAATGGTGATAGTGATGGGAAGAGTGACATGCGTAATGGTGCCTGATCAAAGGGGTTTATTGTCCAGTGAGGTGACGTGTAGCAGAGATGGCAGTGGCCCGGTGGGCAACCCCCATTCAGAGACCAGCTCCCTATCTATAAGGTTCCCTGCTGATCCGCTGGTGCTCCGGTAGTGTGGGAATGGAGATGGTGATGGGAAGAGTGACATGAGTAATGGTGCCTGATCAAAGGGGTTTATTGTCCAGTGAGGTGACATGTAGCGGAGATGGCAGTGGCCCGGGTGGCAACCCCCATTCAGAGACCAGCTCCCTATCTATAATGTTCCCCGCTGATCCGGAATCTATCATAGCAGTAGAAGTGGAAGAGAAGGAATAACCAGTCACCGTTATGGGAACTAAAAACAATGGTTTTGTGATAGGAGCTGACGTAACACTCACGGAGCGGCGACGGGAGTCATACCGCCTAGATAGGGAGCGGCCAGGAGATCTGTGGTCCGTGGTGGTGTAGGGGGTGCTGCCCACCTCCATGGGTGAGGACTCGGAAGCAGGGCGGCTTCTATAGCTCAGATGGGGTGAGCGTCGAGGCTCCGGGAGGTGTTGGGAACGCCGTCTCTCTCTCAACATGTCGTCAAGATGGATGGACGTGGTGATGAGGGTATCAAGGTCCATCTCGTCATCCCGACATGCAAGTTCCATCTTGATGTCCTCCCATAAGCCTCTCCTGGAGGCAGTGCGCAGAGCACGCTCATTCCAGCCGGAAGACGCCGCCACCGTGCGAAAGCTCAGAGCGTACTCGGACGCGGGCCCCTCTCGCTGTTGTAGATGGAGGAGATGCTCACCCCCATCCTTTTCCTCCGTGGGATGATCAAACACCGCCCTGAACCGGGCGGCAGGTAGCTTAGTGGTTAAGAGCGTTGTGCCAGTAACCGAAAGGTCGCTGGTTCTAATCCCCGAGCCGACTAGGTGAAAAATCTGTCGATGTGCCCTTGAGCAAGGCACTTAACCCTAATTACTCCTGTAAGTCGCTCTGGATAAGAGCGTCTGCTAAATGACCAATTTATTTTTATTTTTTTTAACCGAGCAAGGAAGGTGGGGTAGGGAAGCGCCACTGCCTCCTCTCCTTCCCAGACTGCCGTGGCCCAATCCAGCGCCTTTCCTTTAAGTAGCGAAATCACCAGCACTATCCTGGCTTGGTCAGATGGATATGCCCCAGGCTGACGCGCCAGATAAAGTGAAACCTGTAGCAGGAAGCCTCTACATTTACCGGTTTTCCGTCATAGTGCTCCAGTAGGGCGAGGGTTCCCGCAGAAGTGGGTGATAGCCCGGGAACAGGTGGATTGGGGGCACTCGCCGCTCCCTGAGGTGGAACCGGAGCGCTGGGCAGATTATGCAGAGTTTGGAGCACTTCCTGCATGGTGGCGTTCAACTGGGCAAGCTGCTGCTGGTCGAGGCACTGGGAAACTTCTGCTGCATCCATTTTTGTTCAGTGTGTGATTCTGTGACGAGTACTGAGTATACGAAGAGGCAGGACGCAGACGCAGGAATTAACAAGGTCAAGGTTTACTTAACAATGCAAAAGAGAAATAACAAACATAGGATAAACGACACGAAGCTTAACAATCACACACAACATCATACAGAACAGTCCAGGGCTAAATAGGGGTGGTGATGAGATGATGAGGTGCAGGTGCGCTGGAGGTGATTAGGGTGCGTTGGGTTTCCATTCCGATGTTTTGCCGAGGTGGTGCGCTCAGACCAGTGGCTCAGTAGACCGGCGAATCAGAGCGCCGGAGGGGAGCAATGGGAGGAGACGTGACAGTGCTAAGGAGGTCCAGTTTGATAATATGAATAGTATTGATGAATGTATTACAATCATGTTGGTAAGTTTGACTTGAGTGAAATATTATGTTTTGGTATTGTAATAATTTCTGTAACTGGTCTCATCACCTGCAGCTTGTGTTTAAATAGCTTAGTTGTTTATGAATTACACAATTGTCAGAAAGTGAGGATAAACCAGGCTAAGATGCTGCATCAGTCAACAGCCATCTTAGTGCAGAACAACATTGCCTGGACACATATAAATGATTTGGGGTGAGATTCAAAATAATTTTGGAGATATGGGCAAAGAGTAGATAATACTGACAATCAAGGTAAAAAAACATTTAAATAGCTAAAACGTTCTACATTATGCTATTGTATGACATTTCTGCATTGGTTTGAGTAGCTAACGTAGTTAGCTATTGTGTTTGTATCCGATCTGTACTCATGCCTGTTAGATAGTTAATCTGCCTTAAATTGAATTGTGAATATGGCTGAAGTATGTTAAGGGTCAATGTTGTCAAGGTACAACGAGTTAGCTAGCTGGGCTGTTCGGACGAGACGTGAACCTGGGTCTGTATCGCATTAGTGGAAACCAAGACTGTTCTCAAGGTAGGTTTGCTGGTTTTGACTAACAGAAGTGACTTTTCATAGCAGGTTAGGATAACTTAAGCAGCAGGTTATGAGAATTAATGTGGCAGGTTAGGAGAATTAGGCTAATGTTAGGAAAAGGTTAGCTAAAATGCTACAATTATCCCTGACCCAACTCAAACATATCTAGCTGTAACCAGGCCCTGAGAACAGTCTTGGTTTCCACTAATGCGATGCTGTGAACCCGGGTGCCTGGCTAGCTAGCTAGCTACCTAGCAACTAACATTATAACATCAACTAATGAAACAGATACAATTTCAATAAAGGCTATCTGCCTTGAATTGCATTTTTAATATGGCTTAGAACAAAAATATATTGAGCGTCAATATTATCCGGATATTTGTATTTTGTATTGTATTTATTATGGATCCCCATTAGCTGCTGCCAAGGTAGCAGCTACTATTCCTGGGGTCCAGCAAAATTAAGGCAGTTATACAATTTAAAAAACATTACAATACATTCACAACACATTAAGTGTGTGCCCTCAGGCCCCTACTCTACTACCACATATCTACAACACAAAATCCATGTGTGTGTTTATGCATGTGTCTGTGCCCATGTTTGTGTTGCTTCACAGTCCCCGCTGTTCCATAAGGTGTATTGTTATCTGTTTTTTTAAATCTAATTTTACTGCTTGTATGAGTTACTTGATGTGGAATAGAGTTCCATGTAGTCATGGCTTTATGTAGTACTGTGCGCCTTCCATAGTCTGTTCTGGACTTGGGGACTGTGAAGAGACCTCTGGTGGCATGTTTTGTGGGGTATGCGTGGGTGTCCGAGCTGGGTGCCAGTAGTTCAAACAGACAGTTCGGTGCATTCAACATGTCAATACCTCTCACAAATACAAGTATTGATAAAGTCAATCTCTCCTCCACTTTCAGCCAGGAGAGACTGACATGCATATTATTATTATTATTATTATTATTATTATTATTATTATTGGGGGGTAGATCAGCTTTAATATTGCAGATTGATTGTAACTTCTATCGATGTAATTGTCTGCATCACTTCCAATTTTCTCGCAAATATATTTATATACATATATACACATACATATACACATACATATAAATACATACAGTGGGGAAAAAAAGTATTTAGTCAGCCACCAATTGTGCAAGTTCTCCCACTTAAAAAGATGAGAGAGGCCTGTAATTTTCATCATAGGTACACGTCAACTATGACAGACAAATTGAGAAAATTCTTTCCAGAAAATCACATTGTAGGATTTTTTATGAATTTATTTGCAAATTATGGTGGAAAATAAGTATTTGGTCACCTACAAACAAGCATGATTTCTGGCTCTCACAGACCTGTAACTTCTTCTTTAAGAGGCTCCTCTGTCCTCCACTCGTTACCTGTATTAATGGCACCTGTTTGAACTTGTTATCAGTATAAAAGACACCTGTCCACAACCTCAAACAGTCACACTCCAAACTCCACTATGGCCAAGACCAAAGAGCTGTCAAAGGACACCAGAAACAAAATTGTGGACCTGCACCAGGCTGGGAAGACTGAATCTGCAATAGGTAAGTAGCTTGGTTTGAAGAAATCAACTGTGGGAGCAATTATTAGGAAATGGAAGACATACCCCGTGGGGTCAAAACGATCACAAGAACGGTGAGCAAAAATCCCAGAACCACACGGGGGGACCTAGTGAATGACCTGCAGAGAGCTGGGACCAAAGTAACAAAGCCTACCATCAGTAACACACTACGCCGCCAGGGACTCAAATACTGCAGTGCCAGACGTGTCCCCCTGCTTAAGCCAGTACATGTCCAGGCCCGTCTGAAGTTTGCTAGAGTGCATTTGGATGATCCAGAAGAGGATTGGGAGAATGTTATATGGTCAGATGAAACCAAAATAGAACTTTTTGGTAAAAACTCAACTCGTCGTGTTTGGAGGAAAAAGAATGCTGAGTTGCATCCAAAGAACACCATACCTACTGTGAAGCATGGGGGTGGAAAAATCATGCTTTGGGGCTGTTTTTCTGCAAAGGGACCAGGACGACTGATCCGTGTAAAGGAAAGAATGAATGGGGCCATGTATCGTGAGATTTTGAGTGAAAACCTCCTTCCATCAGCAAGGGCATTGAAGATGAAACGTGGCTGGGTCTTTCAGCATGACAATGATCCCAAACACACCGCCCGGGCAACAAAGGAGTGGCTTCGTAAGAAACATTTCAAGATCCTGGAGTGGCCTAGCCAGTCTCCAGATCTCAACCCCATAGAAAATCTTTGGAGGGAGTTGAAAGTCCGTGTTGCCCAGCGACAGCCCCAAAACATCACTGCTCTGTAGGATATCTGCATGGAGGAATGGGCCAAAATACCAGCAACAGTGTGTGAAAACCTTTTGAAGACTTACAGAAAACGTTTGACCTGTGTCATTGCCAACAAAGGGTATATAACAAAGTATTGAGAAACTTTTGTTATTGACCAAATACTTATTTTCCACCATAATTTGCAAATCAATTCATTAAAAATCCTACAATGTGATTTTCTGGATTTTGTTTTTCTCAATTTGTCTGTCATAGTTGACGTGTACCTATGATGAAAATTACAGGCCTCTCTCATCTTTTTAAGTGGGAGAACTTGCACAATTGGTGGCTGACTAAATACTTTTTTCCGCACTGTATATATTGTCAAAGAAGTGTGGATCATCATTATTTGGTCCGTAAAGGTTAATGAGACATATTTGTTTATGGTCCAATAACATATTTAAAATCATCCATCTACCTTGCGGATCTGTTTGGACAATTTGCACATTTGGATCGAAATTACTGTTAATTAATATCATCACCCCTTTTGAGTTTCTTTGCCCATGGGAGAAGTATATTTCACCCCCTCCAGTCCTTTTTCCACACATCTTCCTCTAGAATTGTTGAATGAGTTTCCTGTAAACAATAGATATTATATTCATTTTCATTGAGCCATGTAAATATTGTTCTTCTTTTGTTATTATCTGCTAAGCCATTACAATTATAACTGGCTATACTTATTTCACCACTTAACATAATGAGATACAAGTTTCAAATCTATTTATCATAATATATGTTTGTAAATGTACCAATAGAAAATACCATAGTGATTGAGTGTCCATATAGCTGTACCATGGTATTTGCATTGCTACTAAGTAACCCTCCAATTGTTCTCCACTATTCCCCCCCGCTAAAGCCCCTCCCCATCCCAAGTTGGGTTGTCATCCCAGTGATCGGCATACCACCCCCACCCCCCCGGATCCCTAGCCCCCCTAGACCCGTCCTTCGAAAACAGCACACAGTGCCACCCACAAAAAAGAAGCAGGTCAACCGCCAAAAGCATTTCCAATGCTCTCACCTCAATATATAGCTATTAAAAATATATATCTATTCAAAGATCTTGCATATCTTAATTTCCATCACTATCAATTAATATGCGTAATAATGTCGACAGTTAATGCGAATGATTGTTACCTATAACCCTGATTGCCATTGTATTACATTACATTTTTGTCAAGCAATTATTATTTGAGCAAACAATTATTGTGGTTCATCCTATATTCTCCCTAACATCCTTACCCCCTTGCAACAGATGTGGAATAAACACACACACACACACACATACTCTAACACACTCAATCCCTTTCCTCCACAATCAACCATAAGATCAGATGCTAAACGGTTGTTACATCCCAGAGCCCAACTCAAGAAAGGACCTGATTTACGAATGCATATACAGTTACAGCTGTTTGAGAAAGCATGCAAGATTGAGCAAAGATTTGACAAAGATTTGAGATTTGATTAACCAATGTCAAGTCCTAGGTGATGGAGATCAGATCCACCCTCTTCCCCTGAGACACAAACACTCTGGTCCCCCGTTGTAACCATTTTTCCTAAGCATTATTTTGTGCCACAATAATATGCCCCCTCTCTGATTGTCTGAGTGTGACCTCCTCCCCATGGGTTACTGCAGCCAGTGTTGGCAGCACTGGCTGCATATTATTAATGTTAGAGCTCTGTGTACATCCAAAGGCCAGCCGTGCTGCCCTGTTCTGATAACGTTAGCTAGCAAGCAAGCTAAACAATTGTGTAGCTAGCCAGCTAGATACTGCTGCTAAGATACAAGAGAGTGGCTAGGTTTCAGTTTTGCGTCACAGGGCCCGGTTGCATAAACACCTTAAGTTAATTTCCCCCTCATATTTTCCCTTCAAATTTCCTTAATTTTAAGTCAGTTGCACAAAACATTTTAAGGTTATTTCCCCCTTCAATTAAGTAAAAAAGTTAAGGGTGGCCATGAGGTCCCTTAACTGCTTCATTCAGTATGGATATCAATGTAAACAGCATTTTTGGAGGTGAATGTGTCTTTCATCTGCTCTGGTTACAAAAGGAAAACATCAACCAGCTACTTAGCTAAGCAATGGAAGGTACACATGGCTACAAAGCTAGCTGTAGCTACTTACACTACCGTTCAAAAGTTTGGGGTCACTTAGAAATGTCCTTGTTTTCAAAAGAAAAGCATTTTTTTTGTCCATTAAAATAACATCAAATTGATCAGAAATACAGTGTAGACATTGTTAATGTGGTAAATGGCTATTGTAGCTGGAAACAGCTGATTTTTAATGGAATATCTACAAAGGCGTACAGAGGCCCATTATCAGCTACCATCAGTCCTGTGTTCCAATGGCACGTTGTGTTTGCTAATCCAAGTTTATCATTTAAAAAGGCTAATTGACCATTAGAAAACCATTTTGCAATTATGTTAGCACAGCTGAAAACTGTTGTGCTGATTAAAGAAACAATAAAACTGGCCTTGAGACTAGTTGAGTATCTGGAGCATCAGCAATTGTGGGTTCGATTACAGGCTCAAAATGGCCAGAAACATGTAACTTTCTTCTGAAACTCGTCAGTCTATTCTTGTTCTGAGAAATGAAGGCTATTCCATGCGAGAAATTGCCAAGAAACTGAAGATCTCGTACAACGCTGTGTTCTACTCCCTTCACAGAACAGCGCAAGCTGGCTCTAACCAGAATAGAAAGAGGAGTGGGAGGCCCCGGTGCATAACTGAGCAAGAGGACAAATACTAACTAGAGTGTCTAGTTTGAGAAACAGGCACCTCACAGGTCCTCAACTGGCAGCTTCATTAAATAGTACCTGTAAAACACCAGTCTCAACGTCAACAGTGAAGAGGCGACTCCGGGATACTGACCTTCTAGGCAGAGTTGCAAAGAAAAAGCCATATCTCAGACTGGCCAATAAAAATAAAAGATTAAGATGGGCAAAATAACACAGACACTGGACAGAGGAAGATTGGGAAAAAGTTTTATGGACAGACGAATCGAAGTTTGAGGTGTTCGGATCACAAAGAAGAACATTTGTGAGACGCAGACCAAATGAAAAGATGCTGGAGGAGTGCTTGATGACATCTGTCAAGCATGGTGGAGGCAATGTGATGGTCTGGGGGTGCTTTGGTGGTGGTAAAGTGGGAGATTTGTACAGGGTGAAAGGGATCTTGAAGAAGGAAGGCTATCACTCCATTTTGCAACGCCATGCCATACCCTGTGGACGGAGCTTGATTGGAGCCAATTTCCTCCTACAACAGGACAATGATCCAAAGCACAGCTCCAAACTATGCAATAACTATTTAGGGAAGAAGCAGTCAGCTGGTATTCTGTCTATAATGGAGTGGCCAGCACAGTCACCGGATCTCAACCCTATTGCACTCTTGTGGGAGCAGATTGACCGTATGGTACGTAAGAAGTGCCCATCAAGCCAATCCAAATTGTGGGAGGTGCGTCAGGAAGCATGGGGTGAAATCTCTTCTGATTACCTCAAAAAATGGACAACTAGAATGCCAAAGGTCTGCAAGGCTATAATTGCTGCAAATGGAGGATTATTTGACGAAAGCAAAGTTCAAAGGACACAATTATTATTTCAATTAAAAATCCTTATTTCTAACCTTGTCAATGACTACATTTCCTATGCATTTTGCTATATTTCCTATTCAAACTCATTTCATGTATGTTTTCATGGAAAACAAGGACATTTCTAAGTGACCCCAAACTTTTGAACGGTAGTGTATATAAACAATGGAATGTGTACAATCCATGGCTACAAAGCTAGCTGGCTAGTTAGCTAGCTACTCTGTAAGCTAGCTTGACATATTAGAAAGTAATATAAACAAGCTGAGAAAAAAGTAACTACAAGAAACATGGTTTATTATCTTCTGAAGCAATTTGGTTATCCTGTCTTGATTGTAGGAGATCTATTTTGCTATTTCACAAAATGAAAGTGATCTCTTTGAGGAGACATTTAATCAGTGAATCAGGCCGTCTCCATGGTAAAGAACTGATTGTGTCACTACTTGACACCAACAAACGCCCCATAATATCTGGCCCTCCGCCCTCCCGAAACCGTGGCATTGAACGGTTCAGCAGACTTTTAGCCCTCCATAACTGGCTACGAGACTATTGCAACTCTGTGGGTGTAACATTTATTGACAATTTTGATACCTTTTGGAAACAAAACTCGAATTATAAGGAGGATGGGATCGACCCAAATCATTTGGGTTCCTGGATCCTTTCACAGCATTATAAGGCTGCGTTGAGACAATGACTTATCAATGACCCAAGCAAAGCTCATTTAATCCCTACCATTGTGTCACTGAGTTGTCACAATGCTTCAGCAAATGTACATTATCCCAGAGGCGCTGGAAGACACAATGTAAGTAACCTAATGTATTTCCCTCTTACTGCCCTGAATGTCTCTGCTGATCCTACAGCTATTGTATGCAGTAATCATGTGCCTATGAACCAGAGTTATACTGTTAGCACTGAGGTGGTGTGCCCTAGCAGGAAGTCCACTGTGTGCAGCTCGCCCTGCACTAACATAAATAACCTAAGCATGTCTACCTCTGCTAAGCTTCTCAGTAAAGCAATAAAAACAATCAAGCATCCCAGAAAAGTGCTAAAAATAGCCCACGTTAACATATGTAGCTTAAGAAACAAGGTTCATGAAATCAATCATTTGCTAGTAACAGATGACATTCATATTCTGACAATCTCTGAAACTCACTTAGATAATACCCTTTATGATACAGTGGTAGCAATACATGGTTATAAGATCTACAGAAAATACAGAAATGCCAAAGTTGGAGGTGTGGCCGTTTATATTCAGAACCACATTCCTGTAAAGCTTAGAGAGGATCTCATGTTAAATACTGTTGAAGTAATATGGTTCATCTGCCTCACCCAAAGCCCATTCTGGTGGGAACCTGCTATAGACCACCAAGTGCTAACAGTCAGTATCTGGATAACGAGTGAAATGCTTGATAATGTACACTACCAGTCAAAAGTTTGGACACACCTACTCATTCAAGTGTTTTTCTTTATTTTGACTATTTTTTACATTGTAGAATAATAGTGAAGACATCAAAACTATGAAATAGCACGTATGGAATCATGTAGTAACCTAAAGGGTGTTATACAAATTCTGTGGGAATGTTGGAAAAGCATTCCAGGTGAAGCTGGTTGAGAGAATGCCAAGAGTGTGCAAAGCTGTCATCAAGGCAAAGGGTTGCTACTTTGAAGAATCTCAAATCTAAAATATATTTTGATTTGTTTAACACTGTTTTGGTTAATACATGATTCCATAAGTGCTATTTCATAGTTTTGATGTCTTCACTATTATTCTACAATGTAGAAAATAGTAAAAATAAAGAAAAACCCTGGAATGAGTAGGTGCCCAAACTTTTGACTGGTACTGTATGTGTTATGGCTTTACACCCCCTGCTATGTTGTGGATAAAGAGTTACCTGTCTAACAGAACACAGAGGGTGTTCTTTAGTGGAAGCCTATACAACATAATCCAGGTAGAATCAGGAATTCCCCAGGGCAGCATGTCTAGGCCCCTTACTCTTTTCAGCCTTTACTAACGACATGACATTAGCTTTGAGTAAAGCAAGTTTGTCTATGTATGCAGATGACTCAACACTACACACATCAGCTACTACAGCGACTGTGTCAAGGTGACGCGTATGCGGTGAGCGAAGTCAAGCACAGGACACCGAGCTACTGGCAGACGTACTTTACTACACAGTAAAGGAACATACAAAACAAAACCTCCTAACAGGGAGGAAACAATACTCGCATACAAACAGCAGTGCCGACCTTACGGAAAACAATCACACACAATAACCAATAAGAGACAGGGGGTTATAAAGGGAACACAATGTAACATAATGGGAAACAGGTGTAAACAATAAAGACCAAACAAGACGATCACCGAAACATAGATCGGTAGCAGCTAGTACTCCGGAGATGACGAACGCCGAAGCCTGCCCAAGCAAGGAGGAGGAGCAGCCTCGGCTGAATCCGTTTCAGTACCCCCCCCCCCCCCCCCCCCCCCCCCCCCTTGACGCGCGGCTCCAGCCGTGCACCGACCCCGGCCTCGGGTACGGCCAGGAGGACGCGGAGCAGGGCGAGTCGGATGACTCCGGTGGAAATCCCTCAACATGGAGGGATCTAGGATGTCCCTCCTAGGGACCCAGCACCGTTCCTCCGGACCGTACCCCTCCCACTCCACGAGATACTGCAGGCCCCCCATCCAACGCCTTGAATCCAAGATGGAACGGACTGAGTACGCCGGAGCCCCCTCGATGTCCAGTGGGGGCGGAGGAGCCTCTCGTACCTCACTCTCCTGGAGTGGACCAGCTACTACCGGCCTGAGGAGAGACACATGGAACGAGGGGTTAATGCGGTAATTATTGGCAGTTGTAACCTATAGCATACCTCGTTCAATCTCCTCAGGACTTTAAATGGTCCCACAAACCGCCGACCCAGCTTCCGGCAGGGCAGGCGAAGGGGCAGGTTTCGGGTCGAGAGCCAGACCCGATCTCCTGGTGCATACACCGGAGCCTCACTGCGGTGGCGATCGGCGCTCGCCTTTTGCCGCCTGATAGCCCGCTGCAGATGGACATGCGCAGCGTTCCAGGTTTCTTCCGAGTGCCAAAACCACTCGTCCACTAGCACACACTGGAAAGGCGTAAGGTTAGTTGAGGAGTGGCGGAGTGAGTTTTGGGCTATCTCAGCCCAGGGGATATATCCTGACCACTCCTCCTGCCGGTCCTGGCAATAGGACCTCAGAAACCTACCCACATCCTGTTTCACTCTCTCCACCTGCCCATTACTCTAGGGGTGGGTGAAAACCTGAGGTAAGGCTAATCGAGACCCCCAGACGTTCCATAAACGCCCTCCAGACTCTAGAGGTGAACTGGGGACCCCGATCAGAGACTATATCCTCAGGTACCCCGTAGTGCCGGAAGACGTGTGTAAACAGGGCGTCAGCAGTTTGTAGGGTTGTAGTGAGACCTGGCATAGGAATGAGACGGCAGGCCTTCGAAAACCGATCCACAACGACCAAGATCGTCGTGTTCCCCTGGGAGTGGGGATGGTCCGTGACAAAATCCACCGATAGGTGAGACCACGGCCGTTGTGGAACGGGGAGGGGTTGTAACTTCCCTCTGGGCAGGTGTCTAGGTGCCTTACACTGGGCGCACACTGAGCAGGAGGAAACATAAACCCTCACGTCCTTAGCTAAAGTGGGCCACCAGTACTTCCCGCTAAGGCAGTGCACTGTCCGACCAATACCAGGATGACCAGAGGAGGGTGACATGTGAGCCCAATATATCAATCGATCACGAACCTCGAGCGGCACGTACTTCCGACCCTCTGGACACTGTGGGGGAGTAGGATCGGTACATAACGCCCGCTCGATGTCCGCATCAACCTCCCACACCACCGGTGCCACCAGACAAGACTCCGGAAGTATGGGAGTGGGCTCAATGGACCTCTCCTCTGTGTCATATAGTCGGGACAAGGCGTCTGCCTTAGTGTTCTGTGACCCTGGTCTATAGGTGAGTTTAAATACAAATCGGGTAAAAAACATAGCCCACCTTGCCTGGCCAGGGTTCAGCCTCCTCGCTGCCCGGATGTACTCCAGGTTACGATGGTCAGTCAGAATGAGAAAAGGGTGTTTAGCCCCCTCAAGCCAATGCCTCCACACCTTCAGGGCTTGAACCACAGCTAACAGCTCCCTGTCCCCCACGTCATAATTGCGCTCCGCCGGACTGAGCTTCTTAGAATAGAAAGCACAGGGGCGGAGTTTTGGTGGCGTACCCGCGCGCTGAGACAGTACAGCACCGATCCCAGCCTCGGACGCATCCACTTCAACTTGGAACGCCAAAGAGGGATCCGGATGTGCCAGCACCGGAGCCGAGGTAAACAGGTCCTTCAGATGTCTAAAAGCCCTGTCCGCCTCAGCCGACCACTGCAGACGCACCGGACCCCCCTTTAGCAGGGAGGTAATGGGAGCTGCTACCTGTCCAAAGCCCCAGATAAACCTCCGGTAGTAATTGGCAAAACCCAAGAACCGCTGCACCTCCTTCACCGTGGTGGGAGTCTGCCAATTA